>NC_050511.2:34213893-34542227 GCF_012460135.2 Molothrus ater | reverse complement strand
TTATGTGCCATTCTCTAAGCTAAGATAGCAAAATCTACAAGCATGCAGTATCTTTTTATGTGACTTCAATAATGCTGCTGAATAATGCTGCTGATTAATTTTCCTGTCAGTCTTGTCCTATTTTTTTTAGCTGTAGTTCTGTTAGAATTCAATAAACATGCTTTCATATCTGAATGATTTTAGAAAAATAATTTCTCTCTTTCTATATTAGGGATCCTCCACTTTTATGAATCATATTAGTTTACATTTAATTAGTCTAAATCACTCTTAATACTTTTTGTTTTTTGCTTGAGGATATCTTTAAGAGAAACCAGCTTATCATTACTGCTGATATGGTTTTTGTGGAAATGCAGAAATTCATCTGTACTGGAGGATGTGCTTAAAAAGAAACTTTAAATTAAAAATAAAATAAAAAAATATTCTAAAACACATTTTTTTCTAATTCAAGAAAAAAATGCTTTCAGTGATCACTATTTTGTGTGAATATGGAAGAATCTTGCTTCTTAAACGAGCTTGATTCCTTTTGAGTTTCCTTCCTTTCTCGAACAGCTGATATTCTTGACACACCCAGCAGAGGAATCAGAGGCTGCACAGCAATCATTTTTCCTTTAGGTTTAGTCCTGGCAGCAATGAAAAATAGTACTGCTGTCATTGCAATCTTGTTTTTCATTTCAGTGCTACATTAGAATACTGATAAATCCTTGATTCTTAATATGGAAGTATCATCCATCCATCTATAGATAAATAGATAGGTATGTATATATACACATACATGTATGCTTGCATGCAATGGATAGTATTTGTGGGCAAATGCACATGGAGCTTGTATATAGTCTTTGAAAGCAAAAGGTGTTTGATAATGTATTCTATTCAGGAGACAATGTTTGGATAATATATTCATTATATTTGGACAGTATATTCATGAGATTTTTGTTTATTACTGCTGAAAATTGAACACTCAGTTTGTCCTCATGGAAAGGTAGAATTATTAGATTGGCAAAATTTTGAGTGTGTTTGTTGATCTGAAAATGTGCAAATTTTGGCACATACACTATTATTACTGTGAAGGCTGTCACAGACATCTATCCCTCCAAGTTATGCATGTGTGGGCATGAAGAACAATAAAAAACCTTTGTACACACTTGCTGTAGTCATTCTTACCTGTGGTTGTTACTGTTATGCAGGCTTGGGGAAGTGTGTCCTTGAAACTATCAGGTCAGCTCATGGCTAGAACATAAGAATAACTGCAGAAAAGATGTATGAATGTCCATGAATAACCATGATGCTACATCTGCCATTGCTTGTTGAAAATTAAGTATAATATTGAATTAGTCTGGAATTGAGAGTTGCTCGTTTTATATACACAACTTTGGTCAAAACATCGATCGAGTTTTGTGTAGTTAGCAGTTCCTTCCTTCTCAAAATAAAGTCATTTACTAACAGGGAGGCTGAGATGTCTCTAAATAACTTGTTCTTTATTGATGTTTTCAGTGTGTTTGGCATAAAACTGGATTTTTCTGTTTTTTACATAAAACTGAATCAAGTTCTGTGTGTGAGATTATACATGCCTGTCATTCTTTCTTTAAGTAAATAAAAGATTCTATTTTATTTTTGAATAGTAAAAACTTAAATTTTCTTTTCCTAGAAATTATGGCCTCATTGTTTAAGATCTGAAAGCGTTTGGAGAATACTGGCTAATGTGATATCTGATTTGAAATTACTTTTCTCATGTTTTGTCTTACGGCATACACTGTAAGTTTCTCTCAGTTAATGTAGAACTACCTGACCTAATAGCCTGGTCTTATACCTCTATATTTCTCCATATGAGAAAATAGGGTCTTCCCTCCAGACCATGCCTTTTTCCAGATACTGCAAGTGTGACATTGGGAATAAAAGAAAATTCAAATTCATATCTGGCAAGAAAAAATAAATTACTTCAAGGTAATGAATTTGTTTGTTTTTCCACATCTAGGGCCAGATAAGACAAAGTTATAGTTTCAGATGTGTTTGCTGGCAGTGCAATCCCTCAGTCTTTTGGCATTAAATTTTTGAATTCCCACACTGCCAAAGAGCTCATGCTATGAGAATGGGCAAGAATGTTAAGTGCTGTCAAGAATGAAACAGAAAACATCATGTATTCCATATATTCATCATTTATGTGCTTTTAAACAGCCATGAACTAAACTGTCTTTGTTTTTTATTGTATTTTTAGTGTCGTACAATCAAAAGAACTCTTACTAGAGAAACAAAAATTAGCCTACTGTGCACATCCCTAGACTTTCTCTTTACTTACTTGGACAGCCAAGTAAATGAGTGGGAAAATGGCATGAAAAAGATGAATATGTGCTGCTGGAGATCCTAGTTTGTGACTTTTTAAAGCCCACTTCAGGAAATTTTCTATTGCTTTAAGAAAATACAGGTTTTCCTTAGGAACAAATTTGATATTAAACAGAATCAGATCTGAGGTAAGTTTCTAGAGTAGCGTTCATCAGCCTCTCCTCTGCTGAGGTAAAACAAATCAGCATGCATGTCTCTGCTGCTTCTTGATTGTGCTTTAAAGCACTTCTGTGTGGTAGCATGACTCCAAATTGCAGGCTGTGAAGGTTTTAGAGGTGCAAGGCATTCAGCTGGCTGGTTTCCAAAGGCAAAGCACTGCGGATAAACAATATACATGTGTCTTTGAAGGAGACTGTATACATTGATAAGGTGGGGTGTATTAAGTTTGAGGACAGGCAGCAAATATATAAAGTTTAAGGAAAATGCATGCGAAAACAATAACTGAAAATAAAGATATTAGCTATTTTAAAATTTATTCATTTTAATATTGGGGAGAAAATATCCCACATAGATATTTGTTTAGGGTAAGATGTTTGGGCTATGCTCTGCAGGGATGTAATGAAAAATGAACAGTAGAGCAGATAGAAATGCTTTTAAAGAACATTTAGTTTTATAAGCATAACACATCTGCTAATATTTCAGAGATAGAATTTATTATTGTTGTTGTTGTTAACAACAGCAGCAACAACGACAGTACAACAGTAGTATTTCTTGTTATATGTATTTTCCAAAGTTTTCAGTCCATATGAAACATGGTTTTGAGATCCTTTTGCTATGGAGCAGCTCTCTAACCAAGCAGTAGAGGGCATTCTTTCTTTAGGAGACAGCACTAGTTCCTTCAAGACTAGTATTTTATTCAGGAAGTTGGTGTCCTTGAGTCCTTTTTGTCTTTAAATACAAGCCATTCACATGTAGATACTGAACATAGGATAAAAGGCATCAAATGTGCAATATATTGCTTAGGGTTGAGTATACTGGGTTACTAAAATTGTAAATGTTTTTCATTATTTCATAGAGTCTTTCTGGTGAAATTAAAATTTACACAACTTTCATTCAAATTCACACTGTAGCATTTTTCATAAATTCTAAACCTGAGTTAATTTTTAGGTATGATCAATCAATTATCCTAATAAAAGCATTTTTAATAGTACTTACAGCGAACTATTTATAATGCACCTAGGTATATACACCAACCTGATAGATATTATGAGAGCATATTCAAATGGAGTTGTTGGGGACCTTATTAAAATTCCAAATAGCATATATTTTTTTATGGGTTTTGACATATTTAAGCCAGTCTTGTTTGAAATTAAATTTAATGTAGTGTGTGCTACTTCTGATTGGAAAATGCTACCTCTTCTGGGAAAAATGAGCACTGAGGGCTAGATCCCTCCCATTCCACATCTGGAACTTCTCCACTCAGGTGTCTGGAGCCTGTCCAGTCAGAGCCTCACACGGATCAGGAGGATGGCTGCTGTGCCTGCAGAGCAGGTATGTGAGGTGATCATGGATGACCCTTCTGGTGCTGTTGAGTGCTGCTTCCCCCAGACCCAAATGCTGGCTGCACATGGGGTGCTTTTAGAGTAGGTTTTTAAGTGTTCCTCGGTTGTGAGATTGAAGTTCTTTTCTTCTTTTTAAAATGAAGTGAAGCCAAGGTGACTAAACGACTTTTAAATGTGGATACTAGGCAAAGACAGGTCCATTATATTCCAGATTTCATTTCAGATGGTGGCTGGCTGTCCTAGTGAGCCTAGCATCTTCTGTGTCATTGGGTGGAGCAGAGCCACAGGTGAGGAAGGAAACGGCACACACAAAGAAATGTTTCTATCTATATGCAACTTAATAACATGAGGAAAACAAAAATATCTGATGCTAGATATTAAAATTACATATAAAATTTGGGGCTGCCTATTGCGGTTAGAATCATGATGTTGCAGCTGAATATGTTAAAATAAAACTCCTTCACAGGGCATTTTCCTAGTGATTCACATCTCCTATTTTATAAGTTTTCTCTAATGTTGCCTGGTCATCAACAGTGTATAACCTCATTGTACGTTAAAAAGAAACACCATGGGAGAAATAATAATTGGCAAATATAAGAAGAAGCCTGAAGAGACAAACAACAGAGTGTGATCTGATATATGCTACTCTGCTTATGACATATGATTTCATTTGAAGTCTGGTAAGTTATTGTTTTGCTTATGCACAAATTCTGCTTCAGAATCAAACCAACTGCTTTGTTTCTGTATAGCACTCCTGCCAGACCATTTTTAGAACAACATTTTTGATCTCTATTTCAGGATTTTTCTCTAACTTCATAAAAGGAGTTTTACAGATGATATTTTTTTGCTTTAAAAAACCAAAACTAACTAAAACAAATACATTAGAAAAAAATAGCAATCAGTTATAAATAAGAAAAAAAGCTTTTGTTCTCTGGAAAGGGGAAAATCCAGAATGTAGTGCCTCTTCAGCTGCCTAATAGTTCTTCTGGTACTACAAACTTTCAAATAGTTACTTAAGATAATGTCTGCAAATAAAATACCTTTCCAAATCACTGGACTATTGATTGGCATTATATGTCCTGACTATTTTGATTTTAAATAAACAGCTTTTGCTTGCATAACTTATCAGATGCAGGGACCTAACTCTGCAAAGCAATCTTTATTTCCAAGGATGACTGTGAGCAGGAAACAAGCAAATTTGGGCATTCCTAGATGCTAATTAAGTGTAAAATAACAAAATAATCTTGAAAAGTAAGTATCAGCTGTGGAATTCTGAAGATTATTCTGAGGATGGAACTTCTATAGTTTAGCTGGAATATCTGCCCAATAATTTTCTTTCATATTTATGGGTGTCAAAGACAACATAAGAGAAGGGATATTTAAGGTCACAAAAGAGTAATGACAACAAAAGTTATTCCCAGCTCAAAACTGTCATTTTTGGAGAAGGTTCACAGATTTGAAATGAAAAAGGTCTTTCCCTGGAGTAGCCCAGAGTAAAGCCCAAAATCAAAATCAAACCTTTTTTTTTTTAAATTTAACCACGAAGAAGGGAAATTATGCTTTCAAATGGTTCAATTAAAAGCTCCAACAAGAGCTTATGGTGCTAAGAAAGGTGATGGGAGTGCAAAGCAAGACTGGTCAGCCAACAGAAAGCAGGACCTCTTAGAAAAGTAAAGAGCTGTCACTTGGATCATCTGACTCAACCTCTGGAATAATAAAGAATCACAGAATGAATTAGATTGGAAAACACATTTGAGATCATCGAGTCCAACCTCTGACAAAACACCATCTTTTCAATTTGACCATGGCACTAAATGCCACATCCAGACTTTTCTTAAACACCTCCAGGGATGGCGACTCCACCAACTCCCTGGGCAGCCCATTCCAATGCCCCGTCACCGTTTCTGTGAAGAACAGAATATGGGTTGGTAAGCTTCACCCTATAACTTTAATCCCAAGTAAGTGAAAAAATGCTAAGAAGCATGGAAAGTTCCTTAGACCTGTTGCTGGATTGGGTGAGACACATGTGACTTAGACAAAAGAATTCAACATGTATGGGTCTTGGCCTGTTCTAATATCTCATTGCTTCATCTTGGCAGTTTACATTTGAATGAAACAGTTTTGTAGGCACTTTCTTAGTGCTTGTAGAGGTCTCTAGGAAGTTGAGCAGTAACATAACATTATTTTTTTTTGTACTTGCAGTTTTTGATTTATGCGCAGATAGGAGAACATGGTCTTAAACTGGTCCATGAAAGTCAGTGGGTTGCAGCTGATTTGCTTAAAAACAGAGAAGTAGCCTGGGGTGAGAAGAATATGTAATGCAAGTGTCCCAGGTTCTTCATGTTCTGCTTTAAACACTGGTCTTTCTCAGTTTAAATTGTGACATTCTGCTTTTTCGCTTTAAAGCAGGAAGATTGAAATCTTGACTTTGCACTTAGCTGCCTCACCAGTGAATTTAGTACTTTGTAGACTCCAAGCTTTGTGTGGAAAGTATTTAACAGATTAACTAGGAAATGGAAAATTCCCTGATAAAATAGCTTCTAGCCTAATGTTAATGGTGCATATCATAGAATCATAGAATGGCTTGGGTTGGAAGGGACATTGAAGATCATCTCCTTCCAACCCAACTGCCATAAGCAAGGACAACTTTCTCTAGACTCTCCAGGTTGCTCAGAGCTCCATCCAAACTGGCCTTGAACACTTTCAGGCATCCACAACTTTTCTGGGCAGCCTGTGCCAATGCCTCACTACCCTCCCAGTAAATAAGATTTTCTTAATATCTAATCTAAGCTGCTGTGTTTCATTTTGAAGCCATTGCCCTTTGTCCAATCACTGCATGCTCTTGTAAAGAGTCCCTCTCCAGAATTCTTGTAGGCTCCCTTCAGGTAATAAAGGCTCCCTTTGGGTAGCTGATTGGTAATCCTTTTTATATGTCAGCAGCAGTCCTCAGAAAAAATGAAAAAGTGAAAAACCAGATTGATTTACAGTTCCATAGTGTATCAAGGCTGGCTGCCTTGGGAATCAAAATGTAGTGTGACCTTCAGCTTATTAAAAATATCTACTGATGCTGGAGTAATGATGTTATCTATCCTGAATGCTAACTCAAAATAAGATCTCTAATTGTCTGGAAAAGGACAGCATTCTCTATCATACTTGTTTCCTTTTTTTTTTTTGGAAAAAATGGCAACAGAAAACATTAAACATTGTATTTAAATATTAAACATCCTAGTGCACCATAAATTTTTAATATGCCAATTAACGAAGAAATATCTGTCTTTGTGCAAATGTAACAGGACTGCAAAGAGTTCAGCAGACAGAATACCAGTTGCAGTGAGAGAAAAAAACAGCATTATAAAGCAAAACTGCAGTTCCCAGAAGAGACATTGTTACACCCAAATAATGTCTTGAAGAAACAGGAAGCTTGGGATTTTTAAAAGCATCTTAATTTTGGGAAATGCTTGAAGGACATAACAGATTCTTAAAAGTTGGAAGAAATTAGTGTTCTGGCTTGTAAGTGATACAGCTTACCTCTAACATTAAGGAACTAAATAAAAAACCAAACAGCAAACAAACTGTGCAGCTGTCTGTTTCATTAACTATTCACAAATGCAAGTGTACTTTCATAGGTAAATACTTCATTAACATGTTACTGCAGATTCCTGTTGCTGGTACCAGCAGGCCCATTTGTATGATAGTTTTGTTTTGTAAGACTATTTTCAAGAAACAGACTCTTCTCCACTTGGCAAAGTACTGTGAAGCTCTACCTCTAGAAAGCAATGAATGTTAAATGGCAGCATGTAGGAAAGTAGGAATTTCTTAAATTTGGCACAGTCAACATGGAAATGCCCTGCCTCTAGCTCAGTCTCTATCTTTGAGGCTGAGTACTTGTGGAAGAATTAGATGTTTAATATGTTGAACATGAAGTTTACGACAAAACTCGATATGGTAATTTCTGGGCAAAGGATACCTGTTTAGACTGCGTGACAATGTGTGCACATGGCATCATTCCAGGACTGTGTGTTTTCAGAGTTGGAGTTCTGTAGCAGTTGGAGGCTAAGACGTCATAATGTGTGAATACATTAAGAAAAGAAGGAATTCCTGGTATTAATTTGTTTATATAGATATATATTTTACCGCTGAGTTGGGAAAGATCTGTGCCATCACTGAATTCCAGTTAAAAAAGCAACTGTACATTCACTGGTTTTTAGCTTACTAGGAGTGTAAGACAACATATTTCCTAGAGTGAAAAGATGTTTGCTGTGGTTTATAACAATTTTTAATTCCAGCACCCTTTGGAATTCTAAAAGTCTACTGGATTAGGCTTCCTCTAGTCTTAGTTTTGAACTTTTCTCCCTTTGTCTCAAGTATACACACATGCTATCCTCCTTTCCTAACATCATTTCCAAACATCCTTCCACCTTTCAGGCTGTTAACATTTTAAAGGCAATGGGACATAATGAACATGAATCAGGTTAGTAGAATGATGCTAGAGTGTCTCCTTTCCTGGACATCCTGCGTGAAATAGCCCTGAGAACAAACTGTTCTTTTTTTCCTATTAGAGCACAGCTTTTTTTGACTGGCTCACTGGACTACACTGACGTTTTACAAGACCTTCAAAAATTCCAATTGTACCTGCTATATTTCTGTCTATTATCTATTATACATATTTCTGTCTATGTATTTGCCACATAAGAGCTATAGACTTCAGAGCAGAATTTTCTGCTGTTCTTTTCTGCTCGAAGCAATCAGTGTCTGCACTTCTCCAAATTGATATTCATTATGTATGAACAACACTTGCATATATACTGAAAATATACAGTATTTATGATGGGATCTCAACAGGTTCAGAGGAGAGGTTTTTCATGTTTTCAAATTGTAATTTGGTTAGCTTTAAACACAGAGGAATTGACAGACTAGGCCATGGTTGTAAAAATTTTTTAAAGTTTGCAAGACCTAAGTGAGTTGTATTCTCCCCTTTTCTTTTTGTGTGTGCCTATGAGATAACTAGAAGGAATTTTTAATTCGTTTCCTCCTCTCAGGTTGTACTATTGAAATGCAAATAGAATTAAGTACAGAAGAATAAATATGATTGTAGAACCATCAATGGGGTTTAAATCGTTTGGGCTGGTAATTTCTTATTATATTAATGCTTATGGCTGTGCAAAGGGTTGACCATGCCTGGACACCAGATGCTCACCATGGATGCTCTATCCCTCCCCCTCCTCAGCTGTGCAGCGGGAGAGAAAATAAAAGGATTGAGGGTCATGATAAGAACAGGAAGAGACCATTCACCAAAACTGACTCTAGTAAGAGAAATTAATTTAATTTATTGCCAGTCAAATCAGAGTACAGTAGGGAGAAATAAATCCAAATGTTAAAACAGCTTCCCCCCACCCCTCCCTTCTCCTCGGGATCAACTTCACTCCCAAATTTTCCACCTCTTCCCTGCAGCAGCTCAGGTGGACAGGGACTGGGGGTTGTGGTCAGTTCATCACATGCTGGTTTTGCTGCTTCTTTCTTTCTCCTCATGCTCCAGAGTGGGTCCCTTCCACAGGATGCAGTCCTTCAGGAACAGACTGCTCCAACATGGATCCATAATGTGACTCAGCAGTCATAGCCTCCTTCCAGCATTAACCTGCTCCACAGTGGGCACTTCCAAGGGCTGTAGGTGGATCTCTGCATCCCCATGTGTTATATTGCACCAAATAGTTTATTTATCTTACACCCACGGGCCTCCATGGGCTGCAGGCACACAGCTGCCTCACCCTGTGCTGCACCGTAGGCTGCAGGGGGATCTCTGCTTCTGAGAAAGAGAGCAGAGGTGCCGGGATGACTTCTTACCCCTCCTTCTCCGCTCACCTCAGTGTCTGAAGGGCTGTTTCTCTGACATATTCTCAGCCCTCTCTTTTGGCTCCTTTTTCATTATTTTTTTGCAGCACATTTTCCCCCCCTTCATGAAAGGGTTATCCCAGAGGCACTGTTACCATTGCTTATGGACTTGGTCCTTTAAGCCAGTTGGAACTGGCTCTGTCAGACATGGAAGAAGCTTCTAGCTTCTCTCATGGAAGACAACAAATCTCCTTGCTACCAAAACCCAGCATAAGCTGGAAGACATTCTAGCAGAAATCAGTGATACAGTTCCAGTTACTGTCCAACTGTAAACCACAGATGCAATTCCAACATGTTATTAGTATGATCACTGAGACATAGAACTGGAATATAAAAAAGGGCATTCAGATGAATATTGTAATTTTCTATCAGTCTATAAATACACATGAGCAGACTGGTTTTCTCAGATTCTTTCAACTCAATTTACTTTACTACCTTAGATTTTCCATTTTAACTAGTTTTATTCTAGTTATTCATGTTTATATCATTATTTGTTTCCAATAGTTGCTGGGAGTCAAACAGAGGAATTGTTTGTCTTCTATCACAGGTTACTAGAGGAGACTTTCAACAGGAAGTCAATGCTAACTTATTCTGAAAGTTAAAATTAATATGGAGAACATTTATTTTAATCTTTCAATCAAAATCTCAGCCCGTCTTTTGAGCCTTGAAGCAGAAATTAACTTTCATCGCTTTTGTTAATTAATCCATTGGTGGCCAGAGTGGAATCCCATGAAACCGCTTGTATATCTCTAAGGTCTACAATGCTGTGCGCCACTAGAATGGGAATATAAAGACAAGCAGCATGTCCTTCAGCCAAAAAGACAATGAGTCCTTCAGTCTACTATCCCTAATTCATCCACTGAAAAATTATTTCATTGCTATCCCTTCACATTTCTGAGACAAATACACTTCTCACAAATTTTACATAGACTTCCATCACGTACGGCATTGTTACTTCTACTTTGGAAATCTTGAGACGGAAAGATTAATATAACATGGATAATTCGAAAACGCCAACACTGATGTTTTTCTTGTATTTGAAAGGAAGGAGAATTATTATTACAATTATTACAATTTTATTAATATTATTACAATTATTACAATTTTTATATGGTGAAAGTGATAATTATTGCTGCTTCTACTGTTATTTCATTATATCAAAAGGAAGAGTAAAACACTTTACCTGGATGTTTTGACATAGTTTCCCACATCTGATGAATATTTTTAAGTAAAAGCAGAAGGGTAGGTAACTTCAGCAAACAATACTGGGAATTGAGGCCCTTGTTCAAATAATATAAAAAGATGTGCTGAACCTAACACATGTATTCAATGGACTTAAATAAATGTTAATGTTTATGTGCTTGTGAGATCTGAGCCTTACAAAGGGTTTGAGACAATATTGGTTCTCATGTATTAAAGGAAATTGAAGGAAATGAGATAATCTTTTGCTAGAGCTCGTGCAGGTAAGGGAAAAAAGGATAACACCTGCCAGATAATTTTTCTGATGACTACTGTTACCTCCAATACTAGCAAGAAGGACAAATCACCAAGTGTTAAAATTGGTTATTGTGAGTTAAATCAGAATCATTTCCAAACAGGTACCATTTACAGAAATAACACCTGTTCTATGTAAACCAAAACATTTTTGTTTAATAATAAAGAAATAAATTAAGATATGAAATGAGACATTAGCTTTGGCATTCTGAAGACACTTAAAAGCCCAAGGCAGTTTATGTTTAATTGGCTCTCCAAGGTAGAAAACAATTCTATATAGACAGATCCCTTAGCTTCTTATCCTTCATCCCTACCTTGGGCTTACCCATCTGAAGGAGAGCTAGAGGAGAAGTACAATCTAGCTGGAAAAATGGATAGCTCAGTTTCCCACCAAACAAATAATTCCTGGGTATCTTGAGAATTTGCTATAAAAATCAATAGTGTATTCTTTCTCCAATGCTATGACTTATTTGAAGCAAATAACACTAATTCAGTAAATGGTCTTCAGAAAAAACAGTTGCTGAGATTAATTCAAAGTTGAACAGCTTCAAAGAAGTTTTGCCCTCATAAAATGATCAGTTTGACTTAGTTTACTTTTACTCAGATTACAAATAGTTACTTTCCTACAGGAAGCTTCTGGACTGTAAGCAATGAGAGGCATGAGGGTGCCTGTATGCTGTCTTCCAAGAATGACCTTTCTCTGATCCTGCTTACAGAAGCTTTGGGCTGTGAAAAAAAATCCCATTTTTCTGCATGTAATAATGCAGTTCAAATATCTCTTCTCTTCAACAATTGCACATTGTTGAATTGCAACATTCTGGATAAATATGAGCTCTTCAAGAAGTGACTGTTGTAAGGTACAATTAGATGAGCTATGTACTACCAAGGGAAAGGATCCCAAAGGAATTATTTGTCAAGAGCTATAATCACTATAAATATAAAGGAGGCAACTTCTACGACTCTCTTCATAGTGCCATGCATGTATAAACCCAAAAACTTGAGAAGATAGAATAATGCTAACAAAGGAAATCAGTATGTAAAACTAAATTTTGAGACACTATGAGGAAGATACAGTACCCAATACCAACTTTTAGTTTAATTAAAAAATGGGAACTTGGCTGTCATAAAGCACTACAGTATCTTTGAACTCAGTTGAAAATGAGCACTTGTTTAGTCCTGTATTCTGTTCCTCATTGCTCTACAGAAATGCAATTGTGGATTAGACAATTTTAGAGTTGAAGAGAAAATGAAGATAGGTAAGAAGGAGGAAATCTTGCCCACAGTAATTTGGGTGGAGAAGATTTTCATGACTGTAGGAGATGCAGTCATTCATCTTTTATTAAAAAAAAAAAGAAGAAAAAAAGAAAAAAAATTAAAAAAAGAAAAATCGTTGTTGAGAAAGCACTGCCATTTTGTCTCAGTGAGTTATTTCACTTTCAGGTGATAGAACAAAACTCTCCCTCATTGAAGGGAGAAAAGAAATGTAATGTAAAACATGATTTTCCCTTTCTTAGAGTAAAAGGGATATCTATGCAGAAGCATAAATACTATCTATTCAGAGGGTCATGATAAAAGTATATGTGTTTATTCTGCTTATGCTTCTTAATTCAAAGATTAATTAGTTCTGACATCCTCATACACTGATTAGTCTATTCCTCCCATACACATCACTCTTAGTGGTTATTTAGTCTACAGCAGTACAATTTGCCACCAAGACTCTTTTTAGGCTCAGTGTTGCCTCCACATGCTACTGTAATTATTGCCATTTTTAAAAATACTATTTACATGCATGTTACAATCTCCTCCACGCTGTAAATATTTCTTATAGAAATTGTTCCTACTAAAGTGAATGGAATTGCACACTGAGTAAGTAAACAGACTGAACTCAGCACTCAGAAAACCTATTGAGGTCTATATTTAACTGTCTTGCATGTTAATCTTATGATTGCAACTATTTTGTGACTATGAAGTCACTGTTTATATGCAGTTAGCAGATGAGAAGGAAACAACTTCTAATCTGAACTTTTGCTCTATTTTTATTATACACACTACAAGTGAGGCTTTAGAGGATCCTAAGTGCTGTTTTACTCCTTCATAATCCCCTTAACCTCTTTCCTTACTTCCACAAAAAATTAGGGCAAACTTATCCCACCAGAGCTTTGTATTGACTTACTAATTAGACTTTGCTTCATTATTCTAGAAATACTATTCTCTATTTTCAATAACCAGCTTATTTCACTGTGTCTGAGTTTATGGCTTAGACTGGGAAGTGCTGTGTCATAAGAGTGTCCTGGATTGTCTTCCTCTTTCCTGAAGCAAATAAACTCACATAAAAGCATAGACCAACATTGTTAACAAAATGTATTCTATCCCTCTGAAAATATCACTGACTGTATGTCAGTCCACAGCTATAAATTTCCCTTCGGAAAGTGGCCTAAATTCAATGTTTTATATTTTTAAAGGGTTTTGGGATAATCATTAAACTTTTGAAACAAACAATAAAATAGATTGTTTGTCAAGACCTTAATGGTGTCTTTTAACAGTGTTTTTTTCTGGAATTGGTTTGGAAAAAGCATATTCAATTGTATTTTCTGAAAACAAAAGGTAGGCTTCATGTGAAGAGAGCAGAATGTGATCTTTTTAGCTGTATTAGTGGTCTCTGCTTATCAATGCTTAAAATCAATAATAACGCATTGCTCATACTTCAGCACAAAGCATATAGTCAATGTACACTAAATTAATGTAAAGACCTTAAAAATATTCTAAATACATGCTCTTAAAATAATATGCATACGTTCATATTTGTTTCTTGATATTTTTTGTGATAAGCTTTATGACAGTTCTACAGTTCATGTTTTTCTGTTTCTGCCACTGTGCTGCCTAACAGCAAAGCAAGCCTTTTATTTCATCTCTCCAGGGATGTCTTTTTGACATCAAATCTGTTTGTAGATTCTGATACTAGTGTTCTTTATCTTCTAAAGGAAAGAAATTAATAAAGTACTCTTTCATATTCTAAAATCTCTCTTTTCTTGTGAGAAATATACATTAAAAGTGATAAAGTTTTCTTTACTTGTTTGACTGCTTTTAATATTTTATTTTTGTAATTATATATTTGCCCAGGAGGAGAAACTTGAACAGAACATTTTATGATCTATCACAGTTCTTAGACACTTCTCTGCTTCATCAGCTCTTATCCTTAACACAACTTCATGTATCCAACATCAGTGTTTACCTCACAGTACAAAGATCCACATTTATTCTACTCTTTTCTCTATGAGAATAGTGTCCTTAGTTGAAAGACAACCTCATTTCCAGAGCTGCATAGGGAAGCTTCTACAACAGCTGTCTGCACTTTACTTTAGTTGTAGGTAAGTAGGGGAGTTTGAATAAACAAAGTAATTAGGAACATAATAGCACATTTTGATTCCCTTAATAAATAAGACCAACATGAATATTTTCTTAGCGATGACACTGATGATCACTAATGGCCAAGCCTGTTATCTTTACAGTATGAATTGTAAGAGTTGAAAAGCCAAAGACTTGAATACAAGACATACTATTATTGAAACAGAAAATAAATGCAAGTCCTTGGCATTAATCCCATTGGTTTAATAATAGTAAAATAATCCATAAAAACATAAACCACAAATAACAGAAAATAGTCCAAAACAGTAGGTTTTGTTTCCATGAAAAAGTAATAAATTTTTGTTATTAATATTGTTGTTGTTTCTTACCTCATTGCTGTTTTCAGTAAATTGTTCTTATTTCAAGCCATGATATTCACCATTTGTGCCTCCAGTTCTCAGCTCCATCCTGCCTTAGTGGGAAGGGCAAGGGAAAGAGGGAGCGAGGATGGCATTTGGTTTTGGACAGTTTTGGATGCGGGCATTGGATTAGGGAGTACCGTTCCTATGCAAGTTCCTATGCAATGTCAAACCATGGCATTGCTGCCTAAATTGGGGCTCTAACCCACAATTCTAGGATTAAGAGTCTCGTGATCTACTGACTGAGCAAGAAAAGGCATGGGATGGTATAGAAAAACCTCTGGGTCCTGGCAAAAATTTTGACAGGTACACAGAATCAGCAACTGTAACTCAGACTCAAAGGAAAGACTCTATGTTCTGAGTTCTGTGCTCTTCTGACATAGCCTGTTTTTTTGTCCATTACACATGAATTCCTCTCACTCACACCTTCAGATCACTATCAGTTTTGTAATTCTACTGTTGCATTTATGTGTCATTAAAAGAACTGAATTCAATTTAAATTAAAAACCCCCCAAAAGTTAGAGGTAATATCTATAAATATCCTTTATTACATTTATTAATCATATAGAATACTTTTACTTTTACTTAAGACCTCCATAGTATCAAAAAATGGTCTGTATCGGAAGGGGCCTTAAAGATCCTTTATCCTGTTGTGGGCAGGATAAAGAAACTGACCACTCACAAGCCTTACTTTTCTTATCAGTATATCTGCTAAACAGTCGGCATTGTCTGCAAAGCAAAGGTCCTATGAATTTGCTGAGTATGTATGAATTTCAAAGGTCAAGGTAAGAACTGTATTCACTCTAAAAACATGGTATTCTTTTTAATAATGTAACTCTAGTTAGCTATGTTACTTTTCTGTGGAATGAGAAGACCTGTCTGAAAGTAATAACATGATATTCTACTAATTAAGTAATTTCTGCCTTAAAAATTACTTCTAGCTGGTCCATGATAAGCAGTTGCATATTCTGGTCAACTTGCAAAATGAGAAGTTCTTACATTACCTTTTGCTTTCCAAATAGTACCAACTATATTATTCAGTGTAATGTATTTCACAATTATTACCACAGAGCCAAGATTCTCTTTATGTTATTTTCTATAATTTGAAATGTGAGGGTCACTCTTATTCCCTTTTTATCTGTATTCAAAATAATAGTTGTAAGTATGCTCCTTTGTGAACGTCTAAACATCTCCAAATGCAAAAATAATACACATACTGTATGCAGTTGATCTATGGCAATGTATATGGCAAAAGTTTTATGTACTGTTTACTCTAATTTTCTTATAGTTAACTGGAAAATGCCTTATGCTCACTGCAGCCTAAAACTTCTGAGGACTTTGACCCATGTACATGGGAAGCAAACGGTGTTAATGATTTAAGTCAAGTATATTAAGCCCTTACCCCCTACTTTGACAGGGATTACCCTTGGAAACCTGCTTTCTGCCTAGTTTAAATACTACTAGTATAAGGCAGCATAATAGGAATAAATTTCCTTCCATTAACTTCCAAGAGATAAGTGAACAGGAGATTTGTTAATAGCTTAAACTGAGCCCATCTACCAGAATTACTTATTTGACCTGGGACTAGCTTCACACAAGTAGCCTGCACTGAGGCTGTGCACATGACATAACATAATCTGTCATTTAGTAGACTGATCATTCGTACAGTTGGGGATGTATGCACATGACACATGGAATTTGCCTAAATTATCAGCATACATGGTGTAAGAAAGAGGTAGCAGCACAGAAGGTTAACTTCTATAATAACCTGGGTTAGAATACAGCTGTGTTGAAATTTGATGAACAACCTGGGAACTTGGGTTTCCATGGACATAGTCCTGATGGGAAATGAATCTGGATTCTGGCTTCTCACACTTAATTTCATGCTTATTTGCTACAAACTGTAGTTTGGGAGTGGACTAAACAGGCAGTTCTATTGTCCACTTTCAGCCAGTACTTTCCCACACAGAAAGACATTCAATCATTCATTGTTTGGGGTAACTCCAAGTACATTTGATATTGATTCAATATTGTTTTTTGGCTTTGAATTAGTAGCTAGCCTTGGCTCAAAAATGCACACTCTGGTATGTTATTCAGTTTTGCAAGGAGGAACAGAACAGACAATTATTGTAACACAGGAATTATGTGCTATTCACAATTAAAATATGGTTAATGCATTTGGTCTTTGAAAACCTCAACTGATATCTGTATCAGACTTTTAGAAGTCACCTCCTAGGCAGGCATGGCTTCTTTCTCTTCCTTTGTTCCTCAAGAAAAGCAGTGGCAATTTCATTTTTCCACAACTAATATTCCACAAAAGAAATAGGGCATGTTATAAAGTTTTACCTTGAAATTTACCTTGAAATTTATTTTACCTTGAAATTTATTTTCATAAATGAAATAATTGAATAAAAGTAATCCCTTGGAGAACAAAATTTCTTAATACTACTTTGTTTACATTGGGCAAACCAGAAGTGCAAAAGGGACAGTGAGTTCATTGCCTTCAATTCATGCTTACTTTCACTAAAGAAAGAAAGGAGGCATTCACAGCATAGAGGTTTTATGCATTTTTGATGGATAGTCTTTATGTTTGGAGAAGGGTCTTCTGATATTTGAAATGGTCTCTTTTTGTCTGTCTTTATAGGGTGACTGGCAAGCAGTAACAAGTAGTATTCCCCAGGGCTCAGTAGTGGGTCCAGTTCCATTTAATATCTTTGTCAATGATCTGGGTGAGGGGTTGACTGAGTGGCCCCTCAGACAGTTTGCAGATGACACCAAGCTGGGTGGGAGTGATTTCTGCTGAAGGCAGGAAGGCTCTGCAGAGGGATCTGGGCAGACTGGATCGATGGGTCAAGGCCAGTGGTATAAGGCTTGAAAAGGCAAAGTGACAGATCCTGTCCTTGGGTCACCAGCACACCATGCAAGAGTGCTACAGGCTGGGGGCAGAGAGCCTGGAAAGCTGCCCAGCAGAAAAGGACCAGAGGCTGTTGGTTGACAGCAGCTGAACATGACCCAGCTGTGCCCAGGTAACCAAGAAGGCCAATGACATCCTGGCCGATATCAGCAACAGTGTGGCCAGCAGGACTAGCAAAGGGAGCAAAGGATAGATAGCTCCTGTACTCGTGTGAGGTCTCACCCCAAATTCTGTATCCAGTGTTGGGCCTCCCACTCACTACAGGACAGACACTGAGAGGCTGGAGAGCATCCAGAGAAGGTGAAAGGTCTTGTGGAGTGCAAGCCCTGTGAGGAGTGGCTGAGGGAGCTGGGGTTGTTTAATCTGGAGAAAAGACTTGTTGATGTGGCATTTAGGGACACATTTAGTGGCGCACACTAGTGCTGGATTAATGGGTGGACTTGATGATGTAAATGAAACAATTCTGTGATCCTGGGACCTATGAAAAACTGTGGAAATACTAAACACAGGAAGTGAAGACACTTGATACCAAAGACTGGATAACTGGGGATTCTAAGGATGGGACATATTGGTAAAACTGTTCAAGAAAAAGCCAGTAGTTTCATAGGTGTACCTGGAAATCATAGTGACTCTGAAAGTAAAATGGCTTGAGTGCCAGGGCAAATGACTGTCAGCCTACTGCTGCTCTGCACAGATTTGTCCTTTTTTGTTTCTTTGGGTGGCTGTCTGCAGAACTAGTCTGTCAGTAATTTGGGAAATCACCTTTTTCCTTTCAAACTTTTAAATAATATCCTCTTACAAGAGCTGAGGGCTGTGAACTTCTTTTGTGCTATTATTAAAATGATTATGTTACATTCTCAGTCCATGGGCAGGAACTATTTATTCTTACTGTGGCAGTATAAAAAGTCTTGCAATGGGAACTTCAGCCTTATTTAACATGAAAATGATTGTTAATAATTATTTAAGTGTTTATCACACAAATACATTTTTATAGAAATACTAGATCACTAGATTGCTGTATCATGACAGCTCTTCTATTTCCTTGGTAAACTTAAAACTGCTAAACTGAGTTACAGAGTTTAGTTCTGAGTTGCTCTGAGACATGTGTAATCACTGGTTTTACTTCTCCATTATATAGAATAGAATGATTTGAACTGTATGCCTGGAGAATAAATAAAATGGATAGGAACCACAGAAACTATAAAATATCACAAAAGTCTGTATTGTTTTTGGTAGCACACAATAAGTATGAGGATATAAGGTTTTACTAGGATAGTTTGTGTATCATACCAATTACTTTTCCCTGGATGACCATAGTGAAAATGGAAGGAGTTTTAGAAGAACATGAAGTGTAAGATGTTGTTCATCATTACTAGAGTTACAGGGGTTTTTAGGATGCAGTAAAAAGGCATAGCAAAGTAATCATGTATTTACACATACTTGAATAATGGTTGAAATTAAAAAATGAACTTTGCCATGTGATCAGAGAAGCATTCACTTCCAAACCATACTGTCTGAAGAAGTATGACATTATTTGTATCTCCATTTTCAAAACAACAAAGACACACAAAGCCGAACTCTCAATTTACAGCCTAAGTCCCTTCAGTGTGACAAGATGTACTGCAAATGTACTTATGAACAAGTCAAACCCCAGTATTGCTCAGCAAGTCTATTTTTCAATAACTTGATTCTATGAATATGTCCCAAATTCTCACTTTGGGACACATACATGATTCCCACAGATGTAGTAAGGAGATGAGTTACACAAGTCAAATGAAGAACACACCTTAGGAAGAGCCTCTGGATGATTGTGAAGGGTTTTAGCTACTTTAGGAATGAGGATAAAAAAATAATCTGGGTCCTGATTCACCTCTAATTTACCCTTCAGTAAAGTGGAAGTAAATTAGTGGCTAGAAGTGGGGTAGAAAAGAGGAGAATAAGGCTTAGGAATTTCTATTAAATATTAAACAGATACAAAGATTGGCACTCTGTCCATGGTTTTGCACAATAGGATATGAATAATTAATTATTCAATATGTAACTCATACAATAATTATGGGGGCAAAAAAGTAACTCAAAACGCAGTTACAAAAGCTATCTAGTCCTAATGTTTTCAGGGAGCTCAGGTGCACTCTCCTTTGTTGTCAGTGCAGCTGTACTGAGGCCATCTCTGGAAATCCAACATGGGGATCAAGAAGTATCCGCACGGTTCTTCTAGATTCAGTGAAGGACCACTTGGATACTACAATGTAGAGGTATATTTACATACACAGATCTGTTCAGTGGATGTACAGAGAAGCAATTAATCAACACATTTTATTTACAGCGTATAAGAGTGAGTGTGCTTTTTGGTACGAGGCATAAGAACACAACTTTCCTGCCTGTTTAGCAAATTCTGCTTTTTCATTCAACTATTTGCTGTTCTGGTGCTTTTTAAAAATTATTTTTAATACATATACACCAAAAATGACTTTTTAAGCATCAGTTTCCCAAACTTCAGTTTAGGTCATGTTGCAAGGTGGATTTTTTAATTTTGTTTCGGAGACTTAACTGAAGTGAGAGATATACTTTACTGCTTTTCTTTGTGCAGGACATACTGTCTTCTTACTTGGCAATACATTCCAAGTCAATCTCCTCTTTGCATCCTAAGTTACACAGCAATTTCTGTATTGTAATACTTCAAGTTACATGTATGACAGTATGTTGTGCAAATCCTGTAATTTTTCAGGAGACCTACTTTTCTACAGAACAACCAGAAAACCAAATTTAGATAGAGTTCTGAAATAAATTAAGGGGCAAACAGACAAATGCATTGCAGAAGAAGAAATATTCCAGTAAATGAAACAGAAATTATCTTTTTCCTGTAGAACACTATCATTTAGAGCACTTTGCTTCACATAATTTGTCTACTCAAATATTTTAATGAAGATTTACCTTCCAGTTTTAGACAGTTATGATACAGATGCAGGTTTATTTTTTCTGTTCCCCAGAACAATTTCCAATTGGAACATATGACTAGGCAGTGCAGATTGATTATGACAGGAAACACAGTAACAGGATCTGCAAGATATCATGAAAGAATTAACAAATCAAATGAGAGTAAATGACAATTATAAGAAAAAGTTTGTTAATAACGAAGCAAGAGCTTTTAGCTCTTACAGTAATATCTTCCATGAGCTGCAAAAAATACACAAGAGAGAAAAATCCCAGATCTCATAGCTCTGAACTTATTAACAATTAGTTATCACTCACTCCTCAGTGAGGCACAACTTGATTGGAATAATAAAACTGCACTATTCAGGTTAGTTATTTAGAGTGGGAAAAACCCCCACACTGTGGGGAATACTAGTGGTGTGAGAGCACTGGAGACGCTGCAAACCCTACAGCTCATTTTCTGGTCTACTTTGCACTCATTGCATGACCTCCCATTGACTTCTATAGTACTGGATTCCAGCTCTTCAACGTTTCTCTTTATTTCTCTATGAAGTGGATTCTAGCCTAGAAGGCTCCTTTGTGAGCTGTGCAATTGAATATATATACATGGTATGTGACTGTGGGCACAATATTTAGAAATGATCCTAGGTTTGAGGTACAGGGCATGGTTCACTGAGGCTTGACTGTTAAAGACAGAATCATAGAATGATTTGAGTTGGAAGGAACCTTAAAGGACATCTAGTTCCAACTCCCCTGCAATGGACAGGGACAACTCACACTAAACCAGGTTTAGAAGGAACGTTTCCACTAAACCAGAGCTCCATCCAAACTGCTCTTGAGCTCCTCCAGTGATCGGGCATCCACAAGTCCCTGGGCGGTGCCTCACAAACCTCAGGAGAGGTTTTTCCCTAACATCTAATCTAACCTGCTCTTTTGCAATTTGAACCCATTGCTTGGTTCCCTCCAGACATTTGCCACCATGGGAAGGGGACCCCGGAGCGGTCACTGCCTCTGACCCCAGTGCCTTCCAGCCTTCCACTGAAGAGTCTTACTAGGGGTGAAGTGGGAACTGAGAGACCGCCGCCCAAGCAAACGGCAGCAGCCACCGGCTGGTGCCTGTTGCTTGGAGCCCCTGCGTCGGGCGGGTTTCGGCGCGCCCTGTCCTTGGGTCAGGAATCCTTGTCAGAGGGCGAGCCGCCGCTTCCCAGGGCCTGGCGCGGCGCAGGGCGCCCGCCCGGGTCCCGGCGCGGGGTGCGCGCTCCACGGGGCTCCGCGCGGCCCTTGCGGCACGGGCTGACGTCAGCGCCCGCGGCGGGCAGGGCGGGGCGGGGCGGGCGCTCCGCAGCGCGGGGGGCGCGGGGCAGCCGGGGCGCCGAGCGGGCAGCGCTGAGCGGGCAGCCCGGCCGCGCTCCTGCCTGCCCTGCGCCCGGCCGGCGCCATGGAGGAGTTCCTGCAGCGCGCCCAGTCCCGGCTGGTGAGTCACGGCGGGGGCCAGCGGGCGCGGGACTTCGCCCGACTTGCCGGTGACTGCGGCCATCGGCCTCGCCCCCGCAGCCCCGGGTGCGGCGCCCGCGGGTGCGCTCCGAAACTTCTCGGGGCAGTGTTATGGTCCTCCCGGGCGGGCGGCGGGCAGAGGATGGGGCTGGTGACCTTCGCAGCGGCTTGGGGCTGCGGCGTGTTTTGGGGGTGCGTTTTCCTCTCACACCTTGCTGCCCTCTAATTCCTGCTGAATAACGCTGTGCTTTACGAACCCACGAGCCCGTATCTGACAGGCATTGAGGGAGGTGTCAACGTGCCGTTTCGGGATTATTTGCACATTTCTTGGGACTTTCAGATGCATCAAGTTGCATAGTTGAAGGGAGGGGAATAATACGCGAAGTCGCTGAGGAAGTATTATTTCTGTGGTCTAAACGGCACTAGCAGTAGGGGATAAGTTTGGGTGAGCAAGATATTAAATAACTGTGCAATATGCAAAGATTACCAAGGTTCAGCATCATAATTGTGTCTCAGTTGTCATCGGTCATTAATGCCGTAGTAGGAATCACAGGTAAATAGATCCTGTTCTCAAACAGCTTGTTGGTAGGGCTGTGCTGAAACTGCCGAGTATTTATTTTGTTTACAGGGACTGTTAATCTACCCCAGACAGGGTGTGCTCTTTCCCCCCTTATGTGGACTGCAAAAGTAGGATGTTTTTAAGACTGGCATGGTCTTAGGCCAACTCGTTTTCCATTTTGATTTTCTCTGCAAAACTCCGTGTTACTGACTTCTTAACTTTCATGTGTAGCTTGCATGCCCACTAGCTATCCAGCTCTAAGAAATGTTCATTTGTAAGAGTAGGACTGGGTTTATCCTACGGCTGCTTGTTTTATCCTGTGTCTTTGGGTGTTTGGTACTTGTAGGGCCTTCCCAGTTTCATAGATCTGTTAAGAATCTCTAGAGAGGGAGCAATCATAAGCCCAAGATGCTCTTTCTTTGTCAGATGTGGTTCTGTATCTAAAATGACTTGTAAAAGATGATTTGTTATGCTATACATTCTTGGCATGCATTGTTGGAAATCAGTGAATCAACTAATTTTTTTAGAGGAGTGGAGAAAGAGATGAGAAAATGAATCCCTTGGTGGCTTCCTTAATATTTAACTGTGTTGGCAAATATTGATGGTAAGTAAACATGAAGTGTGTAATTCTGGTCACATGCCAATAGAAGTTGTTTTAGAATGTACTTTTAGGAATTTTTAAAATATTTCCCTTATGTTTTCATATAAGTAGTTGTAGTTTTGGTAGCCCTCCTAAAAGATACTGCACAGTGCAGTTACAAATTCTTAATACCTTTTTCACTTTAGAATTTCATGTATTACAAAATTTGAGATGGAGATGGTAGTTTTGACAAACTTTCTGCTCAAGAACATCATAGGTGGTCTTACTTGATAGATGCTAATTGTGCAGCAATAATGCTTCCCATTAGTAAGTGGCAGCAGTAAAAATGATTTCCTTACCTCTAAAAGCAAATATTGCAGTAATCTTTCTGAATATCTTTTGATACTCAAAAGGGACTTGTCTAGAAAACCAGAAGTTGAAAGAGGCCCATGGAGAATAGATAAAATTATTTCTTTTGTTTAGATCAGGGGAGAAGCACAGCAACTGAACACCGCAGGAGCACCTTTAAAATTCCTGTAATGTGTGTTTTCAAAAGAAATGCAGAATCCTCTTTGTGCCTTCTAAGTCGTGGGAGGAAAAGACATGTTTTGGAGGCCTCCTCTACAGGAATAGTATTGTGGCAGGACTTTCTGACTCCATGTATGGGCACGTCAGCTGGTAATGGCTGGGGGTGAAGCATCTGAGCTCCGGTGTGTTCAGTTCAGAACAGATCCATAAATTTTATTGGTTGTTTTCAATTTGGCAGTTTACTGTAGCACAGTGGCCTGAAGAGAGTAACCCAGAGAAATTAAAGATTTGCATTCTGCAACATAAGAGGCTGATGTTGTGTTTTCTTTTCAGCTTGGTCAGGCCTTTTGTGGGGAATTGTTCTCAGCTGGTAGCCAAAGGCTGAGTTGAAGCCAAGCAGTGAGCAGTCTTTGTTTTAACACTGATGTAAGGTAAAACTGTGCAGGGGAATGGGTGAATGACTAAGGAGGAAGGAGCTGCTGTGTGTTGTGCTACTGCAGCCATATCTGTGGAAGATGCTAAAAGGCCCACAGTTGTATCGGAGAGGCCTGGTGATGCCAGTGTCACAGTGCTGGCATTTCACACCACAGGTATTCCTGTTAGATTAAACAGATTACAATGCACAGACTATGTGGTTGTTACGCAGCATGAGTAAAGGAAAATTTTCTCCAGAAAAGCAGTTGCTCCAGACCATGCAGGGGAACCTATTACAGGAAGTGCTTTGTCATTCATTTGGGTCTGGATCCAGCCACAACATTAATCAAGGCTATTTATCGGCACAGAGGAAATTATAGCCTCGGACTGTGCTGCACAAAGGGCATGCTTGTTTTTTGTTTTCTAAGCCTTTGTATTGTGTACCTTCATTGATTGTTGGAGAGGAAAATTCTCTGTGAATTATCTATTAATAATAAAGCCTCAACTAGACTATTCCTTCTTAAAAAAACAATGGATTTTGCTTTCATAGCTTGTAAAACACCCTCAGAAATTTCCAGTACCAGTCTTTGAAGTTGTTGTGTATAATCTATGTACAACCAAGGAGGCAAAAGTTTTGAAGGCAATACATAATGGTGTATAAGAAATGCCATACTGAGATTTTTTCACATTTCTGGTTCAGTTCTGCAGGTTTTTCTCCAGTTTTTGGGTAAGTCTAGTAATAAAGATAATAGGTGAGACTAGATGAGGTCAAAGATCCTTCTAAACCATTCTATCTTGTCTAGAGGGAGGTTATAAACAATAGAATACACAGGCTGATCAGGCACTGAAAGCTTAGATCAAAATGTATAGCTGAACTAACATGTTAGCCACAGTTAGAACCATCTTCCATACATTTGGCTATGTCATGTGCTTGGGTTTTTTTTATGCTTTGGCTTCAACAAAATCCCTGAGACAGTGAGTTTTACAGTTTTATCCTGTGCTTTGTTTGACAGCGACAATATCCCTCTTTGTTTGCTTTAAATTGCCTGACAATTTCAATGTGTCTTCTATGATGCTTCTACCTGAGTGAATATTTTTATTTCACTTTCTCTCTGGCCTTTAATCAAGCAGTACCATATCCTCCCTGTCTTCTTTCAGACATTTTTAAGCTAAAGTTCATACATGAGCATAAGTCTATCACTCTGCTCATCCTTGTGCCCTTTCTCTGAAGATTGTATTTAACTGTTTGAAAGCTGGGGAGCCCAGAACCAGCTGTCAGGTTTAAGTCATAACACCATAAAAGACTGACAGTTGTACAATTGTCTTCTCTTTTTTTTTTTTTTTTTCGTTTTCTTAAGAGTTCTTGCTATCCTACTTAGTCTGTTTTACTGTCAGAAGGCATTTTTCTCATGCTTTCAGAGTATCATGTAACATGAATTCATGATGTTTTTGCTGCTTAGTAATGCCTTTTTTAAAGCTCATCTGACAGTGTACAGCACCTCAGTGCGGTTAAAAATGAAGACAAGTTGTTTTCTCACCTTTTCCCTAGTCTGCACTTCTTGGCTCTCAATTCCATTTACTGTTTTATTCCCTAGTCCCTCAGTGTCATGAGTCCTTTCTGCAATTCTTGTAGCCAGTTACAGAGTTAACTCTCCTAAATCATCTGGTATTGTCTGCAGCTTTTTCCACCTCATTATTTGCCTGCATTTCCTACTAGAAGTAATATTATTTATTATTTATGGATATGAGAAACAGCACATATCTCAGCACATATTCTTTTGGAGAATCTTTTGTGGTTATTCTTCACTGAAAAACTGACCATTTGTTCCTGTCCTTTTTTTCCTGAACTTCGAGTTCTGTAGTGTGACATGAAAGGATGACACCCCTTTTTTCTTGGGTTATTTTGTTTCTTTATTGGCCGGTAGGAAATTTTTCAGTAGTATTTTGGAAGATCCAAATAAAATACTTGCTTGTCCTTCTCTGCATCTTATTGAGTTATTTAAGAGCTTTACTTAACTTAAAACAATTTTGTACAAAAAATGTCATGCTTTGCAAGCATTGTTTTTTCCCCACTGTATTATGTTATTAGTCTCTTGGAATTAGACTCTTTCAGGTACAGGCAAACCATCGAGATGGAGAAGAGTTACTGATCAGTCAGTATAAAATTTTGTATTTATTCAAGAAAACAAAAGTTTTCAAAAGTTTAAGGTTTCAGTGGTGTAGCTTCAGACTGATTATCAGAGCAGTTATCAAGATGTTAAAGTCAATTAAATAGAGAACTAAACATTCAGAAAGTACTTCCTCAGTAATTCCCTGATGTGAAATACTATGTACTGAGGAAGTTACTTAAATTAGGTATTTTTCAAGTAGTCTGACATGCTTCAGACTGTTACAGTGAAGTGGAATGACTGTGAGAAGCTAAATCAAGGGAGTATGTCAAGAAAGAAGCTGTAAAAATTTTAAAAACAAATTTACAGAATTTCCTCTGAGAGATGCTGAAACAAGGACTGCCAGAGAGTGCTTTTTCCCTGCTTTAGGTCTGTGCCTAATGGAGAACCTAATGCTTTGTATGCTGGCTTCAGGGAAGTCAAGAACAGAATGGGCCCCAGAAATGCTTAATGTGCTGATGATACTGAGATAACCACACACTGCAGCAAAGTGCTTCAAACTAGTAATTGAAAGATGGTCCTCCTCCTGCAGAGAATAGCAAATTAGCTGGGGAAATTATCCTTCTAAATGCTATGTCATCTTCAGCAGTTGACAGTATTTGGGAAAAAACCCCAAACCCTCTAAAAATTGAAGTTATTTTATTCCCTTGCTGATACAAGAAAAGAGACCAGAATGCTGTACCTATGTTACACCTGGCAGGGTACACACTGGACAAATGGGGTATTATGACCCCAGACAGGTGTGCCCAAATAAATACTGGACTGTTTTACTGGACATTTTCCAGTCTGAGGAAAAGATAACTGAGGGCCAGGCCCTTGACCAGGGAGATGCCCTTGAGAATAGCAAAAAGGCTTTTAAGGCACTGCTTTGATAGATATGAAAAATGAATGTTGTGTTTGTTTCTGAGGCACAGAAGTTCAAAGAACAGTTAGTGATGATGGCATGACTTGAGTAGATTTATGCGACCACAGTTTAAAAACAAGCTGAGTCACTTACATGCTTATTCATAGTGCCTCTTATTTTCCTATCTGGAGGTCTTTTATCAATGATAGGCAGTGGTTACTTTGAAAATAGTATTTGATTTAGTTGGAATAGTTTTGGCTTTACAGGAGGTGAGAAACACTACAGAAGTGAAGCAGAAGTTATTTTCAGAAACTGCTGAACATCTCCAAACTGAGGAGTAAAAAAGCTTTTAAACATTAAGACAGGGAGGCAAGTCTTACCGTCTCATGTGTCTTCTGTGCATTCATCCAGCAGCACACAAGGGACTTGACTACACTTAGCAAGGCACTTATGCTATGTAAGACTTAAAGAGTATGAGTAATGATATTGACTCGAGTTGGAAAACTCAGATATAGAAGTTGTACATACACCAAAAATGGTTGCAGAATCAGAGTATTATGGCTGATTAACATTTTATTACTTAAATCTGTCAGAAGAAATCATGCAGCAGAAGCTATGGAGTCAGTATTTATTAGTAATAAGGAAAAAAGAGTAAACATTGCACCAGCATTATTCTGAGGTAAATTTTTAAACAAAGCAATGTTATGAGCAGTTACAGTAATATTGAAAGTCTGTTTTTTGTTATCATGCTACAGTTTCAAGTGGATTACTCCCTTCTTTTATGGGTACCACATAATCAGAAATATTTCTTAACTGGTAAAGAATTCAGGGAATCATAAGAAAATTATTTAAAGAATTCATGTCCAAGAAAAAAAAATGAACTAAACATAAAACTTGATTAAATTACTGCTGCACTGAGACATGAGAGCTGGATCTATGAGGTTGCTAGAAGCAATGCAAAGAAAGGAAGGAATCGTTCGTTCACGTACATGGGTATAAATATGTAATTGCAAAACAGTCAGCAGAAGCTTAATAAAGAGTATATTTCCAGAAATTAAGTCTGTTAGCACGGAAGACAGTTTCCCAGAGGAGTGAGAGAAGGCTTCTGCATACAAGCAAACCAAAATAAAATCTGAATTGGAGGAACATATGTAAAACTGCTTTAAAAAGCAACATGTAATTGTAAGGAAAATATATTGGGTAATTTAATAGCCTTTTCCTGTTCCTACTAAAGTCAGACAGACTACAAACGTGGCAGAAATTGAGAATTAAAGATGCTTCCCCCCCATGGATTTTCATGCTTTGGGATGATAGAAACAGCATTTTTAAACAATTACCTACATACCTTGTTTTTCTTCTGTCTCTGGTGCAGTGATAGGTGAAGCATGCCATTTTGGTAATGATTAGGTCAAATTCTGTCCTGGTTAGCTTTTGCAATGTTGAATCATTGCATTTGTAGCTGACAGACTTTATATTTTGTTCTACACCCAAATAAATTCCAAAGGCATTTCAGTGCAGTGTGGTATGGTATTTCCTAGGGTATCACACAACTATTAAAGTGTGGCCATGATTCTGCTGTGCTAGATTACATGCAAATACTTAATTAAAAAATCGGTTCAGTTTCTATCTTAGGGGTCTGTTGGATGTACTAGATTGAGGAGATAAATCCAAAGTAGTTGTATGGTAGTAATAGTTGGTTTTATGTTTCCTAACCTATTAGTTAGCATTTCAGCAAATGGCAGTTTTGCATAGGAGTCAGAAAAAACCAGAGAGTTGCTGATGTTTGGGAACATATTTTTAAGCATAAGGACAACATCACAGAAAAAGGAAATCTGACTACTCTTTCCGTTCCTCTGCTATAGACCGCTTGAAGATAAAACTTAGTGTTTCATTATTGAATAGGAAACGATAGATGAAGCAGAGAAGGATTTGAAAAGGCTTCAAGATGTTGTTGAGGCATTTTCTTGAACGTGTTGGAGCAAGGAGGGTGGGAAGAGGGAGGTCTGTATAGGCAGGGTCAGACTCAGGATAGGAGGGGAAGGCTTTCCACAGCATGACTGTGGAAGCTGGTAGGTTACTTCTGCTGAAACTAAATAATGTTTATGTGATTAAACCATCAGGTCATGATAGTCAGAGTGTTAGCTCTGAGGGTAGGTAGGAAAGGCAGGAAAGGTTAATGAGCTAAACAGGCCTGCAGGACTTTGCAGTAGATAAGTAGTGTCTAAACTGGATATGATGCCAGGATTACAGGCTGGAGTTATAGGTAGGATACTTTCATGAGTTCCTTATATATCTGTGATTTATGCTCCTCTGAGAGAGAGGTATAGTAAAAGGAGAGGAGTAAAACCTCAGCTTTAATCATGCTCGGGTGGACTGTATGATTGTGTTTATGCTGGGAAGGTGTGAATAGGTGTGGGATTTTAGTTTGGAAAGGGCAGGACTGGAGCAGCATGGGAGTCCTATTTGCCAGCCTGGAGTCCTGAGGGAGATCAGCCTTAGGATTTAAATGACTTCATAACATTCCTATTATATTCTTTTTCTTGAAAGAAGAAAAAAACAGTTAGACAGGTCCTTAACAAACAGTTACGATATCACTTGTTCTAACAAGGTCCAAATAGATGGTGGCACAGTAAGGACAGAGGATGGACAGTGAAAAGACAAGGAAGATTTCAGAAAATGATGACATCTGGAGGACGTCAGATAGTTCTCCTTCCTTGTTTACTGAATCATTTGACTGTAACTGAATAATGTGTAATAGGCCTAATAGACCTAATGCACTGGCCCAGTTCCATCTTGCACAGTCATAACCTGCTTCTGTACATTTCCTTCTAGCTGTAATGTATTAATCTTAAGCCTCCTTATAACAAATTCTGTCTAGAGCACAGTTTGACTTTGCAGTGTACCTGTTTTGTACTACTTTATGATTTACCTTTATGATATTTAGTTCTAATTTTGATCTTGCTATATTTTGATTGCAATAATTGTGTTCACGTCTGTTTGTAACTGGCACAGTTTTGGTTTTTGGTTTAGTCTTGTGTGTGGAAGTGACGCCGTGTGCAGCCCCTGATGCTAAGTAACCAAGTTAGCTGCTAAACCAGCCCTTGCCTGTGAGACACCATCCTGCTGTAGCAACCTTTTCCGTAATGGTTAATCTCATTGTGCTACATTGTGCTACACAGCATAAAAAAATGATAATTCTCAATAAATACTTCCTTGCACTTGTACGGTAGTGATTGCAAAATCCTTATCAAAGAGGAGTTGGTAGGGAAGAAGAGAATTCTGAATTGTTTTTTCCGCTACTATCATGCTCTTATAAATCCTGGATATATGTGGAGACTTAGAATCTGGAGGGCTACAGAGACAGGCATATTCTGCTTGGTGAACCTCGTATGCTTATCTGGAGTCAGTGGGATGGGAAAGAGGAAAAATTCCCTTTGATGAGAAGCAGATTTCCTCTGGAATTCTGCTTGGAATATATTTGTCATTTTCTGAAGCAGTGATAAATGGTAAACTTTTGAACACTTGCAGGGACAGTCCTAAATATAGACAGTTGGCAAATAACCAGTTGATTAAGCAGCCTTTCTTTGACTTAGAAAATGTTTCAGCATTCAGTCAAAGTCATTTGCAGGCCTGGCTGTGTTGCAGATGAGTCATATGGAGTACTGTGATGGTTTAACCTGCTGGAAAAGTAAGCTACTGGGTTTGATGATGCCTATATGCAGTCCACATAAGTTTTGTATATGTTTAGTTAGTTTTCTTACAGATAAATCTCTTTGAGACTTTATCCTTAGCAGTCACATTACTTAGAGGAACAAATGGTTTTTTGTGATATCTTGAGTATTGTGTCTGTAAGAGGGTGTTTAGGACTATATGAAATCTTGGAAAGGTTAGTCTGAGGGTTCCTGCATGTCTCTTTTACGTGTTTAATTAAGTAAATAGCCATATAAAGTTAAAAGACCGGATACTGTTTAACCACCCATTTCACTTCCAGTCTCTTTCTAGTTTTGGATTTGGTTCTGTGCTTCTTTGATTTTTTGAATTTAAAAAAAAAATTAACTAACATAAAAATGGCAATAACCCATGCAATTTAAATAATTGTAGCTCAGAAAACAAACAAAATTTTCTATTTTTGCAAAGATGGACTTGACTGTTCTTTCTCTTGATTTAGTTGAAATAGGATGGATGTGCGGTAGTTTTTTGACTAGCAAAAGTACTGTAATTCAAGTTTACCTGAATTACAAACTTTTTTAAAATTCAAAATGAATTAATCAGGCTGTGAGGGGTTTGGAGACTGAATGGTATCACTAGGGCATTCATTGTGATAAAGAGATGATACACTACTTCTCTACCACCCTAAAGGAAATCTGTGCATTTGTGTCTGTGACAAGATGGGATTGTAGAGGCTGATGATAGATAAACTGTCAGCTGCAAACAGTTTTAAAATTTCGTAACTTGCTACTTTTTAACATAAAATTTATTTTTTTGTATGGAAGGAAGAGGTATGGGATGTTTTTGTATGATTCTTTGCTTTCTGCATATTCTGAAAGGCAAACTGCATAAACTTACATAAAGGCAGTTCCATGCTACTGTGAGGATGCCTTCCCTTCCTTGAAAATTTGATGCATACTAGAACTTCAGCACTGACAGTCCTAGGACAAGAATAAAATGGTTTCATTGATTGAAGTGGTGTAGCTATGCACTAAAGCCTTCATTCCAGGCGTAAGTGAGTGGTGTAGACTGGAATTCTAGTCCTTGAATTCCAGAGACATTTGCTTATATCCAGTTTAAATCACATGTGAAAATGAATGAAATTCTAATGTTAGCTATTTGTTAACATCTTGAAGATCATTGTGCAGTTTTTAACTGTCACCTTTTGTGCAGTGGAAGAGGAGTTTCTGAGGCTGGGTCAGAGGTATTTTGCTTGTTCTGTCTTGCCAAGTTTGTAGAATAGTTGTGGTATGGTATGACCCTGTCTCAATGTGAAGGTGTTGAACCTTCATTGGAAAAACCAATTAAAGTAGCCACCAGCTTCCCACCCTTTCCCCATATGTATATATGTTATAATCTCATGGCCTGAAAAGATCATATGTTTACATATTCTAAGTAAAACAAAAGTTACAGTTGATACAGAAAATGAACTGATCTAAAGAAATATTTTTCTTTAAATTTAGGTAAGTGTGAAGACTGAACTCTGCTTGACTAAAAATGCTGGGATCTTGTTTACGTTTATACTGGGTAAAACCGAAGAGAGTGGCCTCGTTATGCAAAAATAGAACACTAAATACAAAAATGCTCTCTTGTAATGTCGACAGCAATAAGCAGGTGAACTTAGGTTCTTGTGTCCTTTTCTCCTCAACTTTGTAGTTTCCAAAGGGGCTGAAGTAATGAGACACTTATATTTTTATTTTATTTTTCCTTTGCCCTATTTTTTTCTTTCTCCTCATTGTCCTTTCCAAGCACTACAATACTCAACAGGCAGAACTATGATACTGCCATGTTGCTATTAAGAGTAGAGGAGTGTACAGTGTGTGTGACATTAGTATAGACTCTCAGTAAATTTCAATGATTTCAGAACTCTGCACTATAAGTACCTTGTGGTTCTTCATCAGTGCTGGTGATAGTGTAGTCTGTCTTTTCCTTCTGTGCCAACAAATGAGCTACAGATGCATTTTGTTGTACATCTTATGTTTTAGGATAAATTAACCTTTTGGGATGTGATTGTTTCTGAACTGCAACTTTAAGTTCTACCTTACAACATGCTGTCTTTTGCTAAAAACCCAGATCATCCTACCTGCTTCTGCATTTTGCTGCACTGAAAAATAAACAAAGATGCTAAACAAGATGTGAAATGACATTCTGCATAGTTCTAGCTCTGTTTGCATGTGTCCTCCATTGTTAACTGAGTGCTTCATTACTTACCTTCTAAACTAGTTAGAATTTGTTTAAGTCTTTGCATATTTCAAATTTTTAGACCCCAAATCAGTGCTACTTGATGGTGTTGTGGCAAAAGCAACCTAGTTACTTGCCCTATTAGGTAGTGATTAGAATTTAGCTGCTTTTCTTCCAACCAGATAATAATTAGTGATACTGAATTAATAGCAGTCTGTAGGAGCAGAATCTGCTCTCTGCTTCCATAAATCAGAAGTGGTTATACATTTATATTTCATATAATTGTTTGAACCACAGTAAAATATCAGAAGCTACAGCTGGAGTAGTAATCTGATGTGTTCTGTCCAATTTAAAAACTCAGAGGATGATTGAATTCCAGGCATTGTAAGGTGTAAGCATCTCTCTGAGATACATGAAAATCTCTGTTACAGATCTATTGCATTGTGAGAATGTGGTGCTCACTTTAAAGCATGGGTTTGGATTTTAATGTTTCCAAAGTGGCTACATAGATTCTTTAGGAAGAGACTGTATATGATAGTCGAAAAAGGTAAGACTGAGAAAGATGGAAAGGGGCTGCAAACACTGAGTGTAGTTGTCCAACCTGGCATCTCAGCCCTAGCGGTTTTCACTTAGTCCACACTATTAAATTACCACTTTCATGTAGGTCACTTGTGCACTCACATTCTCTGTCACTTGGACACACAGAGAGAAGCACAAACCCTAGGGAGTCTGTTTCTAGACATTGTTGATACACAAGAAAATTCCTGAGGCCAGAGAGCAATGTAAACCAAGGGAATTAAATGTCAGTTGAAAATAGGGTGTTTCCAGTCACAGAGAGATGAGTTTTCCCCTTTCTCTCATCTCTGGTGCTCATAGCTTCCCCTGCTGAATGATCTGTGGGAAGAAAAGTTTTTTCTATTGTTTATGAGGAAGACCGTGCTGAGCCATAACATTATTTCTGTTTTTGACTGGGTGGTCTGTCATGCAGCACCTAATATTTTTTCTCCCCTTTCCCTTTCTCCCCTTTTCCTCCTTGAGTTCCAGAATGTTTATACAGAGACTCTGCTGGTTTAATTTTTGGGTACTGGTCATTCTCTTAGTATCGTCCATCACCAGATGGATGAAGGAATTACTTAGAGGTGGTATCTGTCTTTTGTATCCTACTGTTTGCAAAATATTCCAACGTATCCAAAACTGACAGCAGTTTTTTTCTGAGGTGTTATATATTTATTAAAAATTCTTGTAATTGAAATATTTTGTACTGCATTCTCTAAATGTTGTTTCCGTGCTGAAGCATTAAAATTCAGCATTTCATGGTGAAAAGAGAATTCCCTTATGAGGACCCGTCAGGTGTAGGTTTCATTTAAGTATGTTACGAACTTTCCTAGTGGTGTACATTTTTAAATAGCATTTGGAGTTTCATCTTATTGTTAAGTATTGCTTTGTATCACATTGACTTCACAGACTGATTGCCAGCAGAGTAAGAATTGCAGATTTTTTTGCTGATGTTATGTTAAGCATATTACACAGCCCAAATGCTTCACAGCATACCTTTCATAACAAAACAGGTAATTTAAGTCATGCTTTTATTAAAACATGTATATATGTTGATTTTGGTAAACCATACAGGCTGGTTTGAACTAAAAAATAAATAAAATTTAAACTTTATTTTGGTGCTAATTGTGATACTAACTGCCGTAATTGTTAACATCCTAGTTCCTCAAATTAATGGACATCATTACAATGTATTTGTAAGGCTGGCCTTTAAATCATAGGAATGTAAAATTCATGTGGTTTCAGTGAGTGTGGATCTCCTCAGACAGGCATAGTAGTCTATTTTTATAAGTAGGCCTCATTCTCGATATTTACTTCTCATATATTGCTATGTGTAATAGATGACTCAAATCACCAACCCTCTGAGGGTTTCTATAAATTTAAACAGCTTACTAATGTCTTGTATTCTTGTAGTAGAATATCTCAAATCTCCTAAGTCAGAATGGTTTCTTATGATATTACATGCTTTTTTTATTCAGAAGCGGCAATATATATGTTCATGTTTGTATATATGAACTCTGTCTACAGCTAGGGATTAGCTGTTCAAATATGACTGAATGTAATTACATTGCCATTGTACCATATCCTCTTTGGCTGATGCTAAGAAAAATTATTGTTCTACTTAGCTGGTGAAAGAAAGGAAAGAATTACGCTTTGTTTATTTTTAACAGACTTTCCTAATTCCATTAATGGTGAACAGATACCCTTTCAACAGCATTACATGGCCAGCATATGCTTCCCAAATAAGGGAAAGGAAGCTACATGTAGTTACTCCATTTGTTCTTTCAGTGAAAAATACTTACATTACACAAAATACTGTGTAATTGTCCTCTGATATGCTGAGTAGTATGCAGTTAACTAGGTAGAAATAATAAGCTAAAAAAATACAGACTGGGAGTAGAGAGTGACCTTACACCGCAAAGCTGTGAAATCATCACCAGTCTCTAATGTTACCACTGCTCCTGTCCTGACAAGTGTTTATCTGGATGCTTGTCAGTATCTCCAAGGGCAGTGAATCCCTTCAACATCTTGAACTCATTGATACAGAACACAGGATACAGAGAAATTTTAGTTCACACGTTGTAGCATACTTATGACTGGAAATACTGGAATTGTCTTACTGACATAGGATGCATGTCTGTGAGTTGGAGTAAGTTTTGTTGCTAGTTGCTGAGATGAGGTTACAACTTTAAGTCCCCTACCAGTGTCCTCAGAGTTTACCAAGTAGGAAAATCTGAGCCTGGATGCTGTGAGCAGCCATGTGCATAGGTATTCAGCTTGTATATGTCCCTTTTATGGATATAGGGGTTTTGGTTTTGTTTGTGGGTTTTTTGGTTAATTGTTTTGTTTTGGTTCTTGTTTGTGGTGTATGTTTTTGTTCGTTTGGGTTCGGTTTTTGGGGTTTGGTATGTTCGTTTGGGTATTTTGTGTGGGTTTTTTGTTTGTTTTGGGTTTTTGTTTGTTTGTTAGTTGGTTGAAGGATTTTTTACCCCCGCTCCCAAAGACTTAAGACATGGGAAGGATGTTGTACCTTGGATATTTTTACATTTGGAATCAGAGTTTAAGCAATTTTGAGCTCTGTGGTTTATTGGAAGTAAGCCAAGCCTGAGAAGAAGATTGTTCTTTGCTAGCTTACATACCTCTCCTTTGGATCATTTATTCTTAACTACAGTAGGCATAGAAATCCGTGGAGATTTCTTTTCCTAACAGTGTCCTCTTTGATTGAAAACTAAAACCTTGACTGTTGAAGAAAATCTAGCAAGTCCCTCTGTGGGAGAGGACACAGATATCAGTGATTTTCATAGATTACGAATACATGATAGTGTCTTCAGTGCAGAACTAGGAGATATTGAAAGGTGAAAGTTGAGATATTAATGTAATTTACTTTGTTTGTTGTAACCATATATTTTTTAAAATATTTCTTGTCTTCTGAATTAGCTAGGGCAGCAGATTTGCCAGGGATGATGAATTACCCATTTTGGTGTTAAGTAAGAGGATTCAGCAAAAATCATTGAGAACAATGTCTTAATCAGTCATTAATGTCCCCTCATATGTGAATTTGTCAATTTATATCTCCTGTTTCCTTCTGCTTAATAAAATTTTAATTAATACATTGTCAAAATCTTAATGCAAATTAATGAAACTGAGCCAAATCTTAAATTAAAAAACTTTCAATTTGTGTTTGTAGTTCTTATATTCTGTTCATTATCAATTTTTATTAACTGAAATAGTGTGATAGCCTTAAAAAAGTTTTATAGCTTTATAGTACAAACAGGGCTTTAGTTTTCTTTGTAATTATACTTCAAATGTTTTTTTTCTAAGATTTTCCATACTTCTAAAGCAGTAATTGATATGCTTACCATAAAGATAATTTCTAATTCTGTATGCTCTCTAATTCTATAGTTCAGCTCTCTATACCATATCTCCTAGGAGATGAAATTGAACTACTGTGATAGATAAGAGTTCTTGCAATCAATATCCTGTTTACCATTACTACAGTTTTCCTTCCATTCAAGGTGGGGATTTTTTGTAGTTAGTGACAATCTGCCAATAATTCTATATGAGGAAGATTTGTTTATTGTATTGTGGCTCTTGACAGATCTTGGCTGTGCTGGAACATTACTTGATGACTGCAGAATTAACTTAATTCCTTTATTTCCCTCCTTTCTACTGCTTGTTCTTGTGCATTAAATTAAAAACATGGCTCAGTGATGCATATATTCTATGTCAGACAAAGTACTGTGAAATGGAGGTGTGTTTCAGAGGGAAAATAATAATCTTCATAAATACTGTTTGCACTATCATCATATGTATGTCAGTTCAAGGTGTCGTTGGCACAATACAAGAGTAGTAAGACAGGAGTCTTACCCAGAATATGTGACCTCAAGGTTCTTAATTTCTTTTTGTAATCTTTCTAATGAGCACTGTGGTGCCTTGTGAAACTTTATCTACTGCAGTGCTGAACTCTGAAGTGGAAGAAGGAATGGGAAATGCAAGTTTGAGCATATTTCCTCCAATCTTTCCCAACTTGCCTTGGGAATGAAGTAATCATGATTCTACCTCCCGATTGCTTTTTGCCTTAAAGTGATTGTTATTTCTTCTAGTTATTGTACTATTTTTACATTGTCAATTGTGATAGGCAATTACAAGGGTTAGATTCACTGTTTCCCCTGATGCACAAAGTTTTCAGAGAAAAACTTATAAGTCCATGCCTAAACTTATTTTTTCCCTGAAAAATCATATATCCTTGGCAGTATTTTAAATGTTTTTCCTGAAACCCAAACATTCCATTTCAGTTTCCTACCTTTTTCTTCTTGAATATTAAAAGAGGAAGTTTTTTAATGGAATTGGGACTAGTGTTGCATTACTTCAAATAGGAATATTTGTGGTTTTTTTTTTTTTCAGGAGTGTATTTTACCTGCTTTATCTAATTAGAAGGAAAACTAACATCAGCACAGCAAAAACTAATGTTTTAAATTGCTATTGTATATTGCCTTTCAGCATACTTTAATTAAAGTGACATTTGTTTGTCCTATAATATCACCATTCCCTAATCGATGTACTGAGCAAGCATCATGGTGACAAGATAAGTTGCTTTGTTTTGTTCCATATGTCTGTGTTCCAAATTTTCTATAGTTTTAATTGGTTCCCTGCAGAATAACATTTACAAGCATATGGTATGGAAAATGCTGACTGCATTTATCATATATTTTACTGTATTGGTGGCACTATATCACTAAGCCTTTAAATGTGATTATGAGGTTATTTAATGCAGTCAATAGTGTGCTTAAAACACAGCAAAAATCTGCAGTGAGCCAAGTGGTATCAAGGACATATGTTTAAATGTCTTCTTAATGCTTCAGGGATAGATGAGGAAGTCTGTTTCAGAAAAGGTTTTGATAATGTTTATGCTGAAACATACTTTGTCACCTGAGAGCAAGTCTGAAAGCTCTGTGGAGTCTACTTGGCATCACAAGAGGAATGTCTGTAGGACCGTCTGTAGGAACTGTAGAGGCAAAATACCTGGTATGTCTAGGCTTATTGACTTCTGAAGAAATGCAGTGGTATAAGATGGTGAAATGAAATGGAGGATCAGCTCCTTACTCTCGTATGTCTGGCATTGAAGACATCAGTAGCACATTTTTGCATGATTCTGCTCTGGAGAAAGATGGCCAGTGCAAAAGGAAGGGACCATGAGTGACTGAGAAGACCCTATGTGAGGATCTTAGTTCAATAGTATTGACATAGATTATTCCTCCTTGGTTATGTTGAAGGGGAGGTGTGTCATGGTGGAGAACATCTGATCTGGATTCTTTGCTGAAGCAAATTGATCAAGGTGGTTTCAGACTGCTCCAAGAGGTGTTCTGTGGGTCATTGCATTAATGACCTCTTTGGATTTCATGAGTGGACTGGACACTTGGACACAGCCCAAATGGTCACAGAAAGAGGTTCACTCCATATGTGGATATTTATGATGTATGTATTACATCCTTTGCATTTGTGTTCAAGAGGTAACATACAGTCTCTTTCCCTAGCGTGAACCCAGATGAACTCACTAAATAAACTACTTAAAAATTTCTATCGCTGTTGTGTCATCTGTGTAAAAGGGAGCATTAGGCATTAAAGCAACATAACTTTATTAGTGACTAGCCCTACACTGAAATCATATGCATGTTAAAAGTAATACAGGAATGTAATTGTGCATTTTCTCATTTGTGGTATGTCTGTGGCTCTGATGTTAGTGTTGTAGTGAGGACAATTCAGAGATCTAAACAATATAGACCTAACTAATTACTGTATAAAAATTGCATTCTCATAATGAAACATGTTTCTTTTCTCATAACATTGAAAATAAAAAAATAGATCTTTTTAAAGTTGGGTTTTATTTTGAGTGCACTGTCATTTTCTAACAAGCACAGTATTACAGTTTTTATTCTGTGCTCAGAATACAAAAAATCAACCAAACATCAAATCAACCAAATATTTATCCTTCAGAAGGACAACAGGAGTAAAACATATTACAATCACAGAATTACCTCATGGAGAAAGAAGCTGCCAATGATAATAAAGGAGTTTTTGTGGAATGATGTATAGAGCAGGCAGAGCAGAGCAGTACTGGCTGCTGTGGAGGAATAGGTGTCTGGTTTTCAGTGTGGAATAAGAAGAGCAACTGAAATGATGCTGAAGTTAAAAACTGAAACAAAACAAAAGCCAAAACAAAAACTAGCAACTTTTCAGCATCACTCTTTCCAGAGAACGGGTAAAAGACCAAAGACATTTTAGAATTATGGTATGATGAACCTGTTGAACTAAAAAGGCAAAAGTGGAAGTGACTTTGGTCTGATCATCTCTTCCAGCTGTGATTTTCTTGCTCACTAATGATACTTCTACTGAGTTGTTGGCTTACTTCAGGCTATGGTTTCATGTTCAGCCTGGTGCCCATCACTTAAGGATTACGCTTACTTAAGAAAGATGAAGCTTGACTCCAGAGGCTTCTATAAAATGCAGTGTTAAAGTGCTGCCTGACTCTTGGTAAATTCATTCTCAGTTGCAGAGTTGCTTCCTTCATTTTAAAGAAGCAGCTAAACTTAAAACAATCCAAGGTCAGATGTTAAGTTTGTGAGAGGCAGGTAAATTAACTGCATTGTTTGGATTGCTTGACCCTGCCTTCATCAAAACAAACCTTTTTTTCTTGAATACACTTTCTTTGCTCTATATTATTTATTTAGCCTCTACACTGTATGAGGTAGAGGTTTATTGCTACCTGTCACCTCCTGATGCACCACAGAGCTGATATATTTACCCGAGGGGCACTCTGCTCCTCGGGTAAGTGTACTCCTACTTTTAAGTGATTTGTGCCTAATAGCTCAAAGAACTGTTTGGTCCTATAGTAAGCCAAACAATTCCTAAGGGAGATAAATACAATCAAGTCCTGTAAACTAGATTAGGCATCCCAGTCTCACTTCTGCATGCTAAGTGGCAAGTGGGGAGGGAGTGGGAAGAGGAGTCAGGTAGCTTGAGATGGAAATTCAAAGATTTGCTGTGACTGACTGTAAGCACCAAGATGTCCTGGAATAGAATATAACTTGCTCTTTTGCTGAATTTCTGTGTGCTGTATACTCAGTTATTAGGTGAAAGCACTAATCCTGTGTAAGACAGTTAATTTAAACAAATGAATTAATACAGCCTAAATGAAAGGAGACTTTGATTTTTATTTTAGTAATTTCTATCATAGAGAATTCCATTGACAGATGGTTGAAGTACTGCTAAGTCAAGCTTAAGTAATCATTGTGCTGGGAACATTTTCCTTTTTCAGCCATAGGAGACCATCTCCTGTTTTGTCTTTGCAGGAGGAGTAATGTGATATTGTGATTGAGCCTAAGACCATTAAAATAAGACTTTGCTTTATCATTTTGTTTATATTATATCATAAAAACTTAGGTTTCTCTAATTCTCTAAGAAAAAACATATTTAATGACTTTTAAAGCATTTTTTAATCTTGATATAGCAGCGAAGATGGGATCAAAACATAAGATATCAAAGTCACGCTTCCAAATGTGTGTGCAAATGGGCACATATATGTACCCCATGTATGATTCAGTTTGTAAACCATATAATATTGGATATTCCAAATTCATATACTCCATGATCTAGTAGAGGTGCTGTCTCAAATGTTGAACCTGAAGGCAAAATTTTGTAGAAGCGGGAGAGTGTGAACATGTAAAGCTTACAAAACATGGTGAAAAATCAATGCCAAACCAATTGATGCAATAAATCTAATTTTAAAAAGAGCCAACAAGATTTTGATTGATGTTCTGAGTTCTGTAGTTCTTCTTTTTTATATTTTAATACAATTTATGCATTATTTGATTACTCCACCTATTTTTTTTAAGTGAAAACTTGATGTAGAAATCATTGTTCATTTCTGGATTTTTGCAATATGAATGAATGTATGTAATAAGCTTGAGAGGAGGTATTTCAAAAACAAGCGGAGCAGACTTGCCTACAGTTACAGGCTGTAAAATTAACTAAAAATGGAAAAGGAATAAATGTTTGTGGTTCTTCAGAATTCTGTCTTGAATAGCGTTGAGTTTGTCTGCCTGCAGAATTCTTAGAGCCTATTGGTAATGCAGAAATACTGAACTGCATTCTCATCAGTAATAGCTGACCATGCCAGTGATTAGAAATGACTGGAAAAGAGAGTTCCTGTCCTGTGGAAATTCCAGGAACAATCTAAAGATAAGACTTCCTTGCCTGGTTGGCATGTCAGATAGCTACCCTGCCTCTTTTCCATTATTAATTTTGAAGGAACGTCACAGTTCTATGGAACATTGTGAATTTGGGAAGCACTATTTTAAAATAAAAAAATTAATAAAATTCCTCCTTTTATTAAGAGGTTGACTCTTAAATGTAGCTTTTAAAATACTAATTTCAGAAGAGCAGATGTAATCATAAGGCTGTGTTCAACGTGCTGTGGGAAGTGCACTCATCATCAGAGTGCAGGTATGATTGGGTAAATCATGTGTACAAGTGCTATATGTACAACAGCTAAGGTGTGAAGAAGTTGTCCTACTCTTTGTTATGGACTAATCATAGTCTTATTTTACCGTATCACATTCAAAGCAAAATATCAGATAAAGTTTTATGCCTATTCAGCCATCTCTGAGGATGGTGTTAAGTTTTTGATCCTTCCGCCTTTGTTTATCTTACTGGTAAGGCTGTGTCTTTGACAAAAAAACAGATGGTGTGGAATTAGAAAATTCCCCTTATGTTTTATATTTTGTTCTGCTAGTGGTATTGGTGTTTGCTATAATTTTTTTTTATATTTGTAAGTAAAGCAAGACTGTACAATGGATATTCAATAAGTAATGATTAAAACATGTCACACCTGAAATTTTTGTGACTACACTTCTGTTCCTTGGGGAAGAATCCTTATGTACCAGGTATTTAACAGCTAGTACTTTAGATAACTATGTGTCATATACTCTACATGATAAATGGGATACGATAGGGGCAGAGAAACGCAGTAATTTTTTGACTGACCTCAAATATGGGAGAAAACAAGGATTCTTTCTTATATCTCTTTTTAGAATAAGAGAGAATCTATTTTTTTCCAGACCAAAGCTTTCTTGTGAAAAGACTTATGAAGTATTTAACTAACTGGAACTTTGCATGAAATGTTAAATTAACTTTGCTTTGGCTTAAAACCATTTCTTTGACAGTAGAGATGTATAATCATGTTAAAAGCCCTCAGGCTGCTGGAAGCATAATGCTGCCATTTACTATAAGGTAAATGCAAGTTGCACTCCAAAATGGCTACTGAATAAATTGTACCTCTGGTTTGAAGGTACAATTTCAGGTACAGAAATCCTCTTCCATATGATTTGATTACTTTAAATACTGAAAAACAGATTTTTTGCTATCTTGGCCTTTGTCCAGACAGTTAGGATTTTTCCCTGTGCACCTCCAGGAAAGCTGTGTCTGTGAAGCTTGTACTCCCTGACTGGTGCTTCAACCACAAGACTGGAAAAGTTTTCAGTGTTGTATCTGATACTGTATATTGCTGTGTGGATCTGCAGCTTCTTCATTTTTAATTTGCTTGTGTTAAGAGGTATTGTTTCTTCTTCAAAGAATTGCTATGTTTGACAAGTGCTATCCCATTCCACCCAAGGACAGAACTAGTGAAATTTGAGGCAAAAAGCAAATAATGACTCAGAAAGCAAGGCTATGTGTGGCTGTTGAGTCTGTATTTGTGCAGTGTGTATGTGGGGTGGGGGACGGGGGTGTGATTGTGTATGGAGGAAATGGAAAAGGTTTTTTTGGCTACAAAATGCTACATTGAGCATTTTGTAGGCATTCCTGTTTATACTAGGATGAATCTTCAGTGTTTATTACCTTGCAAGATCACTTCAGTTTCTCTATTAACAGAAGGAAAAAAGTAGAGAGAATGTAATTTTTGACTGGAATATTGTAGTTTGATCAATCACTGCAGTTAACATGTCCTGATCAAAATATTTACAAACCCAATTGGCAGTATTGCAGTATGTTTGAATATATCAGCTGTTTGATGCAGATGGGAACCAGTAAATGCTATTTTTACTGCAGTTACGTAAGGATGCAGTTGTCATACTAATGCTTTTATGTATTAATAGACAACAAAACTGGACAGATATGAGAGCTTCTTCATAGTAAATATCTGAGAATCAGATCTCTTTAAGAAGTAGCCTAATGTTTATAAATCTCTTTCCTGAGCACAGTAAATGAATGTTAATCTATGCAGGTCTGATCTAAATTGAGTTATCCTGACTGATGCCATCTGAAAATGACACATAATTTCTTTAATTCATTTTATTCCAGTCATCCAGTGTTTGTGTGCATTTTACAATTTACCTTTAGTTTTGCTAAACAAAAACTCATCATCATGAAGAGAAATCACTGATCTCAAATGTAGTTTGATTTAAGAGTTCTAGCTTCATCATTAACCTCCAAATTTTTTGTAATTCTTAGAGAAATTGGCAGTTCATGTTTCCTCTCAGGTTTAGTTGTGATAACTGCAGGAGGTAATCAGATTTTAGTCCTATCGTGGCTAAGCCTTACTGGGCTTATGGATCTTTGTCTTCTGGATTGTGATCTTCTCTGCCCAGGTTTTTGCATGGAAAGATCTGTGAGAGGAAGCTTTACATACGTGTGCCTGCTTTTCCTGAAGATGGCTGATGAGCATGTAGTAGACTAAGCAAACTAGTTGTATCTGAGATAGTGGAAGAGGTTGGATGGCATACTTGCATTATGCACAATGTATAATGGAGAGTATTTGGAGGTTTATTATTAGTAAATAATAATAAGATGCTAAAAAGCCATTCATTTAGCTGCACATAGGGAAATGAAATATTGGTGAAATCATGTATCTGGGATCTGCAAGAAGGGAAGAAGAGAAACAAATTCATCTCACTGAAGAGAAAAGCAGGAAAGGTGGGGAGAAAGGTATTGCTAGTTGCTGTCACTATCACAGAGGGACCTTGACAGGCTTGAGAGATGGGCCTGGGTGAACCTCATGAACCATAAGGCCGGATGCAAGGTGCTGCACCTGGGCCAGGACAATGCTGAGCACAAACACAAACTGAGTGGAGAGGGACTGAGAGCAGCCCTCAGGAGAAAGACTTGTGGTTGTTTGTGGAGAAAAAGCTTGTTATAACCTGGCAATGTGTGCCTACATGCCAGAAAGCCAGTTGTGTCCTGGGCTGCACCCAAAGCAATGTGGGCAGCAGGGCCAGGGAGGGGATTCTGCCCCTCTGCTCTGCTGAGATCCCACCTGCAGGGCTGCATCAGCTCTGGGGTCCCAGGTCAGGAAGGACATGGAACTGATGGAGGCCACGGGAGATCTGTTAAGTCAATCTCAGGGCTGGAACAGCTCTCCTGGGAAGACAGGCTCAGAGAGCTGGGAATGTTCAGCCTGGAGATGAATGCAGTAGGACCTTAGAACCGCATTCCACTACCTAAAGGGGAAATACAGGAAAGCTGGAGAGGGCTTTCTGACAAGGATGCGTAGTGATAGGACATGGCCTTAAACTGGAAAAGGGCAGGTTTAGATTAGGTATTGTGAAGAAATTCTTTACTGAGAGGATACTAAAAAAAGGATGAGCTCATGAGCTTTATTTTTGTTCTTTGTCATAGCAAATCAAGCAGAAATGCATGCCGCAGAAGAAAATGTTAGAAAAATTATATTGAAAGGAGTTAATGGAGACTGTTTATTGCCAGTGAAGAGTTAGAGCATAAATGAACATATCTGTTCTAGTCATTGTATTCTTCAGTAAGCTGTCTTTCCTGGGAATGGAGGGAATATAGGGAATGGAGACTGTCCCCTGGATTTATTACCCAAATCTATTTTGATGGCTGTGTTCCATTAAAGGAAAGAACCTAAGTTTATTCCATATGTTCAGGTAGACCTAAGATTAGACATAGAAAAAAAAGGTTAGCTTAAGAAGAATTGCACATTTATAATCATTAAGGGTAATGTAATAATTACATGCTTCTGTTGAAAGATTAAAATTTTGATATCCAGAATTCAGTGGATTAAAAATAGCAGAAAGTACATCAGCCTGTACATGCCCACAACAAAAATGTTTACTTTCACATGTTTGTTTCTGAAACGTCTCTTAGCATCAGTCACATATGTTTCACCAATTAAGAAGCACTGAAAGTAAATAAACTGTAATGTTTCCATGCAGCTGGCTTGACAGTAATGATGTGCACAAGAGAAGAACTTAGTCTTATATTTTATGTGTGTGATTGTGAAGAAGGTAGATCCTTCCCTTCAATACTTTCTTTCATACAGTAGGTTTGTCTTCTCTTTTCCTCTTGTTTAGAAGGCTCTTAATTTTACTAAGTGAGAACAATTCAAAACTCATAGTACTTCAACTGTGTTCAGCTTCTGAAGATTCAGGGTGAAAGGTTACTTTGTCTATTTACTGATTCCAGCTAAGTGAAGAAAAAAGGGCAAAATTAAAATTACAACTTGCTGCATATTATTTGCTGTGTATTTTGTTTTGTATATTTTCTACACTCTCTTGGACTGTTTTTCTAAATGGATTTGTGAGATGTTTTGAAATGCTTTTCCATGTGTACATGAAGTTGATGCTTATCTGTTACTTATCTGTGAGAGGGACTTATGTCAGATTCAGACCTCATTGGTTTCTAAACTATGGTGTCTTGTGAAATTTAGTTTTTGGCTTTCTTGGGAGGTCTGAAGCCAAGGAATGTCCTTCCTCTGAACAGGAAGTCCATTCCTTCAGTCAGCAGTGAAAAATGCTGCAACTGAGTACAAGGCCTAATATTTAACTTGCCCTTTTAACTTTTCTCATTTGACTTTTTCTCATCATTTCCACTTATGGCAATTGTCTTCTAATATGTTACAGAACAGGAGCAAACGTGTGGAAAAAGTCCATGTTGTTCTTGCGAGTAAGCCCTGTGATTTGGATTCACTTATTTCTACCCTGGCCTACGCCTACTTTCTAGACAAGGTAATGGAAAAATTGGACTGAGTGGTCTTAATTCACTTTTTCCAGGTTGTTACAGACATCTTATTGTTAAGTCAATTGTAAAAGTATTTTTCCTGGACAATGATTTTGTTATTATCAAAAGTGAGTTTTTAAAAGATAAATAATCAACATTTCTTTCCATACAAAAATGAATGAATGGTTATTAGGTGGTTTATTGAATAACATGAGAAAAATCAGTCCTGTGCTTCATTCCTTATCCTTTTCCTCTCCTGGTTTCCCAGGTACTCTCTAAGAGGCAAACAGTGACCTGTGAAGGGAAAAAAGTGTGAAATACCTCTTTTTTTTTTTTTTTTTCTTTTAACTAAGTGATGGGGAGAAAACCTGAAACAGAAAATCTAGGCTATACCAAATTGTTTACTCTGTTAAAATACCATCCTGATAAAAGACAGGTCCAATTCTCACAAATGCACACGTATGTTACAGGTCAGCCCTCCTGATGTTCTCTGCTTACCTGTGTTGAACATACCAAGAAAAGACTTCAGCTACTTCACTGAGACAAGATTTATTTTGAACGAGCTGAAAATCCCAGAGTCATTCCATATCTTCCGAGATGAAATCAATTTGCATCAGCTGAATGCTGAAGGGAAATTGTCTTTAACGCTTGTAAACAGCAGCATGCTGACAAGGTATTGCGTTTTAAGTAAACTAAGGTGGCTTATGTGAGTTTGAGCTGTTTCAAAAATTACGTTTTTTCTGTATTAACATTGATATAGCTATGTTAACACAGACCCAAAAAAAGGAGCCTAAAATGTATTTTGTCTCTCTTTATGTTGAGTAACTGTAACAAGGTGAACAGTCATCTTTGCATCACTTTTAATGGAACTTCCAATTTTAAAAACCTTATGTTTTCACACCTCTTAGATTAGATATATTAATTTAGTTAAATAGTCTGGAGGTTTCCTGTGGCCAGTAGATAGGAGATCAGAATTTTTTTCCTGCTTCTTAGTTAGCTTTCCTTTGAGAATCTTATATTGATTTGCAGGTGCCCACACACTAGGATGTGCCGTTAAGATGGCTGATGGATTATAGTGGTCTTTACCAACTACAGCCTTTCAAAAGGCTCAGAGTTGATGTCGGGAAGATCATGGTCCGGATACCCATCCTTAAAAGGGATCATTTACAAGGCCATTGTGAATCTTTTATGAAGAGCCTCTTTATAATGGTCTGCCTATCTTCCCCAGAGTGAAGGATGCTGTTTACTTCCAGCTGTCCTTAGAATTTCATTTATGACAAGTAGCATCCTATAGCTCCATGGTACTCTGAGAAGTTTATAGATTAGACTAAAAGTAGGGAAAACCTGAAGAAAAAAATATGTGTGGATGTCATATCTGTTGATGTGTTAAGTGCCGTCAGCTCAGTGCATCATTCACTCCTCAGAGCAAAAATTATCTGTAAGATCTGCTTTTTGTTTATTACTGTCACTACCTCTGTTTCTTCCTTCTGAAGAATTACAATTAGTATTTTACTATTAAAATTAGTTTGGCTTGGTTACTACTATTGTAAACAGAAACATAAAGTATCTTAATGAAAAAAAAAAAAAGAAAAGGTTTTTTGTAAGTTTTCAGAATATTAAATTGGGAAGATCCTAAATCTCCTCCATATAAAGACAGCTGTTTTCAGCACATGTAGAAATACTTTTTTTCAATAGTTTTTAATAGGTGTTGTACTTAGTGATGTATCAAACAGTTAAAGAACTCTGAACACTTAATTTAAGAATCATGGATTTAGGACCTCTGTGACATCCTTTGGTTTTATAGCAGATTTCAGGTAGCTATAACAATGCTGTCGTAGTCCAGAATTTAAAAAAAAATATGTTGCACTTTCTTACTAAGTTGTCTATGTAGCTATAAAGATAAATATATGTATAACTTCTGAATTTGCTTTATAGTGAGGATAAAAGTTTGGAATCAGCTGTTGTCAAAGTCATCAATCCAGATGAGCAATGTGACAAGACCCTGGAGTTACAAGCATGTTCTTCCTCTTTAGTCGTAAAAGAGATTCTTCAGAAGGCACCAGAGTTAATCACTCAGCAACTGGCTTATCTCCTCAGAGGTGAGAGATTACTCTTTATATTAAATACTGAAAGGTTTAATGGAGTGTTTCTGAATTTGCTCATGCAGAAAGAGTGTGATCCATTCTTTGGTTAACAATCCCTTTAAAGACCACAGGAAGCTTCATAAAAGAAGCAGGGAGTAAAGAGTTTGTTAAAGAGTAACATTATATTGGATATTAAAAATGTGCATTTAAAAATAGGCATGAGAGGTCTTTGCTGTATCACTAGACAAGAATATTAAATGAAACTGTCGACATACCAGCTGGGTAGCTGGAAAAGCTGTGCAGTTCGTTGATTCCAGGGGCATTGTGGACAACAATATGGATTGGAATCTAATATTTACAAGTTAAAGCTTCTCCCTCCCAATGGTTGTACTTTTTTTTATGGAATGATATTTTAATGGCATGATGCAAAACTTTTGCTGTTTAAAAACAGTGTTACCAAATCTGCATTGTGTTCTCCTTTTCTTTTGTAGTGTATGCCCAGCAGAGTACAAAATGGGGGTGGGCTTCAACAATCAGACGTATTTTCTTCTCTGTCTTGGAAGTTCATAATTTATATTAATTTTCTTGGTTTATTTGCTGCATAGAACTTTCCAGTTGGAAATAAAACAGGTGTTGAACAGTCAGTGCTTTTAGGTTACTTACTATGTTTTAATAATTTTCAGCAAATTTTATAGGTTTTAAGTTTTAATGATGTGAAACTGCTAAATGTCCTTTTAAGAAATTAATGTGGGCATGTTTAAGGAGGATTATAAAAACTTGTCTACATTTAGACTTCAGAAGCAATGAGAATCTTGGCAAATCATTGTACTCATCACTATGATAACTAATAAACATGTTATAAAAAAATCAAAAAGTTTAATTTTTAAAGTATTCCACAGAATAAGCATTAACAGTAGCACAGCATTTAGCCTGCCCTTACAGTATCTTTCCATGCTAACAAGCTTTAGTTAACTTGCCATGAAGCATTTTTGTAAGCTCCAAATTTCTGTTGAGTAGCTCTCCAGGAATCTAAGTAAATGACCAAGCATAATAATTGGTTTTGGAGGCAGAACAAAAAAAGGGTTTTTAGGGAATATCAGGATACTTGTTTGTTAGTGCAGAGTCAGAGGGAGAGGTCTGAATAATGTTCAAGAACATGTTCGAGTACTGTATGTGGCTGTGTCAGCATGTTTTGTGCCTCTAATATGTATCCAGATAAAAATTAAGTGCTTTTTTTAGTGTTTGCATTAGAGATAGCACTTACAGTTTTGGGAAATATAGTAGCTAATTCTAATTTTTTTAAATCAACGTGTAATTACATTTTGATTATTACATTTGGTAGAGCAAATTTGAGGAACTTAGTGGATAAAAAGTCCCTGCATGCTTCTTTTGCATGGTATGAAGTGACTGGCAAAGCCTAGGGAACAAAACACAGCTGCACTTGAGACTTGGTGCTTTTCTACTTTTCCCAGCAGCTCAGGGACTGGTACAGAGGTTGCAAGAAAAAGGTTCTATTGTGTTTTTCACATTTTGCTATGTTACTTCCCGTGTAAATGTGTATATGGTTAATTTGTCTAAACTTCAGGTGAAGTTCAGAACAGAAGGCCAAATTAAAAGTTAGAGTGCTAAGAATTAGGATTTTATTTTCATAAAACTGCTGTTGTCTGAGTCTCTGAGTTGGGAGGCCTTCTTTAATTTTCTGACTTTCCAGTGAGTATTTTGCTAGGAGACTTTTAAGATAAAATCTCATGTTTTAATAATTATCATGTGGCAACCAAGACAGCTTAATTTGTTGACTGTTTTTGAAACTTCTTTTTTCTTTAAGTCTGTTAGCAGTTTTTAAATTCCAATAAAAAGGCAGATGTTTATGTATATAAATGTCACCTTTGAGCAAACTTTACATGCTTGTCTATGTTTAAAAAAAAACAAGTCAAGATAAAAGACATTTCCTGTGAAACTGAGCATTACTGATTTAGGTATTTTTATATTTAAAGATAATTTTTTTTTAGGTGAATGCTTTTATGGTATCTTTATCTCCTTATCAGACATTATACAAGCTAATTCTACCCTTGGGCTTTTGAGGAGAGCCTGCTTGGACAATCAGTGTTGTACAGCCATATTTGCCTCAAGTTAGAGTTGTGCTGTCTGTGGATTTGTGCCAGAAGCAAACAATTACAGAACCTGCCAGAGTCCTGGGCCTGTATTATTTTATTTCCCAAGAGATGTTTATGAGGGGACTGTTGCCAAACTCAAGATCCATTAAACTGCTGAATCATTACATTCTCTGTTGCAGCCAGCTGGCAAGGATTTTATTCTAAGCACTCGCTGTCAGGTATCTTGGGTCAATGCACTCTCAAAAATGCCTCCTTATGTTTATTTGTATAAGGCCTTGAAGGATGCCACAAGGTGCAAACCACAACATGTAAATATAGACAGATTTCCAGCAAGAGCATCAGCAATTTTTTTAATGTGAATCTTTTGCTAGTGAGGAGCTGCATAGTTCAGGTCTTTTCAAGCCCTGTTGGGGCAGTCTGACTTTCAGTAGAGAAGATTAGTTTGTTATTCTAGCCACCCAGACAAATGTTAAGAAATGCCCTTTTAAGGACTTTGGGAATTAGGCCAGTATTTTTTTTTGTTCTGTCTTGTACATTGATCAGATGGTTCACATGCTCCTGCACTGATCCATCCTTAATATATGTACCCAGAAGAAAGGATCATTTTGGCACTTACTTGGACTGATGCTTCTTTTTAATATATGGAAGCAGGTTTTTTTGGAGGCAGTGCTTTTCCTCTCTTTTCGCCATTGACATTTTATTTTGATTTCATTGCATTTCCTGTTAATTACAGTAAAGATTGCTTAATAGGATATATTTACAATTTTGATTTGCAGGTTTGTCGATTTTTTTTGCGGGGTGGAGGGAGGGGTGGTGTGTGCGGAGTATTGAAGTATACTTTCCATAAGGGACTCTTGGTTTTTCCCTTTTTCCTATCCTTTATTTTTACAGGTTATGGGACAAAACCTTGACAGGAGAAATGCCTATATTTTCATTGTACTGTTTCTCTCAGCAGTAAACTTATAATTCAGGAGATGCTTGTGCTGTTCTTAATGTTTTCCCGAAATGACTTCTGCCTTCATTAGATCATGTTTAATATTAATGCACAGCAATTGCTTTTGGCAAAACTAATGCTTCGCTTCCAAACTGCTTTGCAAAAAAATAATAAAATGCACATTTTTAAGAGCCTTAGCCTATTTTCTAGTGACCTCTTCAGAAAAAAAAATGTAGTGAAGTGTGATGTACACAAGAAATAATATTGAATCTTGTATTGCCTATTATATTTTTTTTCTCTGCCTGTAAGCAGACAGCAGCCACCATTATGCTTTCAGAAACCGTAGGGGAGTTGCTCCAACACTCAGTAAAATCTGCAGGAGATTTCTGAGACTGTGTATTGCTTTTACAGCAGGTATTATAAGATAGCACATGACTAAATGGACTACGACCTCTGGTCAAGCAAAAGTAACTTAAGTGACCACTTTTACTAAACTACCTGGAATCTTAACACTCACAGGAAGGCTGAGGCTCCCTGAGGGAGGTGTGCCATTCTCCCCTGGTGATCAGGAGAGTATTGAAGACTGATCATAGCATTAAAGGACAAGTAAATGTTGATCTTGGGGCTTGCTGACACCCTAGTAATTTGAGAATGATCCTTTTCTGGCTTTCATCCTAGTAGAAAAGTTGTTAGTTGCAAGAAGCTACAATTTTGGTGTGACTAGTGACAAAACCAGAGCCTTTTAGAAACCTTTCTAAGGTGTCTGCCTATTGTGAATGAAGGTTACATCATGTTGACTTCCAAACGGGTGAGCTTGGGTGGATACACAACTCATACCTCTTGTTCTTCTGCATTTTCCTGTATGTTTGTATTGGTTTTACCAAAATATTCATTCCCTGAAGCACACTGAGCTGTAGTAAAAGTTTCATACGTTGTATATCTGAGGAGGTTCTGTGCAGATGGACAGACTGCCTAAGTCATTCTTATACTACAGGGGGGCTTAACAGGATATTCTGCAGCCTTGCTCCACTAGGTGATGAATTTGAGCACATGTTGTAGATACAGCACTATTTCTGGAGTCTCCATTTCCTTTGTGTGTGCATGAGCAATTTCCCTCACTGTGTCTAGAGGTAGAAAAAAAAGCAGAAAATTGCTGTTGCTAAAATACTTTATGCAGCCTGGTCCCTGAGCTGCAATTTACCCAGATTTATCTCTGTGCTGATTTAAAGCGTGTTGTGGGGTGTCTCAATCATTCTGGTCACCACTCTTTCCTAGAAAAGTGGAAAGTTTGGAATGTATCTCAAGAGTATATATGTAGCACAAGCACTATTATCTGCTATGGAGTTGAACAACAAAGGGATAGTTTTACATGAATTGTTGTGGATGCTGCTGGTTGAGAAACTTTTTTCCTGTTAGAGGGACTGAAAACCAGGCCTTGATAATGGGTATAGATATCTGGATACTTTATATATCAGTTATTTACCTGTAGAAGTCTGAAATCTGCTTGTTATGTTGTGTACCTAGATTTAGAAATATCAATCGGGATCAGTATACATGATTTTCATGCAGTCTGTATTTATTTTTTAATACTATCTAACAGTGCAGGAGCATTGTCTTAAGGTGATTGAAAGACTGACATAAAGAGCTCCTGTGAATTAAAGGAATATTGACAGTTACAATATCTGTTATAGAGACACAGAATGGAACTTCATGTATTTGTATTTAACTCCAGAGATTAGTATGGGAAGCAGCTTTTGGCTTGTCAAGCATTATTTATTGTTTAATCCACACAGGATTTGTTTAATAAGGACGTGTTTACCTAGCATGGCACAATTATTTTTTGTTGCAAGTGGTTTGTGAATTTTGAAGAAATGCTACTTGTTATTTTATATGATGTTGTAGGAGAAAAGGAAAATGAATATATGTAGTAGGTGTTTGGATCCTAGCTCATCTGGTGAGATTGAGAGTGGCAGTATCAAGGTTTCTCATTTACACTTTTTTGCTCTGTGCTGAAGCCTACAGACTTTGTTTCTCAGTAACTGTCTTACGCACTTACTGTACTTTGTTGCTCATTGACCCAGCATGATGCAATGAAATCGTACACTTGTTTGAAATTCTTGTGCACAGTAAAGTAGTAGATTATTTCAAGGCTGAACTATAAGATTTTATTATCCTGAATTTACTGTAAGTGATTGGAAGCAAACACTGTCTTTAGATATTTTGATAAATGGAATCTCAGTCTCCAGGGAATGAAAGGGATGACTTAGTTTTGTGTGCAGCACACAGTTGTCTGAAAATACATGACTCACTTCTGTATTGTAGGACAGTTCCAATCACTCTGAAGTTATTTACTGGATGATGTTTCTCTTAAATTTTAAAATTTTGGTTGTCTGAATTGGTGTTTTTTTGGTGTGTTCGTTGACAAGAATTATCCAGAGTTAGTTGCATCACAATGACAAATGACTTTAAGATCATTCAGTTTAAACACCACTGCCATGAATGGGAATACCTTTCTCTAGGTATGCTCTGAGCAGCCTGGTCCAACCCGGCCTGGAACACTTCCAGGGATGGGGCATCCCCATATTCTCTGGGCAGCCTGTTCTGGTGACTCACCATCCTCACAGTATAATATTTCTTCCTTTTGTCCTCCTTATGAACTCCATTGTAGGAGTTCAATAACACATCTGTAGAAGGATGGTTGACAATGTGTATTTATGTTTCAAAACACAGCAGCACTAATGCCTGGAGAGAGGAGGATACAGGCTGGTGTGCCATTGGCTGCTGCTGGCTGTGCCGCACAGCTCTGTTCGTGTACAAGCATGCTGCACACCATGGCTACACTGGCACCAGCCAGTTACCTGTAGCAGAGGCACTGGAGAGGCAGCCAGTTCTGATTTAGGGGTTTCATGTTAGGAAGATGTTTCCATGTGAAACTCTCAGTGAACTCTCAGTGGAAACAACCGCCAAGAAAGAACCTCCAAGAAGCAATACAGTAAAACTTCTTGTTTCTGTTGTACCTCTTTGATATCTACAGGAGACATTGATTTTTTGTCTATCAATGTTTCAGGGAGTATTCTCTTCAAGTGCATGTCTTTGGAAGCTGACAGAATGACAGAGCATAAGGAGAAGTTACTGTCAGTTTTGGAGGAAAGGTTTCCAGATCTTCCCCCACGAGAGGAAATTATCTCTGCTCTCCGGGAGACTCAGTTTAACACCCAAGGTAGTGCAACTTCCTTCCATTTTTCAGACCTGTTATGAATTTATTTGTGTAATTGTATCAGAATACTGTTTTATTGTGTGTGGTGAAAATAGGTGCAGCATGCTATCTTCATTGACAGTTAAATGTTGTATATTAATTTTAAATTAAGCTCCTTACATTCTAAATCATGGAATTGTGATTTCTTTTGAGGAACTACTTTGCTCATAAATAATCTTGTATTGTTTTTACAGATAAAGTTAACAATTTATTTTACATATTGCTTTTACAAGTGTATGTTCATCAAGAATTTGTGTTGATTCACATGGTCATAAAAAATGTGTCAGCCCATGGGAAGAAATTGTATTGCAATTGCCCGTGTTGTGTAGAAGTAGATTTTGTGTTATGACCCAGATTTACTAAGGGCTGTGTACATATGAAGTCAATTTGGCATCAGACTCAGATTAAGGAAGCAGTGGAAAAGTTGCAATTCTTTTCCTTTCTTCTGATTGAAGTACTGAGTAGAAATATTCAGTGATCTAAAGTGGCAATGTTTGAACCCAAAATTTAGTAGCAGGCTTTTGAAGAGATGCTGTGAAAGCTTGAAGAAAATGGTTGCAATAACTCGTAAAATTTTTACTGGCATTGGCTGCCAAGCTCATACCAAAGAGTGAGTATTAAATTCCTAGGGCTGTTTTCTGTTGGATGTATCAGATAAGCACAGGGTCCATGCAGACTCAGGCTCTTTATTTGTTCTCTGTCTGCCCATATGCAGAAAGTAGTCATTGAAATTCAGACCATCAGCCTGAGACAGCTGCCCTGTCTGGTAGATAAGGGCAGAATTTGAGGTGCTGCTTCCTTTGCCTTTTCTTACAGTGAGATTACAGGGTAATTTAGTTCAGGTGTATAAAGTTTCACATGAATTCTCTTAAGTTCCTCTACTCAAGTAATCAGTAGAGATCAGGAATGAACTGTATGCAGTCTGGATTGGAAAGTGGCGGTCAAAGTGGCTTTTATGGAAGTCAGTTCTTAGTTCTGCCAGTTGCCAGGGAAAACAGTTTAGTACTGTTTGTCATTATGTTTTCTGTCATATCAAATGCAAAACTTGGACAAGTATATGTAGTGGGTGTAGTCTGCATGGTCCTGGTTGCCAGTAATTTATGTATGTCACATGAGGCATGGGGAAGGCACTGTCATGCACTCTTCCTTTTTTTTTTTTGGCTTATAACTCCTGTTTTCTGTGTATTACAAGGCACATATTTACTGTATATTCATATACATATATTGCATGTGGCATTTCTTTTAGTAGGATGCTGTTGAGTTTCAGGAGCCCCTTGAAAGATGTAAATTCTACTAAGTATTCTACCTAATATACTCATTATTTGAAGCAATATTAGGACAATGCAGCCAAAATATTTCGCAGTTTCTGGCAGAAATCATGATTTATTGACCTGAATTAATTTAAGGCACAATAGGTTGCAGCCCCCCAGAAAGTTTATAGGTTATATAAAATTTTTTTTTAATGACAGATGTGTAAATGTTCATCTTGTCATTAGATTGACTGCAGTATCTGGACTCTATACAGGAACAGTAATGAAAGGATTAATTTCTTTGACTCAGATTGGTATTTGTTTCCCTCTTGAAAATAATTTGTACAAACATGTGGTGGATGTTAAACTGCTATGCCTTGAAGGTTGGTAGATGTTTTAGTTGTTGCCATGCCCTGAGATAGGTGGCTTGCAGCATTCTTTACATAGACATTTGGCTGTCGTGTCTGTGTTGCAATAATGTGATGTAGTTATGTTCCTCTACATAATATGTATTTTTTTGAGAATCTTTGCAGCATTTTAGGCAAACACATCTAATGAGGGAAACTTAGTCACTTGGATTTTCAATACGTTGGGCTTAAACAAACCAATATGTCTGGTTGCAATTCCTGTTTTACACCATTGTTTCTGATTATAATGTTTCTGTGGTACATATACTTAGTTCATGAATGATTTGAAGGAAATCAGGAAAACCCATTGGTGTTATCAATTCTTGAAGAAGGTCAGAAAGGTTGAATGTCTGTGTTTACAGAATATCTTAAGTTCCTTGCTTTTGAATATTTCATAAACACCATAGTAGTCCACAGGTGCTTTTCAATATATTAATTATTTCAGAAGTAATTTTATATTTGTGATTTCATATTAAGCCATAGAAATAGCTATATATTTATCATCAGCTGGAATTAGGTTCACTTAAAAACTTCAGTGTTCACACAAGAACACAGGAGTTGCAGTAGACTTAATTCTTCATACTTGTTGTTAGTGTGTATCCTCCATTAAATCTCATCCTTTCTTAAAAAAAATCCCTCTAGAAACATTAAGCATTGAAATATTAATGTTATCTTTAATTTTCTCATATGACATCCTGAAATACAGAAAGAAGATTCAGGATTAAGGTCTAAGCTATGTTTTTAATTTATGCTTGTGCATCTGTCAGGTGTAGATAATTGTATATATGGAAATTTGTTTATTTTCTTAAACAGGTGTGAGCATTGAGGAGGTTATGCTCAAGGATCTCAAGGAGATTTCAGATGGAGAAATCAAAGTAGCAATTAGCACTGTGTACATGACACTGGAGGTAAGAGGAACTTAAAATATGTTTAACAGCCTTATTGCACATGGAGATAGTTCTTTTAAACAGAATGTGAACAAGTTATTTTCCCAATATTTTTTCCAGTATGAGCAGAGTTTTCAGTGATTTGGTTAACTTTGAGAGAACTATTAGCTATTTGTTATCTGACTTCCATTATTATGATATTATAATTTTTCCCTCCCTTTAGATTGTACTATGGTGTGTTAAAAACAACGGCATAAACAAATTGGAACCTTTGGGTGAATTGAAGTGTGAGCTTTCTACCTTGATCTGAGGAGAGTTACATGTTGCTGGATATTATTTTAAAACATTATTTTAAGAATAATAATGCTTAGATCACTAAACAATGACATGACATGATTCTGTTACGACATAGTACCGTTATTTTTGATTGAAGTTTGCATACTGGCATATTGATTAGTAATAAAACCTAAGTGATCTGAAAAAAATATCAATAGCAAAATCATCTTTATATGTTATATGTTTGTAATTTTCAGTCTCTTCATTTTCATGAAAGTCACGTATACAGAAGTATTTGAAATGTACAAGAAATTTTCATCTACTTTTGCACTAAATCAAAACTTTTTAAAATATCAAATGCTGCTAAAAAAAAGAAAATCTCTTGAATAGTTCTTGCCTTGTATGTCCTAAGAGATTTCTTATAATATATGTCTGTGATGCATTTTACAAAAAATAAGATGCTTCTGTGGTTGAACAAGTTTTGGTTACAATCCAGCTAATAATTACCCATACATTTCTGCTTGCATACTAAAATATAGAAAGCAAATTAGGTAGCAAAGCTTCAAGAAATGAAGTAGAATCTTTTAGTTTTCAATTAGTTGTTCCAATATTGAGCAATCTTTGCCGCCAAAACAACACTGCTTATGAACCATAATTTGATCCTAAAAATTAGGCTGAGGCTGGGTGGAAAGGGGATGGGGAAAGAGTGTTGTAAGATAAATCCCCAAAAGAGAAAATGGGATTTTATAAAGTTCTTAATAAAATCCTCATCTTTTGTTTTACATCTTTCTCTTTTACTCAGTCAGTTTCAGTTAATGGTGGACAGAGCTAGGAGCTAGCTTTAGCATTACATTTTCTTTCTGTTTATTTTACATTAAATCATGTTGGATAACTATGTAGAATACAGACCTTGTGCTCCACAGGTTTAAGCTCCAGGTAAATCTGATCGGACCTCTTCTTTGCAACTCTGTATGCTCAAATTAACAGTAACTCAGATCTTGTCTTCCTTTTGTCTGGATCTCACAATTCGACTTTGTCAAGAGTAGGTGTTTCTAGTTCTTAAAGTAGGCAAATTTTCAGCCTTTTTTCAGTGAAGTGTAACATTTGATGCTGACTAACCTGGGTAAAGAAGTGTTAAGATCTGGTGGTCAAGCAGTAAATATTTCATAGTTGTTTTTCTTACATAGCTAGAAGGGCAGAGGAGATTCATTTGCCTGTAAGAACAAACGGAACAGATTTTACTGATAGATGATTTTTTGTCTCAGTCTGTGAAGTAATTTTATTACTAGTATTTCTGATGGGATTTCTTTCTGGAAGTCACAGGTACCTTCCTTTGCTTTTTGCTCTATTGTTGTTCTGGGAATAGTTTGTGCCATAGAGGACTAAGTTTTCAGGAGCGTAACTTTTTTCTTCCTAGGTATAATGTTTGTAAAGTTATTGGGATGGAGATGCCTTTTGCATTTGTTACATTACTGCTCTTTTTTGAAATGAAAACACCCTAATTTTTGGTGCTTGGCCAGTAAAAGATGGTTTTTTACTCAGTTTTATTATCAATAGGGCTCACATGTAGTTACTTCATCCAGTGTCAGAAGCACAATATATACAAGAAAATGAATGACAAAACCATCCAGATCTTTCTTTCCAGTTCAGAATTCTGTTGTGAGCTCAGAATACACAGACTTTAATGAATTCACAGTTTTCTCAGCAATGATAGTGGTAGTTTGTTATTCATCCTTAAAGTGCTCCACAGACGTTACCTGATTAAATATTAAGGAAACATGAAGAACAGGCTTGGCAACAGGTGTTGAATCTCTGGTGTGTTTGTGTTTTTGCTTTTTCAGAAGTATCACAAGTCACTTTTTTTCCTTAATAATCAACAAATATGCAAGAGTATCTATTAAAATGCTTTCTGTAGGGCAGCCATTTTGTGTAAATGTGTTTAGGTTTCTCTGAGACTCCATATACTGCTTTGCATTTATTGAAATAATCACCTTTGGATCTGGCCCTCCTGGATTCAGGTGGTATTGAAGCTGTAAGTTGAAATCAGACCTTTCTCAACAGTGGCTAGCTCTCAGAGTGTATGCTGCTTGAATTTTACATATGTAACCAATTTATTTTTGAAGAGAAGGATGAAATAAAAGTGGCACTGCCCAGATCACTGTTATTTTTGCAGCCTTTGCTGGAAAGTCATAATCACGATTACTCATAAGATATTGTAGCAAAATTCAATGCATGTGTTACAGTTAATTTCTGTTACATTTTGTTATACCCTTAGAGTATCTTTTGCTCCTTCTCTGCTGAATTCTCTTGGAAATGAGAAATGTCTTCTCAATGTGGCTTTCTGGGAAAGTAATGTTATTCCTGGGAAATAAATATTTCTGTTGTAAAGCGAACTCTGTTCTCTGCATTTTTAAGTGTAGTGCACTGGGAGAACAATCCAGGTTTCATGAATGTTCAGTTCAGTTGAAATGGCTCATTATAACATAGATTAATAATATGCTTGTTGGACCAAGTCTTTATCTGTTCTTGCAATTATAGAAAATGAATTACCACCTGAGGAAGCAGGTCACTCAGTTGAAAACAAGTTCTCTGATTGTCTGCTACTGACTGTGGCAGACAAGGGGATGTTCTGAAGGTCTGTTGAGGTTCATGCCTCTGGCCATGGCATCCACATACTTCATAAAGACAGTTTCCAGGTAGTAGGGGTTGTATGCCACTTGTAAAAGCTTAGAGAACATGTCAGAGCTGCACTGGAGGCTGCTCTCACCAATGTTGTTACCTCAAGAAAATGACCTGCACATTCATGCTGCTGCGGGAAGCTTGACTGTCCTTAAGTAGCCTCCATAGTCCAAATGAGTTTGGGATAGTACCAATATGAAGTTCTATCTCTTGTAACAACTTCCCCCTTTGTGGCTTTATGCCTCAGAGGAACTTAAAGTAGCAGTTCCAGCCACAGAAATTTAAGAAATGTAGAAGTGTTTGGGTGCACGGTGTATCATCTTCCATGAAAAAATAGTCGCATCGTGGAGATAGATGTTAATTTTAAAGCTATTTTGTAGTATTAGTAAGAAATGCCACTGTTTCATAATTTGGACAGTTTTATTTCTGCATTTTGAAAAGTGATGTTTTTAATACTTCTGTAAAGCAAATCAAGGACGTCTGTCTTAGCTGAAGCATGTCAAACAAGTCCTAGGTAGACCATTACACCCAAATAAGTGAGATTACAACATATGTCTTTGAAGATTTGAACTTCTGTTATCTGTCTATAATGATTATCTATATGTATTGTGTATTTGGGAACTTTTTTCCTCTTGGTATAAATATAAACGTATTTTAAATGGCAGATTGGTCCATGAATTTGTTTTTAATGCAAAAGACAAAACAAGAAGCAAACCCCAAGTAAACATGTTAACATTTAATCTTCCAGTAATGGAATTGGAAACAAAATTCTCAGCAACTTACAATAGCAATGCGGTTCAAAAGTATTTTTCTGATGCCTGTTGTGAGAAGTTAGGGTATGTAAAATAAATGATGTATAGAGCTGTAGGAATGCGACTTTTGCAGACTACCTTATGTCTAAGGAACATTAAACATAGGGTTCTCGTTTAGCAAATAAATAACCATTCATTTCAATGGCTGCATAGTCTGGACTTTTGTGCATATTTTTGTAAAGATGAGAAGAGGCCATTAGGGATTTAATATAAAATAAATCGCCACGGGGTCTTCTTGTAGTCCTAGTCTTTCTGCCACATGGTGTGTCACTAATGTGCATAAATGGGCTTAAATGAATTTGTTATCTGTATTACATTTGCAGTATGTATATATTTATATATTATTTTTTAATTGTGTTTAAAAATAAAACATTAAATACATCATTTCTGAGAGTTGAAAACATACCATTTGTAAATAAATCAACCTTAATTAAGGTCTTAAAATGTCAGTGTGTGATATCTGCCTTAGGAAAATTTATAACATATATAGTACATAAAGCTTAAACATACTTTCACTTGCTTTTTCAGAAATATTAAGAGGCTAAAGTCATAACCTCATATAACTGAGTAATGCAGCCACACGTGCATTAATGTAAATACCACACTCAAACATCAGACTGCCGTCTTCTGGAGGACAATGGCTGTCCAGTTGATGCCTCAGGTCATCCAAAGTACCCCAGTTGTAACGAGTACAATCCAAGGTGTGGAGAGGTTAGGCAAGCTGAATTCTCTATAGTGACTTTTCTCTAAAGATATGAAAGGAGTCTGGTGGGGAGAACCGTTTAAGTGGTAGTTTTGAGTGGTTGCTGTTGCAGCCACCTGGGAAATAAGGCAGGCCAGTCTGAGCAGTGACAACTGTTCCTTAGCTGCCTCCCAAGATAAGAACGAGACCTGGCACTTCATGTGCGTTTATACAAATATGCAGAGGCAGGAGAATAAACACTAGGAACTCGACACCCTTTCTGAAAGTTAGGGTGTCACAGGAGTAACTGAATCATGATGGGACAACTCTCATGACTGGAGGAATATGACGGATGGCTATAGGCTGTTTTGTAAAGAGAGTCAGGGAAGAAGAGGAGGGGGACTGGCACTTTAAGTTAAGGAGAACCTCAGATGTACAGAAATCAGCTACAGTGCCCGTAGAAACCCTATCAAATGCTTCTGGGTCAAGGTTAAAAGGGTCATCTCCAAGCAATATTGTGGAGTTTGGGGTCTGGTTGTGCACTCTGAAGGTTAGCACTAAGGCAGAAGTTTTAGATTTTACAAGAGCAAGCTTCAGCTTGATCAGATCCCAATTGAAAGGGAAGCTTCCATGGAGAATAAAGGTGCTAGCAACTGCTGTGAGTTTTTGGAGATAGCTCTCATGAAAACACAAAGCCAGGTCATCTCCTTCAAAGGGAAGGGAAGTAGGTGGAACATGAGGCCCTCTTGGTTTAACTGTGAGCTTCTGAGTCTGTTCAGGACCAAAAGAGAAACACACTAAGATGGAAAGGGAGTTACAAATCTATTGAGAACCACAAGAACATTGCCAGGGCATGAGATGCCGTTAGAAGAGCAAAGGCTCAGCTTGAGTTGAAAGAGTTGTCAAAAACTACAAGAACGGGGTCTTTGAGTATATAAACAACAAGGAGAAACAGGAGGACACTGCTGGCCCAGTGTTAAATGGGAGAGGTGAATTAGTCACCAAAAGCACTGAGAAGGCAGAAGTTCTCAACACTTCCTTGACCTCTGTTGTCATCAGCTCAGCTGGACCCCAGACACTGGAAGCAAAAATCTGTGTTGATGCAAACAAGACCCATTGTCAGTGAAGAAAAAATTGCTGTGTGGGCTATTACAGGAACTTGGCTCCTGCAAATTGATAGGACCTTACAATATCCACCCAAGAGTATTGGAGAGCTGGGTGGAGTCATTGTGAGGCTGTTCTCCATAATCCTAGAGAAATTGTGGAGATCAGGAGACATCTCAGAAGACTGGAAGAAGGCTAATGTCACCCCCATCTGCAAGAGGTGCTTAAAAGAGAACCCAAGAAGTTATAGGTCTTAGAAAAGTTATGACACAAACCCTTCTGTTAGAATTCATTTCAAGTCAGATGAAGCATATGATTGGGAAATGCCAGCATGGGTTCACCAAGGCCAAATTGTGCTTGACAAACCTGATTGCCTTCCAGGGCAAAGTAACCTGCTTGGTTGATGGGGGAAAGCAGTGGACGTTGTCTGCCTGTGTTTCTCCAAGGCTTTCTCCACAGTCTCCCACAGCTTTCTGGTGAAGTTGTGCAACAAGTCTGCTGGATGACTTCCTGTCCAGCTGTTGTGTAACAGTCTGGACAAGCTGCTCATGCAGTGGGTGGGGAACTGACCCTCAGGCAGCCCCCAGGGTGGGGGTAAATGGCTCCTTTTCCAACTGGGAACTGGCACAAGTGGGGTCCCCCAGGGATTGGTGTTGGGCCCAGTGCTGTTTCGTGTCTTCATATGTGGTCATCCAGAGCACTTAAAATCACTCAGGGATCAAGTGAACACTTTGAAAAGGAGAGCCATGCTGCAGGAAAACCTGGAAGTTTAGCAAGAAGTTTAGCAAGGACAGGTGAAAGGTCTTTCACCTGGGAAAACAAATCCAGGAGGGCAGCACGAGCTGGGAGCACAAGGCTGAGGAGCAATTCTGTGGGAAGGGACCAGGGAGTCCCAGTGAGCAAAAAGCTCAATAAGAGTGAGGAGTTGCTGCTGGAGCAAAGGAGCCCAGTGAGGTCTTGGGCTGCATCAACAGGGGCATCAGCAGCAGAAATTATCCCATTATTGTCAGTGTTTTTCAGGCCACACCTTCAATACTGTTGTCTGATTTGGTTTCTGCTGTACAAAAAAGATATGGACAGGCTGGGGAGGGTGGAGAGGAGGGCCACAAAGATGATCAGAGGGCTGAGAAGCCTGACACATTCGGAAAGAATGCTTAGGTGAGACCTTGACACCTGGTTCTGGTATTTAAAGAGTGGCTACAAAAAAGACAGAGACTCTGTTTTTAGAAGGAATCACATGGAGAAAATGAAGGATAATGTATACAAGTTACTCCTAAAGAGATTCTGATTAGACACAAGAGGAAAATTTTTCACAATTATAACAATCAGTCACTGGAATAATCTCCAGAGAAATGGTGTATTCCTCAACATTAAGCACTTTAAGGTTCATCTGGGCAGGGTGTTGGACCACATTGTCAAGAGTGCTTTTGACAAAAAGGTTTGGACTATGTCATCCTTGTGATTTCTTCTGCCTGTTATTCTGTGATTCAAAAGAGTGCTTCCTAATTAAGTATCTGAAATCAAATGGCAGCAAAAATTACATTTATTACAGGAATTAGTAGGATTGCTTATAGTTTTCATATCAGATTCCTTTTAGAAGATGATGTGGGGGTGATGTGAGCTAATGTTCCTCCAGTCATTGAGATGCTTCTGCATGAAGTCATGTAGGATGTTATTATGGTTTCTTGAGATTTGAGAAAAATGTGAGCTTGTAAAACTGGCTAAGACCATTATATTTATGAATCTTCTCAAATCAGCATGTACTGATTTATTCAACTGTCATTTTTGCAAGGTATATTTGATTATTTTATTCTATAGTACTATCATAACAGATAGTAAGCCAGAAGCATAATTTTTTTTACTTGCAGTATCACTTAAAAAATGTGCTACGTAAACAGTGGAGTCACTGCAAGGTGCACAGTGGTATGTTTTTAGGATTTCATTTTTATTTCACTATGTGAATAAATTGGATAGATGTCATTGGTTATAATTAGTGTGAAATCTGCTCTAATTTGGTCCAAGCTATCATTTACAATTTTGCCTTTAATAGTTTAGTTCAGTCTTGGTTCAAAAGGTAATAAAGGAAGTAAAATAGCTATGAAAATTATCAAAGGAATGAGTATAAACAATTACTAACATTACAGTAAAAATGTGCTTGTGCTCATAAGTACATTGTTCAAAAAGATAAACTGTTTTCTTTTGTATAATTTGTGAAATGTGTTTAAATAAATGAAGGTATTTTCTTTATGAAATACAGTGTAAAATATGCACTATCTTTCAGCTAAGTAAAATGCGATAATCTTCCGTATCATTATTGGCCTGTATTTCTGACTTATACAAAGCTGACTAATTTATCATTTGTATACTCTTCTAGTTCTTGTCAGTAGCAGTCAGCTTAGCTGCTTATGGGGCATAGACATTGACAGCGGGAGGTGCTGTTTTGAGAAACGTTCAGCATAAAGAGTTGTTTCTATGAAATTTAATGCACTTTAAAAAAAAATTCCATGTAAAACCTAGCGTGAACATTTAACATTTTAAAATCTGGCTGTAATGCATAGGAATATAAGAACTGATAATAGTTAGGGATGACAGTAGGAATATTACAGAAATTATATTTTCTGCTATTTAGTTTTTGTTTTTTCTTTGCTATTTTGTGGGAAACAAATCAATTAAAATGTTGAACTGTTGATCTAACATTACAGTGTAACTCTAGCTGTAAATAAAATGACATTTTGAGTTTGCTAGTGTTTGTGTTCCAGTACTACAGAAACCAGCAATTCTGTGGATAAGATGTGGAGAGAGATACAGTGTATTTCTAAACAAATATTCTGCTTGGTGACTGCTTTCTGCTTTTAACTTAAAAATCTTAAAATCTCTCCACTTCTAAAATCATGCAACGTTTATTTAGAATAGTGATATTTTGATGGAGAAATTCCATGAAGTTTGTCTGATGTGTCTTGAAATACTACTTTTGTTCCATTTGGCAAAGCATGTCCTAAAACATCTTCTGAACTGTAAAATAAAGGAATGCCTAATACTGGTAAACATTACAATAGCCTATGTTTTTATCATGCACCACTGAATTTTATACCTTCTACTACATATCAGAAGCCCAGACCTGAAACTATTGGATGTTTTAGGACATAGGAACATTTTTGAATTTTGAATTAGGCAGATCAAGTGCTCTGAAAGATTTTTATGATGCACATGTGTTCTCTGTTTAGATGATGATGGGAAAGATCCTTTTTTTCACTCTGTAACTGGGTACACTCTCAGGACTTGAAGTCAAGTGTTTTGTTTAACCAGCAACGTCATGGTTTATTTAATTCTATGTGCATTTTTGTATTTTTTATTTATGATACAGAGATTTTAAAAATTACAAAATAATTCAGGTTAAAAGCCTTCAGCCCTTATTTGAATTTTCAGATTTTCAAATTAGCTGAGAATACTAATTCTACTAAAGACTAGTCTACTAAAGTCCTTTCTTTCTTGGAGACATATAACATTTTCTCAGAAGGATCACCACTTCTATATTCAGAATTATTCACAGCTTCTATGTATCTCTACCCAAATGTAGTTTTCATCATAAAGCTACCGCAAGAATGGTATTCCCTAAAAAATGTAATTTCTTCTGCAACTCCATAGTGGCATTGTTTGGGTACATTAAATACTTTGTATATTTAAATCAGTTCATATTAAGTCTGACCTGCAGGCTTTTTGAGCCAGAAAAATCAACATTCAGAACTCCTGTGTATGTTGTGAGACTGCAACATCTTACTTTCTTAGAATTTTTTTTTCTATATAGACTTGATAAAGAGTAAAATGAAAAAATTCCTTCAGGAATTTGCATTGCTTTCATGATAAAGACGTTTATTATTTTCTCCATAAGAAATTCTGTGCATGAACATACACTTTTGTCCTGAAATTGCTGCATTTCTGAAATGAAACAATATCTTTAAGCAAAGTTGCTTAATACAGATTGAATTTATTAATTACAAAAAGAAAGAAAAAGTGTAGGAAGGTCTACATTTCTTGTTTTCACGGCTGTTTTTTTTTTCTTAATTACTTTTTCAGTAGAATAAATCTCAGTATTTTGAGTTTTGTAACTTTCTACTTATTTGTGAGAGCATGTAGTTCTCAGTGTGTCCGAATTTCTTATGCCTATTGGGTGTCTGCCTTCCAGAATTCTTACTTCTAAACAGAATACAAACACAGCCCTTAGACTGGTGAGGAAGAACCTATTGAGGCCACCAAGTTTAAGCCAGAGCACAACAGTAGTAGCTGTTTATTTTATCTTCCCCAGTTATGAAAAAAATCACAGTTTTCGCATTAAAGCTATGGGGAATTATACAACCTTTTCACACTTCAGGAGGATGAGTTCTCTCAGTTCAGTGAGAAAGAATTAATATATCTGAATACGGGCCACTTTGTTCTGTGGCTCAGGTCAAACAGGATTATAGAGTTGGTAGTAAAACGAAGCAGAGAACCTGGTAAGTTATCGATTTTCATTTTTGGATGATTTTTCTTCCGCCTTTACATGAACAATTAAAACTCTTGGCAAAAGTCCCTGGATGCTACCTTTACGAACAAAATGGATCAGTTGGTATCTGGTACTGGTTCTGGCACTTTATACAGAAGGATAAATGTCACTGGTAGATATATTGTAACTTGGCTGCATATTATCCTTCCCATCTTGCTGCTCTTGTTGCCTTAGTCACATTCTCAGAGGAATTTTATGAAACTTGATTCTCTCTCCATCCTTTATGGGGGTCGAGGGGAGAAGGGAAGGGAAGACCTAGACTTACAGGAAAAGAAAGGTAAGAGTGAACAAGGTCCACAGGGAATGATTGAACAATGAATCATCTGCATTCCATTCTTCATTATTTTCCCCACAGCAAGATTGCCAGAGAGATCTGGTTAGCAATCTGTGCCTGAATTCCACATGCAGAACTTGATTGTTTTTAGGTTTCATGGATGACAGCCCTCTGTGCATGCTTATTTCCTCGTCAGTGTTTGTCACAGTCTAGTAAGGAAAAAAGTTGAAATAGATTAATTTTGTACCTTAAATGGGAGCTGTTAGGTCAGCTCTACAGTTGGTAGAACACCATGGACTGAGACTAGTTCTAGATTGTTTAATTGGAAGAAGGATTTGAGGATGAGTTTGAATAAATGGCAACTGTACAACCAAGAACCTCTGTAATTGTATTTTAGAACCAAAAATCTTAACTGAACACTGACCTAAGTGTAATTATTTTCATATTTCATTTCATATTGAATCATATTCTTCTGAAAATAATTTGTTTTGGTCTAAAAGGTATGTTACCTTGTCCTTTCCAATATAAACAGTGTTATCTGGGTTGCTTCTGAACATTTTCTATTAAAGAAGACTTTCTAAATAAACAAGCTAGATGTAATTCAGATATAAAAAAGTGATTTTCCTTTCATATCTCTCAGTTGAGTATTTGCCATATGGGTTGCTCAGCATTACACTCTCAGCAGGTCTAATTTATGGTAAACACACAGTGAGTGAACAGAAAAAAAGGCAATGAAAATATTCATATTCTCCCGTCATTCCATTTTTTTTAAACTGAAATCAGCTTATTTAGGTTCAGTCCATATAGCTGTGGTACTTAGTTGAGCATGTGTGTATTTCCCACTCTCCTGGGAGTTTGTGAAGACTGAAGTGCTGCACTTTTCTTGCCATGAGACTGATTTGCTGGAGCTTGTATGGCAATGTGTAAATTATCCCTTCCTCACTCTGGTCTGGCATGCTGCCAGCTGCCCCAGGGCTGTGCTTTCTCCATGAAGGGCAGCTGGTGGAAAACATCACTTTTCTTGCTTTGGTGTGGGGTGCTTTAGCTTTGCCCTGCGCCTCTGCAAGAGGATCACCAGTTAATTGAATGTGTTCATCTTCTGGGCCACTGCTAGGATTTGGTTCAGACACCGAAGGAGGTATAAAATAAAAAATAAATAATGGTATGTTTTTTTCTCAGTCACAGCCACAGAAATACGTAGCATCAATATTTTGAAACCTCCAATCTCCAATGAGCTCCTGGGGCTTTCTCTTAGTAATGTGTACATGCTTTATTTCTCTGTGTGGGTTCTCTTCTTCTCTAGGGACTTCACTGCAATTACTGTCCTTCAAGGACTCTTTAGAGCTTGGTCCACCCTGGGCCCTGTATATAGCAGCAGCCCAAGTTACCACTCTTCAATCAGTGCTTCCAGCCCAAAGAAAGAGTTTTTTTCCCCACAGGTGGGTCTGCATTGCTATATTAAAAAATACCTTGAAAAAATCTGTTTATCATTTCAGAGCAGGCATATCTGAGCAAAAGAAACTCAGTAGCATAAATGGATGCATTTGTCCCAATAATAGAAATGGCTGCCATTATGCACTTCTTAATGTAATTACAAACATTAAAGCTACAAAAGGAAGTGCCTTTAAAAGCAGTGTTTTGCATCCCGCCCTCTGTCTTATTGTTATACATTAGACCTTGGTAATACATATGCTTTCTTTTCTGCCTGGATGCTGCCTGTTCCAGCAAGAGACCTGCACATTCCCATTCCAGATATGGATTCAACTGAGAAGGACTTGGGGGTTCTGGGGGATGGGAGGCTGGACATGACCCAGCCATGGGCACTCACAGCCCAGAAAGCCAAATGTATCCTGGGCTGCATCCAAAGCAGCGTGGGCAGCAGGGCCAGGGAGGGGATTCTGCCCCTCTGCTCTGCTCTGCTCTGGTGAGAGCCCACCTGCAGGGTGGGGGTCCACATCCAGCATCCACACATCCAGCTCTGGGGTCCCAGCACAGGAAGGATATGGAACTGATGGAGCAAGTCCAGAGGAGGGTAACCAGATTGATTAGAGGGATGGTGCACATCTCCTGTGAGGAGAGGCTGAGACAATTGGGTTTGTTCATCCTGGAGAAGAGGATGCTTTGGGTGACCCAATTACAGCCTTCCAGAACCTAAGAGAGATTACAAAAATGATGTAGTGAAACTATTTACAAGAGCATGTAGTGATAAGGCAAGGGGAAATGGCTTCAAGCTAAAAGAGAGTAGATTTAGGTTAGATACTATGAAGAAATTCTTTCCTTTGAAGGTGACGAGGCACTGGAACAAGTTGCTTGTGGAAGTCATGGATGTCCCATCTCTGGAAGTGTTCAAGGCCAGTTTGGATGAGGCTGAGCAACCTGGTGTAGTGAAATATGTTCCTGCCCATGGCAGGTAGCTTGGAACTAGATGATCTTTAAGATCCTTTCCAACCCAGGCCATTCTTGATTCTGTGATAATTCAGAACTGTTCATGATTCTGATCTAGAAAAATGTGCATTGAACATTGAATAATCATGGTACAATTTCCTTTAGGCAACATTTTTCCCATGTCTTCAAGATAAAATAGTTAGTTTACACCATCTGGAGGTATTTAGGTCAAATAAATGCAAAACTCTAAAAAACTATAGCAGCATCCAGTGAAAGAGTTTTGCATTTATTTGTCTAAGCATGGTCACCACAGATTGTTGGTGTGATCCAGGTTGTGTATTTGGCTTGTGTATTAGTGTGTGCAGTTATGTTTGATTTCCCCTTGTTCCATCTTATGGATAGGAGTTAATTGGAATGACAAGTTTTGTTTTACTGTTTGTTTTGGGTATTTTATACTGCTCTAGTGTGCTGACTCTTGTTGGTCTTCTCCACAAACTAATCTATAAATACTGATACCTGAATAAATAGGAAGCATTGGTTGTTTTACGATCTTTTATGAATTCTTCCTTCATGTATATAATGTGTATCATTAGCTTAATTGTTTATAGTGTTTCAGTCAGTTACATAGATCCTCTGAGGTAATGGATTTATTTTTTTTTTTTAGTATAAACAATATTTACTCAGAAGCCAAGCCTCAGCCTCTCTTACTATGGCCTTGGGGTACTAGCAGTGTAACTGTTAAACTCAAAGTAAGGTTTTAAAGATGCCCAGGTGAACAGAACCCTGAAAGTAGTAATTTCACTACTTATGCATTTAAATTTCTACACATACCAGCTGAAGTCTGGAGCCACTGGTATTCAGACTGTTCGGGACTCTGGATTTTATGCCTTAAACTATTTTAGAACAATGTTAATTTAGTTCCTTTTGTCAACTGGAAGTAGGTGGGAGGTTAAAGTTAATTAAGTGATGAGTGATCCTTCATGTACTGTATACTCAGTCATCATGAACTCACATTCTGAGCACATTTAAAGTTACATATAATTTGGCTGTAGTTTTTTAATCCACATTAAAGACTAAGAAAACAAGCATGCTTTCAAATGGCCCTCTGCACTGTCAGTGATTACCTGTGCTTGATGTCACTGTCCTTCACAAAATGTGATAATAATGTTACCTGAAAGCACAAGAACCAAGTTTGACTCCACAGAAGCAGCTGGAAATGAATAACCATGTGCTTAAATCTCCTAGGAACACTGTTTGGCATATACTGCTGAAAGTTCCTCATACTTAGGAGTGACATACTTACGTTGTATCTCAGCTGGTGTGCATGAGGGAATATTCATTTCTCAGTGGTAACATGGAATTTGATTTTATAAAATGTTTTGATATACGTTTAATGGATTGAAACACTTTGAAGAAAACATATATTTCTGGTCTTAATCTACTTCAAAGGGGGTTTATAGTTCTGATGCCAGGCTTTTCTCATGTTTTATGTATAGGTAAATCAGAAGGTTATGTCTTGTCCAAGCTAGCAGGGAGAAGAAGCAGTCCTTTTCTGTGACATCCAGGAACATGATCAGTTGAACACTTATAAATGGATGTTAATTGGGTGGATACTGCAGATGATTTGAAAAGGGATTATCTACAGTTTGGGAAGAAGGTTATGTTAACGGCAGTATATGCTAAAACTTTTTTTTTAATAGATGCAAGTTGCAAGGGAGTGGTATATGAGCCTCAAGATGGACTGAGGGCTCATGCCTGCAACTCTGTTATACCTCAGAATTTTCAAATGCAGTTATTATTTTGTAGTGCTCTTGGCGTAGAATACAAGCAAGGTTCCTGCAGAAGAAGTCAGGGATAAAAGTAACTGACAGAAAGGAGCCTTCATGGATTTGGTGTTTGGTCAGAAAGGACATTCCAAGAGTCAAAGAAGAAATATGGAATTATGGCAGTAGAGGGGAGTGAGTTGCTATAGTACAGAACATAAAGATATAAAACAGTGTAAGTGTGATATAAACCAGCTTGAAGCTTCCACCAGCTTGTGGGCTTCAAGATTATGCCACAGTATTTTTCTTAGAGATGGGGCTGCTGATTTGTGGCACTGCATGTCCATACAAAAGTGTGCCATACATTTATGTCTCTGTGGATATATACGCATATACACCAGATATATCTGAGACATAGTACCTATCTGCATGTAATGTGAAAGTTTTGCTACATGGAAGATGAATTAGGCTCACTGTCTTTCATCATCTTCATTACCCATCTTCATTATTCTAAGGCAGTTTGCTTAATTCTGTCTTTGAGAGTGCATCTGATTTCTGACTCAGATACTGAGAAATAAATTTTTAACTTTCTGTATTTCAGAACTGTTCTGAGAAGGTGTCTTGTCAAAGTTTCTTTTTCCAAAGAAATGGAGAAAGGCCAGAGTCTCTGCTGGTGTAACCGTTACCAACCAGGAGCACAGTGCTTTCTTAAGTTTGACCATATACAAGCTGTAAAACTGATTCAGTTACACTCAGTGGTAAAATCTTTTTCCAGAACAGTTTTTGTGTATGATCTAGCTTGAACTTCGCAATTGACAATGCATGTTTCAGGGATGGAAGAAGTATTTCTGATGAAATTCAACAGAAAGAAAGGAATTTGCAGGTGCAGAGTGAGTTAACATATTCTGGAGATGAGATACAGCCCAATTTTCTGTTGAGGGAAAGTATAAATGTAAGAAATGAGTAGCAATGCTTTTATAACACAGACATAGCTAAGACAGCATCTTGAATGGTACTTACAGTAAAATGCTTTAATTTTTGGGACAATGCAGAATGAAGATCAAGATGTAGAAATAACCGCATAATTCCACAGATTAAAAAAAAAAGTACAGGCAGATACAGAAGATATTTCATATTAGGACTTAGTTAATAGTGTTTCATAATTACAGGCAGTAAAGGTGAAGCTCTTCACAGAACTGTGTGTAATTTAGTTACAGTGGGAAAATGGTGATTTTAACAGAAAAGAACTTATTTTTGGTCAGAAGATGTAAGCAGTTTTTCAGAAGAAAAAATTGTCTTAGCTTCCCATTGTCTGTATACTACTGGTTTTCTTGGTAGTTTTAAAGATCTCCCACTGGTAAAGCTTTAAAAAAGAGAATCTCTTGACCTCATGAAAAAGTTAGTTGTTTGGAATGTTGAATGCAATTATATTGACATATGGTGATAATGTGATAAAGCGTAAGGGTTAAAGGTTGAAGGAACCATGGCTTGGCAATTAGCAATGTAAATGAAACATTCATTATCCAGCATGCTGAGAAGTTGATGAACTGTACAATAAATCTGAGCCCAAGTCACTACTGAGATAACTCATTTCAGACATAACAGTATTTATTAGGATTCTAGACATTGTTTTGCATTCTCTGGTGAAATATCGTGCTCTAGAAAGCATTTTCTCCATTAATTTATGTGAAGTAAATCAATACTAACAGTTCTTCAAATAATATAGAATAAAAAACGTAGGAGCATGAAAGACATGGAAACTCATTCTATCTGAAAAGATGTTTGGTTAGATAGATTGGTATCTCTTCAGTGCATTGGTATTGGTATTTTCCAATCTAAAATGTCTCCAGTGACTTACATTAACTCATTTGAAGCCATTTTTTCTCATCTTCTGAGGTACAGTTGAAATCAGAATCTGACCTAGTAAGTGGACAGGCAGTTATGAGATATTGTAAATTCCACTGATACGTAAAAGAGGGCAATTTTGGTGAGAACACAGGACAAAGGCTTGTTTGAGAGATGAATGTAAAAAATGTTTACTCAGCATTTATAAGTTCCATGAAGATGAGGGTTGAGTTATCAGTTATCAGGATTATTAGTTACCAGTCCTTGTGTCCCTTTTAAAATATAGCTTAGAGCAAATAAAATTAAATAGCTGAATTTATTCATTTGATGAAAGCAGAGGTAGATTACCTCCTACTCACTAGAAAGTTCTATGAATGGCTTAGGAGTAGTTTCTAATAATTAAGTAAATAGTGCATAATTTGATCAGTAAAAATAACTGGCAAGGATTTAGCAGAAATCCAAGACACAGAAATATGTGCTAGCTTACTTGTTGGTGGCAACAGGAAATATATTTGCTTTGTGTTAAAAAATGCAGAAGTTGTCTGTTCCTTTTAAAGGCTCCCAGTTTGTCATGGCCATAGCAAGTAATGCATTATGTTTTTTGCTCCGGCTATGCATCTGTTTGGCATTATCAGAAATTTTGTGTTACATTTTACTTTACATATATTTCTGACTGTGGAATAGACAAATTCTTTGCTATTGAGGCAAAACATTTGACATATAAACTCTGGAGGAGTATCACATAATATGCAATTTTCATGCTAGTTCTTTGGAAGGTTTTTCTTATGGATCATTATGAATCTTGACAGATCACATAATGATTTATGAATTTAGCCCCCAAAAAATAGTGTTCTCTTACTATTCTCGTCTGTGTGTATCTGATCCACGTAAATCTTATTTCCCTCATTAGTGGCAGCAAGAAATGCAGTATTTGTTCAGTAGTACAAGGAAATACCATGCACTGTACAGAAGAAGAAGTTAATATTATGTATTTTGTATGGAAGAGATAGCATTCCTATACGTATATAGTATGATATATTTGGATATTCTTCTGTTCAACAGTGAAAGTACAAGGAACATGCAAGGAAAACTCTAAAAAGTATTGGCTCCCCCTCCCTTCCCTTCATTTATTGTACAGAAAACTATTCAGAGAGTAAGCTGATATGTTACAAATAATGAAGAGCTGAAAATTGCTTTTGAGTAGTCATCTCTCTGATACTTTATATCTTCAATTTCTCTTTAGAATCTCTTAGTTTTATTATTCAACATTTCCTTAGGTCAGCATGGTACATGCATTGGAGAATGCAGGATACCTTTGAGATTGCATGGAAAGCATGTAACAGTGGCAAGAATTAAGAACTCTGAGTTCTTTAAAATTGCAATTTAAACTAAAAAGTCTTGTAACTTCTTGGTATAATTGAGATGGCTGAGTATTAAATAATCAAAAAATCGGTTGCAAAACAGTTTCTGTTGCAGGCACTACTTGGTTTCTGCTGTGGTTGTGTCAGAGCATGGCTGCACCTTAAAACCAGAATTGCGTGAACATAACACTCGGTGAAGCACATCAACCAGGATACTTGTTACAAAGACAACTGCATATACTGTGTTTAGCAGAGCTCTGCCAGAACTGAGAGTGTAGCTACTTATTTATTATAAATTTGTGAGGAAAACACTATGAAGAAAGTATTTAACAACTCAAAAGTTGTATTTATATCTAATTACCTAGCTTTGAATTTCTTTGACTGTTTACATAAATTTCACTTCTGTGGTTACTGCTGTGCTTTTGCATAACAGTGATATCAGTTAGGTAAGTTTGAGGCAATATACTCTAGAATATATTATAGGTTTTCCTTTACCCAGAGCTCTAAAATTAAAAGTTACCACAAATGAGTTAGTGTTCTGTTGCTTATCTTTACTTTTTGACTATTGCATTGTAACATCTCTAATATAAATAAACTTGCTGACCACTGTTTATTATATGACTAAACAAAGTTCTGAATTACAGTGTTTGTAAAGTCTTAATTCCCTGAATATATACTTACTGACAGTACTGGGTCAACTTGAATTGAAATGCCTAAGCAGTAGCGTGTGTCTGTGTTTATGTACAAATATACTATCTTGAAAAATACATGCATATGCACACTTTAGAAATATGAACTATTCAGTATATATAGAGTTTATATACCATATGTATAAAATACACAGTGTGTATGCAGTAAAAAATAAATATACATTGGATTTTTTTTAAACTAATTTCTTTCCACAAGCAGCTCTATCAGCAAACAAAAGTAGAGACCTCAATCCTGAATGTTGCCTTTACTAACTTTTAGGTGTTTTCTTTAATTACACTGCTTTCAGTTTCTCACTTTGGAAAGGTATTAGAATTTTGAAAGAAAGCTTTGTGGAGAGGGCTCGTCTTTCATCTCCCATCACACCCTTATTTAAGCTTTCTTAAGCTTTCTTAATCATATTTTTTGCTGCAGTTGACATTTCGTTTTGACTAAAGGTGGAAAATTCACCAGTCACTGTGGTGTCATGCCAATTATAGGCCAGAAGACTCTATAATCTTTGCTAACTTGCTAATGCAGGGACCACTTGTGATGATATCTCAGAATATGTCTCATTTAGTGCAAAGTACTTGAACAAACCTTCTGGAAAAATCATAGATGAGACAAAGAAAAATTAAGACATTGGGAAGTTTATGGCATACTAAGATGAGGGCACCTGCCTATGCACTGTGCACTTTTCAGATAAGTTAAGACAATGTTCATTTTTATGGCATCCAGTGAAATTAAATAATGCTGTGATCATAGAAGATCAATTCCAAAGAGTTTCTCAGAGTTCCAAAACTACCAGGTAAGTCATATTTCTTCCATATATTTGTGTATTTCTCAATGAAAACCAAAGATATTCAGTGCCTATCATATTCATAGGCATGTGGTCATTGTGTGATGTAGGAGGGTCCATATACAAACAGCGAAAATACCATTTTGAATCGTATTTTTTCCTTAAGTTTTTCTGCAGAGACCTCTCCAAAGTTATCACTGCTTGTTCTCAACAGGTAACTTTCCCATCAAAAAATAGACTCTTTGCAGTATGATGCTCATGAGTTATGAATAATCAGTCAGGCTTTAGGTGATGTGTCTGTGTTTATCACAGAATATGTGGACTTGGAAGGCACCCACATGGATCATTGGGTCCAACTCCTGGCCCTACACAGGACATCCCCTAGAGTCACACCTTGTGCCTGAGAGTATTGTCCAAATGTGTCTTGAACTCTCTCAGGCTGGTGCTCTGACCACTGCCCTGGGAAGCTGTTCCACTGCCTAGCCACCCTCTGGGTGAAGAACCGTTCCTAATATCCAGCGTAAACTTTCCAACTAACACAACTCCAGGCCATTCCCTTGGGTCCTGCTAGTCACCACAGACAAGATGTCAGTGCCTGCCCCTCCTCCTCACTAGGAAGTTGTAGACCACAATGAGGGCTCCCCTCAGTCTCCTGTAGGCAGAACAGACCAAGTGACCTCAGCCACTCCTTATATGGCTTCTCCTCAAGGCCCTTCACCATCCTTGTTACCCTCCTTTGGATGCTCTCCAACAGCTTTATATCCTTTTACATATTGTGGCCCCCAAACCAGCCCCCAGCACTGGAGGTGAGGCTGCCCCAGCTCAGAGCAGAGCAGGACAATCCCCTCCCTTGCCCAGCTGTGATGCTGTGCCTGATGCCCCTCAGGACAGGGTTGGCCCTCCTGGCTGCCCGGGCACTGCTGACCCATGTTCAACTTGCCAGGACCCCCAGGGCCCTTTCCATGGCTCTGCTTACAGCACCTCATTCCCAGTCTGTCCATACATCCAGGGTTGTCCCATCCCAGATGCAGAATCCAGCAATTTATCTTGTTGAACTTTATATGGTTAGTGATTGTCCAGACCCCTGATTTGTCAAGGTTTCTCTTCAGGGTCTCTCTGCCTTTTGAGGGAGTCAGCAGCTCCTCCCAGTTTTTTGTTTTCTGGCAACTGGTGGAGTATACCTTCCAGTCCTGCCTCCAGGTCACTTATGAAGATGTTGAAGAGCAGAGGGCCGAGCATGGGGCCCTGTGGAACCCCAGTAGTGACAGGTCCCCAGTCTGATGTCACCCCATTCACTGTAACCCTTTGTGGCTGACCTGTGGCCCAGTTGCTCACCCATCCCATGATGTGTTTATCCAGCTGTGGGCTGCACATTTTGTCCAGAAGGATTCTGTGAGAGACAGTGTTGGAAGCTTTACTGAAATCCAAGAAGATTACATCAGCTGCCTTCCCTTGATCGACTGGGTGGGTTACCTTGTTATGAAAGGATAACAAGTTTGATAAAGCAGCTTCTCTCATGCAGCCATGCTGGCTGTGACCAAAGACTGTGTTGTCCTTCAGGTGTTTTTTAATACCCCCAGAGTAATCTTCTCCATAACTACCTGTCACTGAAGTGAGACTGACCAGCCTGTATTTTCCAGCATCCTCCTTCTTGGTCTTCTTGAAAATCAGCTTCCAGTCAGCTGGGACTTTATAGTTTTGGGTTCCCAGAACGCATTGATCAGAAATCACTGAGAGAGGCTTTGCAATGACAGCGGCTCTTTGAGAAGTATTGGATGAATCCTATCAGGACTGGATTTGTAGGGGTCCAGCTGGAGCAAGAGGTCCCTCAAAATTTCAGGATCCATTGGGAATTGATTGTTCTTGAGCTCATGATCTTTCAGCTCAGGGTACTGAGACCCCTTTGGTCAGTCATCAGTGTTGAAGACAGAGGCAAAGAATGCATTAAACATCTCTGCCTTCTCCATGTACCTGTTTGTTAGATAACCATCCTTACCCTGTAATGGGACAATGTTATTTTTATGCTGCGTGTTGCCATTAGGTATTTGACAAAACTTCTTTTATTGTCCCCCACAGTTCTGGCCAGCTGGTTTATAAATATGACTTGCAGTCTAATCTCATTGGTGGTTTTCTGTTAAGCTCAACTCTTCTACTGTATTGATTTAGAGGTAGAAAGTACTTTTTTTTTAGTTAATCATATTTAGATTGTGTTTTCTAATTGATTTCCTCATATTGACTTCATGTCCATAGATCTGACCATAACTCTTTTGGCAGATATTTTTTTACTTTTTAAATTCTTCTTCTGCCTGAAAATTCCTGCCAATAACTCTGCTGCGCAGAATGGATGTGAAAAAATCAGAGTAAACCAAATAGTAATGGTAAGTCATGGTATGGTATTGAAATGACTAGGAGGAAAGGATGGTGCATCTCATGTAAAGGACCATAAATGTCAAGGCATTCCAAGAAAAAAAAAAGATTCTTCTTTTAGTAATTTTCCTTGTTGCTTGAGATGTTTAAGTGCATATCAGACTACAGAGCAGGCACAGAGGTAGAATCTGAATCTACAGAGCCTGCTGTAATTGACATTTACTATAAGCTAATTACCCAGAACAGTACTTGTTGTATGGATGAAGACTGATGGTTTGTAGGGTGGCTACCTAACCTGCTCACAAATAGCACCCACTTAACAGCTTATTTATCCATATCCTGTTTACTGCCTAATAACTCCCCTATTCCTGTATGACGGAAATGAGAATCCTGGCTGAAAATTTTAGTTGTAGCCTTCTTTTGTGGAAAATTAGAGCCACCTGCTGTTTAAAGAGGGCAGTGTTTAAGGTGAAGTGTGTGTCTTTCTGTCTTGTCCTATATCTTTAAAAATTTTCAGTTGCTTGTTGTTAGTAGAGTATTTGCTAACACCATGGAAGCAAAATTATTTAAGTCTAGATGTTTCTAGAAAAATCTTACCCATTAGTACATATACTAAAGGCATTTATCCAGATTTCAGTATTAACTGTTACTGAGAAATTTATATTACATAGGCAGCTTGAGAATCATGAAGAGAGCTGGAGAGACAGCCATCTCTAAGTGTGCAACATCAAAAAATCTCATTCAATAAATTTATCAATTTTTCTTCCCTCAGTTCATAATTAGCTCCCATTTCTAGTTATCGTCTGAATAATTTTTTTTAATCCCACTTATTTCACACAGTTCAGCTCTGAATATGACTCAATAGAAAAAGCATGCCAGGGTCCAAATTTCCTATTTCTTCCTGATTTTGTGTCTAGTAGATATCAAAAAATACGTGCTTGTACACTAAAATACCCCGACCAAGCAACCAAAAAATGCCCCCAGAATACCAAACCAAACCAAATCATCAGAAACCTGGGAAAAAATCTTAGTCATGCTTTTATGGGTTTTGTGTCTGATAGGTTTTCCAGATCAGATCAAGCTTTGTAAGCCTGTCAAGATACTTCTCCTCTAATGCTTCTCTGCCACTTCTGCAGACCACATTGAGCCATTGTCTGCTGGCCAGTTGCTCCAGTTATGCCCAGTTATGTGCTATGTTTTAAAATCTTACCAGCTGTAGCTACATGGAACTAAACAAATAATTATATGTCAGGACATAAAATAGGCTGTAATCCAGGCAGCTCTTCCTTAGTTGCAACGAGCTGTTCGGGAGTGGGAAGAAAGAAACAAGTAAAGCACTTTAATTTGCTGCTTAAGTCAAAAGGCACACACTAATTAGTTTAGTTTGTAAAGTTTCCCAGCATTTTCATTGCTGTGGTAGTTGCTCATGTCTTCTACACATATACAATCACACTCAGTGCAAATAAGACAGCATTTGCATGTAGGTTGAACCAAATGATTATAAATGAATTGACGGATATCTCCTGGGATTGGACATAAAGGTCTTGTAAACTGAAAATTTTATAAACAAACAGCTGTTGGGAAAATACCATTATGCTGTAATAGCTGCTATTAAAATCCATTAGCAATCTTGATGGCCTGTTTGAATTTGATGCATCATTTGCTCTGACAGCCTTTCTTACTAAAGAATTTTGTAAAATATATGTAGATTATGAAAGACAGTAGTAATAGACTAGGAGATTAACACTGAATACACGTTTTACTTCTGTGTGCCAATCAAGCTTTGAAGAATGCTGTGTATCCTTGAATTTAAATGTCAGCAGAGAAACAGGAGCACATTAACCTGAACAGATGCAAAGCTTTCTCCATCACTGTGGGAGAAATACACAGCTCTGCAGAGATGAAGTATTTCCAGATTAGAAACCATGTTTCAGGCAACAAAATAAATCTCCAGTGCTTTCTAAGAGTTTGTGTGCTCTCCTAATTGATGCCAAACTGTCATTCTTGTGCTCACAGATCCATACACCGCAGCAGATACCAGCTGCCATAGGGGTAGGTATGGCCTGTAGATCATGCTGCTACTAAAATTAGTCAGACTTCTAATGAGATTTTGAAAAATATGTATGCCAAGAACTATCTGAAAAGTCTTCTCTTTTAAGAACAGTTCAAGTGTCAGTGATACAGCTAAACTGTCCCTTCAGAACCAGGTGTGAGAACACATGGAATGACCTGTCTGTGTCTGTAGACGAGGCAGAGATTGACTTAGCTTGTTCATGGATGCTGCAAGGGCACCATCTGGTGGGTGAAAAAGGAAGATTAAATCAGGTCTAAACGTCTTTTAGTCAAGACTTCTCTGCTCCCTTTACTGGTAATGCTCATACTCAGATTGCATAATACTTCCTATTGTACATACTTGCTTTCCTGTTTCTTCCTCTACCTTGTATTTTTCAATGTTTACTCAATGATCTCTACCTAACAGAGAATTCTCTACGAGTATTATTCTGGTATAAACTCATGACCCAAATTAATGGGCACCCTGTTTTTGTCCCTCTCCTTATATCTGTTCTCAATTTCTTTATCATATCCTCTCTGTCTTCCCTGATACCTGTGAGCAGCTGTTTGCTAAAAGGTCTGGCAAAGAATCCTGTGTCTTGTACTCTTTTCTCTCGTTACTCTCCCTCTTCTTCCTGGTGGATGTATAGTGGTGAAGGTAAACCACACATTGCATGTAAAAATGTTGTTCTCGTGAAGGATACAGCAGGACTATGGTCAGTTCCTTTTGTTTAATGGAGGAACATCAGGGCTTGTGGTTCATGATAAAGAGAGGTTAAGTCCATGCCTTTTATGTTCTTTTAGGTCTGGACCATTGTGTCTTGCAATTTGGATGTTTTAAGTTATGTCTTTTTGAAGGATTATGATACTGGTATGTTCACTTAAGGAGCTGTAGGTCTGTGGTACTGCTGTTTACTCTTAACACAGTTGCAAGGGACTAAAACTATATTAATGTAGTAGATACACTATTAGATGATGCACTCTTCTAGTGTTGTTAGAAGAGCCTTTTCTTTATAACTTAGCATCTACTACATGGTTCTGATAATACATTATTGCTGAGAAGTACCTAATAGTGTGTTAGAAAGATGATTCAGTTGCAATGAATGATTACAGTCATGATGCAGAGAGTAAGCACATGTTTAGTCTTGGCTCAAGATTTAAGTTAATGGAAGAAAGCTGTAATGGTGTGAGCAGAGTCAGTTGTGCTAGCTGGAGTCACTAGTGCACATGGTGTGATTGCCAGTAAGGTGGTAAAGCCCATTTGAGACTTGTATTATGCTGCAGGGGCGGTACTGATGCAGTAGAAGATTATGGAAATTAATTGACCTGGCTGCTGAACATATTGGAAAAAAATGATTTTGCATGCCACTTTTCCTGTAATATTAAATCTTAAAGCACATTTTTGTTTACTGACCCAAACAAAATCCCCCTGTTGTTGTTCATCAGTAAAAAACCTTTTTATTTTTTGACAAACTCCTCGTCATAATTTCTTTTAAACATTGAGTATGTCATGTAAGTATCAAGTAAAACTAGAACAATATGAAATGTATTCCAGTTCTTTTGGGTGATTGTTTAACTGGATTTACACGCCAGTATCACCAAAGCAGTCTTGTGTCTCAGAGTGGTTAACTTCAGGTAGATTTTAGGGTACTGTTTCGCTTTGCATCTCATTTTTCACTTCTGTTTTTGTAGTGAGAGAGCAAAGAATAACTTCTTGAAGGATACAACCTGAAGAAAACATATATGTTGGAGAACTTGGTTCTGTAGTTCCAAAAGCAGCCTTACAGAAAGCTTGTATTTGGTTCTCAGGAAATAGAACCATCTCAGTAGTAAAGCTGTCCTCTTAGTTACTGTAAAGCAGAGACAGGGGTGCCACAGCTAACTTCAGCCTTGGGTAAACAAGTGTGAGTCGCCTGGCAGGCATCGGCAAAAAACTTTGTTTTATCCTGTTCTGCTTCTGTTGGTAATGACTGTTCTCTCTTCTGAAGGAGCTGACTGTTTAACAAACGAGTTGCTAAAGGCATTTTGTTTGCATAACTGTAAGTGTGTATTAGAAGAATCCATAGGAAACTTAAATTAATTGGAAGAAACTGAATTGCTACTCTTATTTGTCTGGGATTTTTTTTGGGTGGAAAAGTTTGGTGTACAGCCTTTGACCATCTCTGTTCAATTTCTAGTTCCTAGTTCAGTCTCACTGCAGATGAGACTAAAGCCAATTGCATTGGGAATACATTGATCCTTGTTTGTTCATGTATTTTGGAGGAAGGTGTTCAGCTTCCCACAGCAGGGAGATAAACTGAATGAAGAGAAAATTAATTCCTTTTTGTCTTCAGTTGTATTCCAGACAGTTGTTCCATATTGACACTATGGGTGATCAACCAAAGTGCCAGTGATTTAGTATACAGTGCAAAAGTGATTTAATCAAAATAATTGAAAATGCATTTCTAAAATAGTAAAATTTTTAGCAGAGAACTTTTGCTTCCAAGAAGGGCCTTTTGCTAAATTTGAGTGCCTATGCATTACTATGAATATCGCCACAGATGTGATTGGGAGAATTCTTACGTGTGGTATATGCCAAATCCTGTGAAGTCAGTGAGAGGATTTCCATTAACTTTTAGTTTGTGAAATTCTGAATAGGCCTTTTTGTTCAGGCTTGCAAATTGAACATCTAAAGGTAGTAATTACTCTTTGAATTTTCCCATATGAAGAGAACCTGTTTTTCAAAATGTGGATCTGTGGTGCAGAAAGGGAGCATTTGTTGTGAACCAAAGGATAAATGTATAAAAAACACTGAAGTGTAATTAAAGAGCATTGTACGTCAGTGTGAAACTGTATTTTGCATCTAGAGAGATCTGGGGTAATAGGAAGGAGAATGAGAAGTTGAAAGTGGGAACAAGAGTGTTCATGACAAGCAATAGCAAAAGTAAAAATTATGTAAGTCAAGAATTTTCAGCACTGGAGGAAGAAAACCTGTAGGAGAAAATAGTATTTTGGAGTCAAGAGCATTAATGAAAGAAGTAAATTTTTTGAGAAAAATTATTTGCAGTCAAAAGACTGTGAGGAATCAAACAGCTGCTTTAGAAAGGCGAAGATGTAGCTAGGTGAAAAAGAAAGCTTCACCGACTACTGAAATTTGATGAAACAATCAAAAAATGGCATATTAACAACTTAGAATGTATTAGAAGTGATATAACTGAATTCTGCACAAATGGCTCTTTAGATGTATTATCAGCTGATTTTTTAACATTTTCTATCAATTATCTTGCAGCATCATTTTCTTGTCTATATATATGGAGTGAAATGGCTTTAATAATTAAATAACTATGGTTTATTCCTGAAGTGACATTGTGAGTTGACAGGGAAAAAATAGGTAAAAAATAAAAGGAAAAGCTAAAATTGCCATGTAACTTTGAATGGCTGTGTTGGTGTATAAGGAATACTGTCTTCCCCAGGAGATTTTGTCATTTTGCGTTTGTTTTTTTATTGATAAACTAATAATTTCACAATCAATACCATTCCCATCCAGAAGCAATTAGTAATGAGAGATAATGTCAATAATGTCATCCCATAAAAATATTTTCACAATTTCTTCTTATTTTGAATGTTTTACCTGAAAGGTTTTGAGTTCCTTTCAAAATATGTCTGCTGTTTCTACAGTAATAATAGTGTTAAAAGTACTGATACTTTGTTATTAAGTGCAAGTCACACTGGATGATTTGTTTAGACTGCTGGAGTGTAAGAGGTCTGCTTGTTTCCTTCTACCTTCTCTGCACAAATGAGCTCTCAGGATGGGCATATTAAGGAATTGTGTTGTTGTCAGAGCTGGTGCAATGGAATTCTCCTAGGCCATATTCCACCAACATCAGGTGGAAATATTTTGTGGCTCTTCTCTTTGGATTACAACAGGAAGTCTGACAGCATTTTTTCTCTCTGTTACCAAAGAGGGGACAGGCCTGAATGACGCTGTATTAGAAAAGAAGGAAAAACCTCAACCTTTCCCCCTCAAAAATAGACCTCAGGAATGATGCAGCTGTATTGTTTTTAAATACAATGTTGGCTGAAGACTGAGAGTTTATTTTTAGCTTGAGTATAAATAATTTTCAAAGATTAGGAGAAAGTTATTTCCTGTTGTGGAACATAGGATATGTGTGATATCTGTAATATAGAAAGTATCAATGAATATATAATTTTTCAGTCTGTCTGCCTGTGATGGCATCCATTTATAATACTTCTAGCTTCTTGCTATTGAAGGTGTTTTTAATGGTACATCTAGTCTTGCTGTCTCAAAACAAAAGAAGTGTTCCTGAAAGTAGGAGAGGAAACACTCCTTCATCCCTCTGTAGTGGCAGTAACTGAAAAGATCTAGCACTTCTTGCCAGACAAAACTTCATGTTAAGAGAAAATCACTATAGTATAGTCTTGTCCATGTTATAAAAAAAGCAAGTCTACATTTTCAGTTTAAGCTGCAAACATTAAAAGTGCACTAAAAATAGCCTGCCATCCTGCCTTGGCATTTTTGTTTTTTATTAAATTTTCATGAAGAATTAACATTTTGATACAACATTTGTTCATGGATTTGCAGTGGTTAAATCAATAGTTAATGAGGTTCGTCGTATAATTTGAGCTTGTAGTTTGTTTATGCTAGACCAACTTTATCCATACTCCAAACAAATTATCTCTTATAATCACCAGCCTGAAGATAAATCTCTAAATGTTTTTCTGATGATAGTGCTGTGGTTGGCAGGTGTTAGAAGTGCCTCCCAGGGACAAAGATTGAAGATGGGCTTGTTCTCACAAATCCTTCAGGCGAGGTTGTTTAGCTTTCTATCCTGTCATCTGCAGACGAGCCTTGTATGGTGCCCTGCTAATGAAATCTAATAGGCAAAGGTCATATATCTTTATGAAGAAAAATGCAAAGCTGGTGAGTGATGAATGTGCTTCATGGGGTTCAATGGACGATGCGTAGCAATAAAATCCATGTGCTTCACATGGCTTGGCATATCTCTGTCTTTTGTGCCTTAACTACTTTTTATAACAATTCTCATTACTAGGGATGCGAATAGATAAATATAAAAACAGTTGAATATGCATGCAAAGTTGTCTGTGTAATTAAAGAAATAGGTGGGGGTAATTAGTTTTCAGTATTCATAGCCTAATGAGGGAGATGGCTCACATAATAGTACACAGCAGTATTGTATTTAAATTTGAAAGCTTTACTGAGTAGCAGTAGAAGCATACTAGCTGGCATGAAGATGTGAAGATTTAGGTAGAGTCTTACATCAGTTATAAATCAAAAATGCTTTTATCAATTGTCAAAACATAATATTAAAAATGTGGGGCAGTACAAACAAAATGTGTTGGTATAAAATTGCAAATGGAACTACTAAATAATGCAAGTTAGTGCCTTTAAGAAATTGCTAATCTGAAGTTAGAAGGAATCAAATAAACCAGATATTGTTGAATCACTGCTGTTTTTTAAGAAGTTACCAGTTCATTTGCTATAGTTACACTGCTGAGCTAAGAGACAGTTCAATAAATCAACTCAGGCTTGATGGATTTTACAAACCATTGCAATGAGCGCGTGAAAGAGGAAAGAAATCTCTTAGTATTCCCTGTTTGACAAAAGGATATGCAAAGAGCCTGAATGGATGAATGGTTGATTAATTTTGCCAGAAATTTTCTTGACAGCCAGAAATGTGTTTTTGCATTATCATGTTTGCATGGGGATTATTTTGTAAGGTATGAATTATTATGTATAACCTTACACCTGAGACTTAGCTGGCTAAAAGAGACAGTTCCTGGTCAGTATATGTATAGTTGTGATGTTTCTTATGCTTTAATTCATCACTCTGTCTATTCAGCCTTTTGCTTGTTACCACTTGCTAATCAGTCAACAGTGAAATCAAATATTGTATGTGACTAAATGAACCTTGTAACTGAAGTGATAGGTTATGTCTTTTTCAGTATTTTTAATTGATTTACAAGCTATGGAAAAATAAGATGCAAGTTCTTAACCTAGAATCAGAAAACAGAATAATATAAAGGAGAATAAAAAAAGTGTATTGCAGGCTATGTCCAAATAGCTTATTGATTAATAAAAAATAATGCTTCTTTTTCTCCTCTAAATTTTTGAGGCAAATAATTATTAGATTGTGTAAACTATGCTGTACTTCAGTGTGGAGATATTTATTTTAATTTTGTACATATTTCGTGCATATTTTCTGTGAGGAATCTTTGCTTATAAGTATAGTGCATAAGCAGTTGCCTTTACTTTTAAGCTTTGTATACTTGTGGTTTAAAAATAAAAGACTTTCCTCTCCATATACTTTAGCCAAAAAAAAAAAAAAATTGTATTTACTTCAACCTTTAAAATTATCTGGAGGGAGTACATTTCAACATATACATTTCTCTATACTTATCTAGTTGGACCAGAAGTCATATTGCTATGATTGCAACTTTTCTACTTGGTCCCTTCACTTATTTTACAGAGGTAGAGTTTTAAAGACAGATTGAAAAGGGGGGTGTCATTTAAGCTGTTAAACTTGAAAATTACTTCTACATATTTTAATTTACTTTGCATTTTTAGCAACTCCAAACTACTTACCCTTTAACTACCAGAAATGCTCAAAACTGGAAGCTTTATCTTTGTCAGTTGTGGTTTTCCTATTACAGAAAACATCCAACTACAATGAGACAAATTACAAGCACTTTGAATTTCTTCCTTTAGAGATGAAAATAAATGAGTACTTTCATCTCTACACCAGACTACATTATGTACTTTGATATTCTCTGATTCCTGTACTGCTGCAAAACTTTTTTTCTTCTAGATATTGAGGTCCCAGCAATCTAATATTATTATTAGATACACAGGAGTGTGCAGACTGTTACCAATGTTTGTTAATGTCTTTAGGCTAATGCACTCAATGTTTGTGTTGTGCAGTAGTGGCAGTGCCTTAACAGGGCTTCATCTCCAGCCCTTCTGAGCTGCCACGTATTTTGAGTACATGTGCATAAACCCCACTGACACCGGGGAGCATTTTTCACTGTTGTGTTTCATACTTAGTTTTACACCTCAGCACTCATGGGGGGCTGCCTTGCTTATGGATAAGAAATTGTGTTCCTTAGGTGAGTGACAGTGATAGACACTGAAGGTAGGTATTCCAACTCTAGGAAGAATGTTATAAGCCAAATGGGCCGTGATGATATCCTTATGTTACATGTATATCAGAATGTATTTTAGGGTACATGAAGATGCTGTACCTCAGCTGCTAAATTCAGAGTTGTCTCAGCTAGTTCTGTAAATGGGGAATAATGAAACTGCAGTTTGGCAGTACACCTGAGCAAAATTTTTCTACCTCAGGTTTTATGAACGAATTGAGACTTCACAGTCTTGCCCAGAAATCATGTGCTGTATTCATGTATTTGTGCTGTGCTAAATACACAAAAACCATGTAAATCTTTGTAAGTTCTACTTAAACACAGGTTAAAATGGACAACCTGAATTTGAATATACAGAATTTGTAGCTATATCAAATGCAGGTAAAACCTGTTTAGCTGCAATCTGAATTCATAAAGAATGGATCATTGCTAAGATACTATAATGAAATGCACCAATGCTGTAGAAAAGACACTCTTTCCATTATGAACCTGTCTAAACATGCTTTAATTGAACAAAGCATACTAACTTTTTTTTATTAAAGAGGAATTCCTATTTTTTCTTTGATTTCTTTTTTTCTTTCTTTTTTTTCATTACTCTGCCTTTAATGAAACAGACTGTAAAAACACAGCCATCATCAGTACTAAGGGATGTGAGTGCTAAATAGGCACTCATTGCATTATTCAATATGAGCTTTCACACTGCTACAGTATTTCCAGTTTGAATTCATTCCAACTTAAGTTTGGAATACCCAAAGGTGAGCGTGTCACTTGGGTAGTCATAGAGCAAGATAACAAGGCTCAAAGATGCCCATTCTCCTACTCTTTAGTTTAGGACCTAATACCTTTTTTGGCTTTGGAAACTGTTGACACAAGGAAAGCAGATTTTGCTGCTATTTTTGTTCTTTCCAGAAGATTGTGCAGAAGAGCTGCTAGTTGGTACATCAAAATACATGATAGAAAAATACAGTCTTTTCTTACAGAGAAGGTAGGGATTTTTAATAGAGCATTTTTACCAGTGGTTTTGATAGAAGAAAAAAAGAGATAAAACAAAAAATATGCTTGTTTGTCTTTCTGGAGTGTGGTAAACATCATGCTGTTTATACTGTTCTTTCAATTTTTACTGACCTTTACCTGAAAACTTCTTATAAAAAATTGAGTATTTTTCTGCACTCTTTTGCCTTTCTTTTAATTTTTTTTTTTAAAAAAGGAGGGGGCTTCTAGTAATTAGCTGGATTTACAACAAATGGCACACAGCCTGTTAGCTCTGCGTGTGTGCTGTATCTTTGGTGTTTACCCTATTATATTGCAATTTAAGTATGTCATAAAGTTTTATCAGTGATCACATAGAAATAAACTGGAATGCAGAAGTACCAACCATGAAATATTAAGAGAATGCAGTAGCACTATGTATGACTTCTGTATTGTGATAATTGCATCAGTTGTGAAAACTGTAATGGGATACGATATTCCTCATTTATATTTTGTGATGGTTTGGTATTTTTAGCAAATGAGTTGTCAGCAGAAAGGCTTCATTAGACTCATCAGGGTATCTGCCCATGAATAACGAATCCCAAACTGTACTGACAGTTTCCTTGAGCCAAAATGATGGAGCACCTCTGACAAAAGCCATATTGTGCTCCCCATGTGAGAAGTGTGAAGAACAAAAGAGACAGTTTGTTCTTAATTTGGTCAGGTTAATATTGACACAGTTAGCTTAGAAGAGTCAGAAGTGTGTGTAATGTACACTTGCAGTGATCACTTGGGTAATTGGCTGTTGATTTCATGAATCAGTGTTGCAAGAGACAGAGAAGTTAAGATTCTCTTCAGATATTTCTTCGATATTTTGCCTCTTTTAAAGGATCATCCATGTTTATAGTTACATTATCTGTTAAACTTAAAAATAAATTCTTGAGAATCAAGAAAGAAAATAGAGTTTCCAAAAAAGAAATTTCCTAACAGTATAGAACTTACATAAAATGGTATTTCTCAACAAAAATACATAATTACTAAATAGTTCATGTTCAAAAATCCTTCAGAAGTCTTTGGATTTCTTCAACGTTCTCATTCTGCTCACCTAACTGATACAAAAATATTTGTAAATTTTAAAATGCACATCATATTGCTGTGTTACAGCGGAAGCTATTTATGTGCATTAGACAAAAGCACCATTTTATTGCGTGTTGTGACACTAAATTACTCCAGTAGTTACACTGCTGTTAACTATGCAAAATATATGTACTACTAGATTCTATTTATTTCAAGTACATATATTTCAAGTATGCTAACAATTCATTTTTTGTATATAAGATACTTAGAGGGCATTATAACAGCATTATGACAACTAATAATATTTACATACACTGTTTATCTGCTGTATGCTATGTAAATATTACCTAATACTTAAGCACATGTTAGTACAAGAAAAGAAGAGTATAAAAATGACCAGTTAACTGACCTTTGTCATTGTTAGTTTATCTCCTGCTATACTAATTCATCAAAAGCATATTTTAAATGCATGTAATTAATTTGGGGTGTACTAGCTTAACTGTTGAAATTATTTGCATTTTTTCATTTCTGAAGGAAATTTTTCATTTTCTGTAATCATTTGTAATAAGTTCTTGTTAATTTAGGTTATAAAATTCATAGGACAGTCCATATATCTATCATGTCTTTCAGTATATGGCCTTTGTAGTTTTTAAGACTTGTTTGCAGCTGTCATTATTTACTTGAATGTTTGAATGCCTGTGAAGAGAGTATCTGAATTTTGTTGCTGGTACTACTTTAAAAGAATAAACTTTAACGTTGTTTAGGTGAGTTATCAGGAATTTTCAGAAGGTTTTGAATCTGCTATAGTTCAGACTTTTTTATTTGAATCGATTTTAATTGTTCCAGCTGCAGTTAGGAATGGGATAATTGAAGTGACTTTTCCATGCTCAAGGACATTTTGGAACTGTTTCTAATCTACCCGGTACTTGTGTCTTCAGAAGATTTTACTGGTTTGGATATTCAAAGCTTTTTCAGAGTAATTCCTCATCATAACTTTCTATTCAGATTTCACATTTTAGTGTCCACCAATAAACTGGCAGCTGACTTGTTTGTGCATTAATCTGTGTGAATTTCACATAAACCTCATTTTAAGGTGCTATGCAAATGTCAAAGGGAAACTTCATCTCTGGTTGCAGAAAGGAATCTACTTCCAAAGCATTTGACAAACTAGATTATTTTTTTTAAGTTTAACTTGGAGGGTGATGCATTTTGTGGACACAGTTGAGTAGATTAATAAATTGTGTTTATATATTTGTAATCAAAATAGTAATTATTAGGTAAGAGACCGATGCAGGGGAATAACATGCCAGTCTGCACATACAGTTGTGCCGTGTTCATGATGAACTGCTGTTTATTCAAGGCCAGTGTAGCTTGGCAGCATCAAAAGAAGTCTTGGCTAGAAGATGACAAAAAATTATTTTAATACAAACAGCAGAAACATAAAGGAGAAAATGAAATTTCTACGTCTTTGTTGAGCAGTAGTTATCAGAAGTGAGAGCTGAAAAAAGATATTTATACTTTGTGCATTATGTTCTCAGCTGAGAAAGGTGATGTATGGTTTATATTTCAAGTCCTACCTAAATGGGCTGATCCAAGTATTAATGAGAATAGGAAACATAAAACTTTACCTCCTGTGTACTTGGTTTGGGGTGTGTGTGAAAGAAGGCAGCTTTTTTGATACAAGGGGTATAAAAATACTTTGCCTCAGTTCTTACTTGTGTGTGTGTGTATTTTTTTTTTTTGAGATTTGCACAATTCAAAGAGCAGGAACAAAGGGATCTGTTGGAGCAGTCTGTGGTAATTGTGTGTTACAATAGGTTAACATCATCATGTATACATATGAAGGACTGCAAAATTAAATTAGCTTGTGAATTTTGCTTCTCAATACTATTGTTTTAATGTTTGTTTTTTTAGATGAAATATTGGCATGACAAATTTCATAAAGTATTTATTTTTCTAACACAAACCTGGGTTTTATTCAAGAAATAGCAATAGACCAGTATCACAGAATCACAGAATTGTTAGGGTTGGAGAGGACTTCTCAAGATCATCCAGTCCAAGCCCCCTGCCAAAGCAGGGTCACCGAGAGCAGGTGACACAGGAACACGTGCAGGGGGGTTTTCAATGTCTTCAGAGAGGGAGACTCCACAGCCTCCCCAGGCAGCTGTTCCAGTGCTCTACCACCCTCAGTGTAAAGAAATTCTTCCTCTTGTTGAGGTGAAACTTCCTGTGTTTCAGTTTATGGACATAGCTCCTTCTCTTGTTTCTGGGCACCACTGAAAAGAGTCTGGCACCATCCTCCTGACACCCACCTTTGAGATATTTCTGTGTATTGGTGGGATCTCCTCTCAGTCTTCTCTTCTCCAGACCAAACAATCCCAGCTCCCAGAGTCTCTCCTCATGAGAGAGGAGCTCCAGACCCCTGATCATCCTTGTGGCTCTCCACTGGACCCTCTCCAGTAGCTCCTTGTCTCCCTTGTGCTGAGGAGACCAGAACTGGACACAGCACTCCAGGAATGGCCTCGCCAGGGCTGAGTAGAGGGGGAGGATCACCTCCCTGACCTGCTGGCCACACTCTTGCCAATGCACCCCAGGATGACACTGGCCCTCCTGGCCACAGGGGCACTGGTGGCTCATGGACAGCTTGTGATGCACCAGGAGTCCCAGGTCCTTTTCCACAGAGCTGCTCTGTGGGAGCTCAGCCCCAGCCTGTGCTGGCACTTGGGGCTGTTCCTCCCCAGGTGCAGGACCTGGCACTTGCCCTTGTTGAGGCTCACCAGGTTTCTCTCTGCCCAACCCTCCAGCTGATCAAGGTCCCATTGAATGGCAGCAGAGCTTTCAGGTGGATCAGCCACTGCCCCCAGTTTAGTGTCACCAGCAAACCTGCTGAGGGTGCATTTGATCCCTTCCTCCAGGCCACTGATAAATAAGGTTGATCCTAGTACTGATCCTTTGGGAATACCACTGACTGCAGACTTCCTGCTGGACTCTGCTGCACTGATCATGACGCTCTGAGCTCTGCCTTCAGCCAGTTCGTGATCCACCTCACTGTCCTTTCCTCTAACCCACATGTCCTGAGCCTACCTGTGAGGATGTTACAGGAAAAAAAAAAAGCCTTTCTGAAGCTGAGGTAGGCAACATCCACTGCTCTCCCCTTGTCGACCCATCCTGCTATGCCATCACAGAGGTCTATCAGATTAGTCCAATCTGGTTTGCTTTCAGTGAATCCATCCTTACTGTTCCTATGTTCCTGATGACCTTGTCTTCTATATGCTTTTTGATGGTCTCCAGAATGATCTGTTCCATCAGCTTTCCAGGAACTGAGGTGAGGCAGGCTGGCTGGCTGGCTGGCTGGTAGTTTCCCAGGTGTCCGTGTTATTTTTGAAGTCAAGAGTGACATTGGCCTTCCTTGAATCATCAGGCAATTTACCCATTCTCCATGATTTTTCAAAGATGATGGAAAGCAGCAAATGGACATCTGCCAGGCTGTCTCATCACCTGTGGATGGATCCCAATGGTTTAAGGTGTTAAGTCTGCCTAGCTGATCTCTAACCCAACCCTCGACAGCCAAGGAGAAGCCTTCCTTTCTCCAGCCTTCCTCTCTTACCACTGAGGTCTGGGACTCTTGAGGGCCGGTCTCAACAGTAAAGACAAGCAAAGAAGACATTCAGTAATTTTACCTTCTCAGTGTCTTCCATCACCAGAACATCCATCTGATTCTGCAGTGGCCCTGCATTTTGCCTAATCTTTCTTTTGCTGCTGATAAAATCATAGAAGCCCTTCTTGCTGTCCTTGATGTCCCTTGCCAGACTCAGTTGCAAGTGGGTCTTGGCCTTCCTCGTTATATCCCTGCAACTCGATGTTCCTAGAGTCCTTCCCTGTGGCCTGTCCCTTCTTCCACGTTGCATATATTTCTTTCTTGAGTTTGAGTTTTACTGGAAGTTCCATGCTCATCCATGCGAGTCCTTTACCCAGTTTCTTTATCATGGGTATACACTAGAGCTTGGAGTACTTTTAATCAATGTTGCAAAAGCAAGTAGCAGGAACAAGTAAGAATTATGTTTCACCAGCAGATTAGGAAGGCAAAACGTGCATTTAGTATTCTAGTGTTCTTCCATTACTGTGCTATGGGACTGGTTCTTGATTTTTATTTTTATTTCACTCGTTGTTTTGACAAGTGAAATGGAATTTTCTTGCTTGTTAGACCTGCTGATGCTTTTTAACATTTACAGCTATTTTTACAACATATTTGGATGAAAAGAACCAGAAAAGTTGCTGACATTTCTTTTAATTTTTTAATGTTTTTCAGGACTGCATATTACACAAGAGTCTCATTGGTGATCTGAAAGCATTCATAGATAAATATGCATTTGATGTACTTGTCATTTTGGCCAACTGCTTGTCAGATGAGAAGCAAACAAAACAACAAATAGCAGTATACTCGGAAAATGTAGAGCTAGGCAATCAAGTAAGTACCTGGAAAAAGAATGAAATGTTTTTCCTGGAAAAAAAGGGTTGAGGTTTTTTTAAGTAGTCTATATCAAGATGTTGATTATTTAAGTGACTTTAAAACATAGCAACAGTTGACCAGCAATTGAGCAGCTATTTGAAATGGCTGCATTATTTATATGGTAAGAGAATGAAAGATTATGGTATTTATTATTGCTTCAGACCAAGCTAATAGAAAAAGGTTATGAGAAATACTGAAAGGGCAAGAATTTTCAATTCAGTTAAAATGGTTTTTCCCCCAGTTTTGACTTGGGTTTGTACACAAATATGTTTTTGGCAATGAGTGATAAGCAAACACCTTGTAAGTGATAATGACCAAAACTCATATATATGTATATGTTATTCCTAAAGAAGTCAAACTCTGAAATCAAAACAAATTATTATTATTGTGTATGTTTGTCCAGAGCTAGGTGCTTCCCATTTTTTAAAACTGTATTTATCCCCAGATGGAAGAGACTATCTCAGCGGCAACCTTCTGAACCATTTTCTCAGTCTTGAAAACTTATGATTTTTGGGAGGCTAAGTGACTCCATGGTTTTCAAGGCCAATATAAATGCATTTATTTATTTTAGTAATATAATTACCCCATTCTAGAAGTACATTCACAAATTAATTACATAAAATTTACTCAAATTTCTCAAGGAAACAACCAAACGTTTTATTTGGATTTTTTAACAAGAAGTGAGCCGAAAAGTCAAGTGGTATAATTTCTGACCAATCTTAAAACAAATATTTTGTCTTGATCCTCTTTTGTAATGCATCATCTATTTGGGGATTGTAATAAGGTTGCTACAGTGAAATGGCCAAGTAATAGGTTAATAGGAAGAGATAGGTATGGCTGTATTACATGATGAAGTAGTCATATGTGCCTTATGTCCATGACTGCAGTGACTTCTGAAATATCCCATTTTTCAACAGATCTGCTGTGAATTAGAAGAATGTCAGAATCCTTGTTTGGAGCTGAATCCTCTAGAATGTGAATGTGACCAAATTCTCATTTATCATCAAGAAAATTCTTCAGTGACCTGTGATCAAATTTTTCTTCTAATTAAGGAAGTTATAAATAGAAGGCAACCAGAAATGGTATCAAACAGTAGAACTTCTTCTACTGAAGCTGTTGCTGGAAGTGCTCCACTTTCACAAGGATCTTCTGGTATTATGGAGTTATATGGTTCTGATGTAGAACCACAGCCCAGTTCTGCCAATTTTATAGAAAATCCTCAAGATCTAAATGGGTCTGTGCAAGCCCACATTGATGTTAATGTAGACCTTGTGAGTCCAGACAGTGGCTTGGCTACCATTAGAAGCAGCCGGTCTTCCAAGGAGAGTTCTGTTTTTCTTAGTGATGACAGCCCTGTTGCAGAAGGGGCTGCTTCACATCACGGTCTTCTGCCTGGCTTTGATTCCTACAGCCCTATTCCTGAAGGAGCAATAGCTGAAGAGCAAAAGTCTCAGTCAGGAAGCAAGAGCGATAACTTTGATCTTTTCAATTTTGATCTAGCACCCATGGTTACAGCTCCATCTGAGTCATCTTCTCGTTCTGTTGATTGTTCCCCAGCAGATGACTATTTTCTCAATAGTGATTCATCAGAAGGGCATCAGCTCACTCTGAAGAAAAAACTTGATGAGACAAACCTCTTAGAAAATGATAAAGTAAAGTATTCAACTGACTTACGTACAACAAAAATTGAGGAAGACAATCGGGCTGAATTTGATGAGAATCCAGGAGAAATGTGTGAGAAAACTTCAAGTTTGATTGATTTTGTTGAAGGTGATTCTTCTTCACCAGAAGCGTTGAAATCTGCTGATTCAAAAATTCCACCAACTCCTATGAACAGTCTTGTAGATACTTCACCATTGGATAATGGGCAGCCTTTAATTTTCTCACAAGATGTCATAAAAAAAATTAATGAAATAGAGGGCATAAATTACTCTCCGTCTCGTGTTAGATATGGCAGCTGGTGGGATGGCTTTGATCTAGATTCCAGAAATGCTGATGCATGGAGTTCAAGTGAACAGGAATCTGTATTTCAGAGTCCTGTCTTATGGAAAGATTCTAAAGAAAGTCCTTTGCTACGAGAACATACTGATAGAAGAGCCTCAGATTCTGTGTTCATCCAAAAACAGCCAAAGCAAATGGAATATATGAAAGCAGGTCTATGGGATAATCAGTTTAAAGAAGATAATTGGAACCATGAGAATCAAGAGAAAAACAGTGAACATTCATGTTTGCAAACTGCTTCTTTAGATGAGACAAAGCAAGAAATGGAGAGCTTTACAGACCTGTGGAAGGTCAGCCAACCAACACCTGTGAGGTCAGATGCATGGTGTAGCGGTGAAGGAAAAGGTAGCCAGCTAGCTGGAGACTCTTACAAAATCTGGACTGAGTTTGATGAAGGAAATGCTGGTAAATCCTCAGAAGATGTATGGAATATGCCCAAACTAGACAGAGAGTTAAAATCAGTGAATATTCCTGAGGAATGGGCTGTATCAAAAACAGGTTTATCAGATTCTTCAGAAATCACAGTGGACAATGAAATTGAAAATCCAGAAGTGTGGGATAAAGGAAGGTATTATTCAATAGAAGACCATGGAAAATCTGAAAATATAACTTTTGTTTTCAACAATATGCAAAATAATTCCAAGCTGAACACAGGGGAAAAAGCTTTGTTTGGTGATCCTAAACATAGACCAAAACAATTTGAAAATATAGATACCTGGAATATGTATGATAAAAACATCAGAAAAGAAGTAACAGAAGTAGTGGTGCCCTGGGAGGATACCTTCTTATATAAAAACTCGGATCTTAGTTCATCAAATATAGCAGAAGATTTAGTTGTTTCTCCACCAGACACCAATTATTCAACATCTGATTCATATATATCACCTACATATGTGGAAGATGAAAGAGAAAATGAGGACAAGGATTTTGATGAAGGAACAGTTACTGGTAAATTCATGAACACAAATTTGGCTGAGTCAAAAGTACTTGAGAAATCAACTAAAGAACCATTATCTCCTAACAATATGCCTTTTTCAAATACTAGAAATACCGATATCTGGAACACTCCCCTAAATAACATCACCCAGTTACAAGAAAGAAATTCTGAAATGTCAGTTCTTTCTGCCTCTGCTAAACCTTGCCTTAATTCAGAACAAACAGCTGATCTATGTTTTTCAACTGAAACATGTAGCAGTGAAAATAACTTTCCTGTATCTGAAAGCAGAAGAGTAATACTGGCATATAATCAAACAGTGAATGACTTATCACTATCACAGAATGAATTAAATACTGGACAGAGAGCAGCTGATGAGGCAGAAGCAGTGGGCAGTGTTCCTGTAGGAGACACAAACACCTCTACGCCAACTTCAGAAAATGAGAATGGTTTGGATCTGAAAATATGTGACTTAGGGAGTGAGATACTTAGTAAGAATGCAGCACAAACCACTGCCAGTATTGATGAAGAACTGGGTATTCAGGATTCAATGCACCAGGTGAACTCGTGGCATTTACAGAGTGAGCAGGGTTGTGAGGAAGGCTGGGATAATGCCACTGTCATCTCTAAGGAAGGAGAGGAATGTAAGAGAACACATGTGACAAGTGGGCAGCAGATGATTGATGACATTTGTAATAAACCAGTGCAAGAGGGCAATGAATCTTCAGGTAAAACAGATTTGGAAGAAAATGAACCAACAACTGAAGTTGCCACCTCCCCAGAAAAACAGAGAAATAGTGTTAGTTTGGAAGTATTAATCACAGAGAATGTGTCATTTTCCAATCAAAGTAATCCAGTTAGCCAGGAAGAGAGAAAAGACATGTTGCAGAACAGTTTAGAATCTTCAAGTATTTCTGAAGGAGGCAGAGATTATGAATTTTTTGATGACCTCTTACCACAAAATTGCGATTATAGTGAAATGTCACAGCTGCTTTCTGAGGAAGCTGGGAAAGAGGCTACAGTGACAGATGATCTAGCAAGTCCCAAGATGGAAAGTACTTCTGAAAGTTCTGATAAGGGTAGTGATAATCCTGAGAATAATTCTGCTAAAATACCTGGAAGCTCAGGTGTCTGGAATGACTCTGGAAAGAATGGTTGTGGCCAAGCCATATCAATTCCTTTGATGGATAGACCACAGGAACCTCTGGGAGAAGGGCAAGAATGCTTACATGAAGTGACTCCTAACCATCCAGACATTTGTAATTCTGATTTACTATCTTTTAAAAATAGCTTAGAACTGATGAGGACCAATGAAAATTCTTTCACAGATGAGTTTAAGAAAAATCCTTCTGGATTTGTTAGTGTTCCTGATATTACACATATGTCTGTGGTGGAAAATTCATTTTCACTTGAAATAGCTTCTGGGAGAAATGAAAACTCTGAAAATGTAGAACCTGCTACTAATCTTTGTGGAGAGCCATTTGCAGTGCTTAATGACAATTTTCCCCAAACTGCTTGGGATTCACAGCCATGTGAAGATTTACACTCTCCTGGAACAAGTCCTGAGGCAAGCGAAATCCTTGAAATAGCAAATACCACAAGCAGTATTTCAAAAGATATACAGATCAAAAGCTATTTGGAAGAAGATAATATGTGGAGTAATTCAATAAATTATTATACACACTCAAGTGGAACAAGTCCTGACTTAAGTGATACCTCTGTGAATGTGTGGGGAGACCTTCCAGTTGCTAATCATCATGAAAGAAGCAGGGATGTGTGGGAGATGAAAAATAATAAAAATCTTGCAGATTCCTTTAAAAAGCAGGAATTTGGGAATGAATACGAAGAAGGATTTGAAACAAGTGGCGAAGAGAACAAAGTTCCGAAAAGCTTAGATTTTTGGAATGCCCATGTAGATGATGATACTGTATCTTCTTTATCAAGTCCTGACATAAATGAGGATTCAGAGAATTCAGAGGCATGTCCAGAAGTGATTAATGAAGATTCAGTGTGTGAAAACAAACAGCACAAAGCAGCTGAAAATGAAGAGGATTATGATCAGTCCAATGCAACAAGTCCTGAAGCTAATGAAGACAGTTTAGGTGCAAAAACTAAGGTGGGAGAGAATGTCCTTGTAAGCACCTTCAGTGAAAATTCTGAAACAATTGAAGCCAAAAAGGTATTGCAGGAGGATAGGTCTGTTGACTTTATTGATCATAAGACTACTCAGCCTACAACAGGCCACTGTGAAACACTTGATGAAGTATCTCAGGTGAGTATTTTCAATGAAAAACCAGATAGTGGGGAAGACTCATATTTGTATCAAGTGAATGAAGATCCTGCATTGACTTCTGCTGCTGGCGATAACGAAGAGCATTCTTTAAAAGCTGTAGATAGGTGGAGTATGTCGCTGGAAGCTGATTCAAGAACTAATCCAAAATCCACAGTAGGAACATCTGATTTTCTAGATAACAGTTCAGATTGGTGGAGTTCACAACGTTGTGAAGAAAAGCAATTGGAAGATCAGTATTCTGGTTCAAGTCACTCTGTAACAAATCAGCTAGGAAATAGTAAAGAGTACTCCTGTGGCTCACCTTCACAAGATGAAGAACTAACAGAAGCACATTCCACAGATACAAATAATGATGAAAATCCATCTGCCCCCCTGTACTCTGATGAAAAAGAAAATGAAAGACTAGTACCATCTATCAATAGTCCTGATGGTCAGATAAATGAAGACACTTCACAGCTCAATCGATTTGATTCTTTCACACTGGATAAAAAAGAAAGGGAGTTGATAGAGCAGTTGTTCTCTACAGATGATGAAAATCAACTGACTCCACAAAACTCTTTTTCAGATGAGGAACAAGCTAAACCAGTTGAAGCAATCACTGTACTGGATCTACCAAAAGACAGTGAGGAAAATGCAAGTCTCACTCCTCAAGGACAGCAGGAAGACACCTGTGAAAGAGTAGAAGTGCACAACTCCATGCCAGGTACTTTCACTGTAGACTTATCTTTTGAAATGGCAGAAAAGTCAAGCCCAGAGTGGAATATATTAGTTCCCCAAACTGCACTTATCCCAGATATTTTACAGGATAACACACAAGGAAGTAATCAGCAGTTTTCAGTGGAACCTGACCTGTGGACTAATGCTGAGGAGATTGTCACTTTGAAATCAGATGGTGAAAATCCTGATATTTTAAGTCACTGTGACCAAGACAATGGTTCAGAGTCATCAAGCAGTCCTGATGTGTGCCAGGAATATGGAGCTAAGCATGCCTCTATCCCATCTTCTCAGGTTGCAGTGGAGCCTGAAGACAAAGACAGTCAGCCAATTCATACAAAATCAAATGTGAATAAAGAGACAGATTTTGACTCAAAGTGTCAGTTAGTAATGCAGAATGAGATGCACTCTGAAAATGGTAGCCCCCAGGACTATGAACCAGTAAAGGCCAGTGAATTCTATCAGCTTATCTCTTCTAATCCTCAGGAGCCTCCTGAATTAGCAATTCCAGAAGAATACAGTCTAGAAAATAAGCTGGTTTTTGACCCTGTTCAGTCAACTGAAATTGCCAGTGAAGTTATAAAAGTGACATCCTCATATGTGAAAGACATGTTCCATGGAAATTTCACTAATGCAAGCCATCAAGGAGCACCAACTGATACAGCTCAAATAGCGACCTCTCAAATGCATTTGCTTCCTATGGATTTCAATCAACCTGACAGGGAAGAACAAAGTTTAAAAGAAATTAGTGCCTTGGGTGAAGTTGTAAAATATTCTGGTATTGATCATACAGCAATAACTGGTGTTGAGCTAGATAGGTCAGAAGAATGTGTAGATGACTCTGACACAGGGATAGAACATAGTATGAGGGACACCTCAGTGACTAATGGCCTGGGAGGCACATGTGGTGGAATGAGCATACTGACACTGCTAGGCAGTGAGGCAGCAGAAGGGAAGTCAGAGGATGAACGGACATTCTTTCCCAAGTCCTTTCTACCTGGTGGTAATGAAGGTGATGAATCTGATTCAAATAATGAACTGTTTGATGACACAGCAAAAGAATATGAAGCCGTAATTGAAAATTATGTTCCTGTGCTTAAGGAAATACCCAGTGACCAATCACCAACGGTGTGTACTCCTCCATCTTCTGCATCTTTTGATGCTGAACCCTCTGGCAGCAGTGAGAATGCAAACGGTGAGCTCTGGTTACAGCAGCCATTTTATGACAGTGTTTCTTTGGAAAAACGATTGCCACTGCCAGCTCCTCTGGAAGGTGCAGAGGGCATCCTAATGACTGAAGATAAGGTGTTTGAGACATCCACAAAGTGTCTTGAGGAAAATCATATGTCAGTACCGTCGCTCTCCATGTCTGAAGTAACTCCCCCAGATTCTGATTTCTTGACAGGAAAATCTGAAAAAGAAACAACCGATCCTGACTCACCACAAGGTGGAGATAGAAGATCATGTGATGGTAAGAAAATCTGCTTTCCAGGGCAAAAACATAGAACAGAGAAAGGAGGAGGAAGTATTTCTATGAAGCCTATGAGGAGGAGGCTTTGAGGGAAGTGAGATGTTTGTGTGTCTCCCTAATGTGCAGAACATTTATTGTGGAAAGAGCTCTAGTGTCATTCTCTCAGATGATGCCTTGAGAGGCTACCTGGAACAGGGGTTAGACAGAGGTAAAGGAATAAAGTAGGTATTTATTAAAAGGCCTTCAAAGGATTCATCTTGGGCAGTACAAGAGCCTGGCCAGGGCTACACCCAAGATGGACCCAAGATGGACCCACGTGTTTTCACAAAACTTTAAAAAGTTTTGGTCCATTTACATTTTGGGGTTAATTGTCCAATTACAGCTTCAGGTTATGAAGTCCTATCCCCTCCTCTCCTCAGTTTGCTGTTGTTGACACTTTTTGGGCCTGAGGCTGTAACTGAGGTGTCCTTGGTTCTCAGGCTGGAAAAGGATTGTTTTGTCTAACTGAGCTGTGAAGGGAACTTGCTGACACTTTATATAGAGTTCAGAGCTGTATACTAAGGCACTACAGAATCTGGAAAATAGGAAAGCTAAAACTTTAGGCATCACAGGCAGATCTAAAGCTTTTGAACACTGAAGTAGTAATATAATTTCTGTTGTTTGTGCAGGGCCTAGCCTATGGGACACTGAATTGTTTGTGCCTTGGGGATGATTGCCGTGTTAATGTGTAACCTTTAACAATAATGATGATGGTGATGATGTTATAAAATTCAAGTACACATTAACAGAGCAAAGCAAAATGAAAAGAGCTTTATCTCACAGTACTGATTAAAGCATACTATGGTGACTAAATCAGTAATATAGAAATTAAAAAGAGTTTCTCTTTGCCTGTTCTTTTAGAAGCTGGCACTAGCTCCCTACTATGTAGAGAAGAGAAGCTGAGAAATTCCCAGAAGAGCCCTGAACTGGAAAGTACAGACAGTAAAGAAGATGTGAGGATGCAGGTGCTCCCAACTTCACTGGAGATGGATTACATCCTTGTTACTGAGGAAGAAAAAACACCTGCAACAAATGATACCCTTGAAAGAAGCAAAATTAATTTTGCATTTCAAGAATCCCATGAAGACTTTTCACCAGGCTCCTTGGATGCCTTTCAGGCAATATCCATTTCAAATGAAAGCAAAGATCATCTTGTTGCTGGGACTGGATGGGACGCTGTTCACTTAGAAGAGAAAAATTCTTCTGCTGTGCCTCAGAAGCTGGATGGTGAAAGGAAATCACAGGAAAGCTCTGGGCAAGACGAGGGTTGGATTATATTGGGACAAAATGAAATAAGTGACATATCACCTGAAGAAATTTCTGCCAAGACAGAGATGCCAAAATCAGGGTCCGGACATCCTGGTGAAGAACTGGCATCTGTTGTAGCGCAGGAATTGATTCTTGACACTTGGACAGAATTTCAGGTAGAAACTCCCCTTCAGAAATCTTTTGAACATGAAAGCTGTTCTCCTTCAGATGGCCTGGCTGCTGAGAATGTGAGTTTGGGCATTGCAGGAACACCAGAGTTGCAGGTAGTTGGTGGTGATAGTATATGGGAAGCACATTCTCAACAGAGGATTGGGAATAATGTAGCAACAGAACAAGAAATGAAGGAGGAAATGGTTCTTCTCAACAGTGACAGAGAATTGAATCAAAAATCAGGGTAAGTAAAAATCAACCTATTTTCTTTCAAAAGTCTTCTGTTCATTTGTTACTTATGTTATTGAGGTGTGTGCTATTATGTATAGATGGCAAGACTTTCAAGTCTGAAATATGCAAAGTATTATTTAACTATCAATGTATTACTTCCTTTCTGTAAACAGATTGTTGGTTCTTTGTCACTTGATACGAGCCAAATTAGGGTTGTTTTGCAATTGATTTGAAGGTTACTTTCTTGCAGGAGTAAATTTGTCTTCCTTCTGTGAAGTCCCACTGATTGTGTTACCTACTTTTAAATGTGAAACAGATATGGCCAGGGCATACAGGCCCAAGCCAGGTACTAATGATGTTGCCAGTATGTGATGAGATTATGGAGGGATCAAAGTGAAGTACTATGTCTGCCCAATGCAAAACTGTTGAGAAGGAAGAAAGGAGGAAATCAAGGCCCAGAGTGAGAAAAATGTGCTGGTTGTAGAAGAAAGAAAAGCATGAAAGAAAGTTGTGATCTTTGTGATTATTTTCAAGCTCTAGTCAGATCAGAGGAGCATTTATGACTGTTGGAATTGAACTGGTGATTGAAGCAGACTGAGTGAGTACATGTGGACCTGGTTTTGGGTAGACATGCAGTCTCTGTGCTGGCAGTATTCCTCCTGCCAAGTGACTCTCTGCTGTGTCATCAGATGGGGTGAGGGGTGGCCCTCCTGACTCCATTTACTGTAGTATATTGGAGAGGGTGCTTCTGTTGTTGACCTCTCTTCCTTTGCAAACAGCAGGCTGCCATCAAGGGACAGAGAAATTTTCAGAAGTGTTAGCAGACTCATCAGACCTTAGAGCCTGAAGTAAACCAAGTATCGAGTGCTTGACCTTGAAACTAGCCAAAGTATGGTGGGTTGGCACAGCATTTCTGTCGCACTCGCTCCTCTAAGCTTCTAAATTCCATTCCAGAATGAATAGTGTAAATTTTGAAATTTCCTATAAAAGAGAAATCTGGGAGAAGCCAAACAAACAAAATTTCCAAGCAGCTGTTTTGTGTCCATGTTGTTGTGTGGAAGCATGGCTGAGAATCTGCAAATCTAGGAAAGGGAGATGTCCTTTGACCTGGAGGTGCTTTGTTTGTTAGCCCTGGAAGCCATTTTCTGGTGTTACCTCTGCAGGGTTTCACTGGGAGTTAATTAAAAACAACTAATTTCAATTAGGAAACATACTTTCTTGACAAACCATGCATTTCTAGTAAAAAATCTTAGAATCATGACATGCCTACCAGTTCTGCTCACAGCCAGTAATGACTGGGACAGGAATCAGGAAGAGCTGTTTAGAGGCACTAGCTAGTTGCAGGCTTGCAAATCTGACATGAAGAAATCGTCTGTTATTTCCTCTGTCTCCCATAAAGCATTTTAAATTAAAACCAGGCAGATGCTGGCCCAGTCTAAGTCATACTGATTAATTACATGCAGGCAGCATCCTGCAAGATTTGACTTGTCGTACTTACATTCCCGTGATGTAGAGAGGAAAAGAAAACTCTAGATATCTAATTTAGAATGATTTGTAAGTAAACCAGCACATTTTCAACTTGAGATAGCTTTGATGTAGTAAGACTCTTTGACACCTCAGGAAGAAAATCTGATTTTTGAACTTAGACTGGTACTAGAAAAAACATTTCTATGCCGTAGATTTATAGGGGTGGGTAAACATCTTAGTGCAATAAATTGTTATATCCATTTTGAGAAGAGCTCTGTGGCTTTTTAGGAACTTTGGCAAATCCTGAAGTACTACTCAACAACAGTTCACATTGGAATTTTGCATGCAGTACATTCATTATTCTTAGAACTTAGTGTATTTGCTTAGGCTAATTCCCACATTGAAATCCAAAACTGGACCATGTTAATGTTCTTGTGTGTTCAATAAAAATTTAAATGCATGATGGAATATGGTGCATCCTGCAAGAAAAAGATAAAATAATTCTTGGTATAGAATATATGTCATCACTATAGCTTCTAGTTTAGCTGTTTGTCTTATCTTACTTAGAAGTTGTTTAATACTAAATGCCTTTTTAGTCAATAGCAGTGGCTATGTCTGTCCTTTCCACTACTAATACTGATGCCCAGAAAAGCAAAGTAAGTAACTTATTGAGCTTCCACATTGATAATTGATTGTGGGTGCATGGAACCAGTAAAATATACTTTGCTTTGGGTTTAAGTTTTCCTGTTAGACTTTTTCTTGGTAAGTTGTAAACTTTAATGGAAATTTCTTCCAGCATTAATTTTATTAAAAGTAATTAATCCTCTTCTGTGAGGATTTTGTATGTAATAGAGATTGCTTTTGCAGTGTGGTTTTCCCCTCAGTTTCCTCTCTGCTTGGTAGTTGATATTCAATAAACTTGTAGTAAGCTTATGTCTTTGGTCAGTTAGGTAAAGACTTCAGGCTTCCGAGGAGAACAGACATACCCATCCCTGTGCATGCCCACAGCATGATTGCAGGGCCCTTGATTCCTTTGAAACCAAAGCAAACACACAAAAAAAATACTATTATGAAACACATACAGGAATCATTATTTCTAGATGATATGCCTGTTTAATGAAAGCTCTTACATAAAGAGATGAAAAACTAGCAACTGACATGGTAGACGTGTGTAATTACGAATGCTTTCTTAATGTATTTAATTGACAGTTTTAAAACCAGAAGTTCCTTCTTAAAACATAGCTCAGTATGCAGCTTTTGACTTTTTTGTCTGAAATTAACTGCCCTTCATGGCCAGTGAAGTTTAAAATAATGTAATGCAGCAGAGCTGCCAGCCTCTGGGAGGTTAGTGAAGGAATACTGGTGTTATCACATAAGAGGAGAAACTAAGACTTTTCTGATTGTTGCAGTACAATTTCTGGAAAGCACCTGATGTTGCTAGTCATCAGGCTATCATCAGGCTCTGAGTCTACCAAAGATTTACATCAAAGTAGGATGAAAAGAAACTCTTTAGTGTGAGGGTGGTGAGGCACTGGAACAGGTTGCCTGGAATAGCTGTGAATGCTCCATCCTTGGAAGTGTGCAGAGCCAGGCTGGATGGGGCACTGAGCAACCTGATGTAGTGGCAAGTATCCCTTCCCCAGTCAAGTGGGTTGGAACCAGGTGACCTTTGAGGTCCCTTCCAACCCAAATCATTCTGTGTTTCTATCATCTTAGAAAAATAAAGAAATTTATCATTTGTATTCAAACTCAAACCCAGCCAATGAACAGCTGAATTAATTTATGAAGGCACTTAGTAACTGTCTTGAAATCCCTTTTATATCCATATGCCCCTGTTTAGGGAAAAAAATAAAAGGTTCCTACTTGTACTGTGCTGAAGTAGGACCTTTGTAGTGGAATAAGGGTCTGTGAAGGATGCAGTTTGCATTGTTTTCTGCTTACATCCAGCAGGTGTCTGCCACTTCTAACAAAATTGCCTGTTACACAGAAGAGATGTTGGAACTCTGATGGCTGAAAACTTCTAGCTTTCTGAATTTAAGGGTGCCAAGTAAAAACCTTGTTTGACCTGAGACCTTGGAAAAGGCGTCAAAAATTGAGTGATAGCACAGAAACAGTGTGTGTGTAGTTTGGATAGTATTATGTGATCTCACTGGGTGAAAAAACTTGGATTTGGGATTTTAGTATATGATGATATATGGGAGCCAAGATGGAGAATTTTGGGTGTGGGTTAGTTGTCTTTTTTGCACCTTCTTCTTCCTTCTTCTTCATGAATCTGGTTGGTTTTCTCTGACTGGGTGAAAGATGTCTGTGTTGTGGGTTTTGGGTGATCATAATTGGGTTAGGAGCATAACTAATATGAACTGTTTATTGGATAATTGGGACTTAAATAGCCTTAAATAGACACCAGTTTAGCTCACTTTGTCGACTTGTAAGAGAGAGCTCACATGTCCTGAGTTTATGATAGATAAGGATAACAAACTTCAGACTCAGACTTCAAAAACAGTATCTCCTCAGATTTATTTGCCCTGACCTTGGAGCAAGAAAGAGCCTGGTATTCCAACACAGAGGGAATTAAGGTTTTGCAACAGAAAGCATTAACAAAAACTAGAATGAGGAAGTGCCTTAAAATCTTGATGTTTGCTAGTCACTGCCCTTCATCCCAGTGTCACACATAACAACTCTCAAAGGTGTTTCAAAGAAGTCTATGGCTAGGGGTGAAGTTCTTCCATCCTCTCCTGTTCTATTTCCACAAGGAAAAGCTTCAGCAGGGAGTGAAGAATAAGGCTGTTTACTAGTATTAAAACACTGGAGAAAAGACATCAGCTTGTCTCAGAAATACACAAACACCAAAAGTAACAAACCCTAGAGCTTCTTTGGACTCCTAAAAAAAGTAAAAAAGATTTGATAGCTCATTAATAAGGTCAGTCTTTCTGGAAAGGAAACAGCTTTTTGTACAGCATGTTAGGTGGGCAGGATTACATACTTTGCTGCTGCTGACTGGAGGTGTGCCAGCAGTAAAATTTATGAAGATGGGAGGTAATTTTGTTCTTGATAGAAGGTATCTTGTCTTACAGAGCTATATGAAGGTTGGTGGTGATGAATTGGTCAGGAGGCAGAGGGAGAACACTGCAGGTGGCTATGCTAGTTTTTACTCAGCATATTCGTCAGAGTATTTTAGTGGCTGTGTATACCAGATCATTCTTGCTTTTAGGTTTGTTGTAGGGTAGTATTATCCTTTTCCTTATTAGAAGGAGTTAGAAAGAGCTGAATAAAATACTATTAAATGATGTATTGACTTGAGGTACAAGAAGCAGTGAGAACAGTAGAAATAAGAACAGAGATATTTGGAAGTTTTGAGGAAGAGCTTAGAAAACTGGTGGCAAAACTGAGCAGAAAACAACTTCCTTTGAAGAACTACCACAATGTATTTAACCTGCTAGAATAAGACTTCAAAAGAAAGCTTCATTTATCTTTCTGATAGCATTTTCTCAAAGTAACAGGAATAATTATTTTCTGCTCACATGTATAATGATGTTTTGGAAAAGATAGTTCTTCCACTGCCTCTCTATGAAATATCCCTCTTTGACCACTACTATACTGCTGGCTATTAAAATTGCCCAGTAGTGGAGCAATCCAGTGTTTTATTAATAGAAAAGCCTGCTTTCATCACACTCCCCTGTGCTTGCCAGTGAATAAAGATATTCAAATATAATTAAAGAAAAATATGTGTTACAAGATTAGTAAGAATTCTGAGACGACTCTGCTGTCTCTGTGACTTAGCCAAATACAAATAAATCTCAAAGCTGTTAATTATTTGAGTCATTATCGATGTGGGTACTGAAATTAAATACTGACAGACTGGTACCCAGGAAAAAATTCAGATTGATTCCAGTGACCAAAGGTTTCACCAAATATTTTCTCAAAATGTCTCTTCTGTCATCCCAAAGCTAGAATAAGGCAGTGAGTTAGACATACCAGGTTTGCCTTATTCTTCTTTGGTCACAGCCAGGGATGCTGTATATAGGATGCTTAAAGACTTGAAAATGTTGTTGCTGTCGGAAAAAATAAAATAATATTTACTTCCCTTTGAATACCTATTTCCTTTTTTTTTTCTTGGAAGCCTGTGGGGCTGCCATCTTTCACTTCTGTCAGGATTGTTTATTAATTGGCCATATCCACTGGAAAGGAGTTCCAGGCACTCTGGGGACCAGGCATGCTGGTTCAGTTATGTTTCCAGCTCCTGCTGAACTACAAAATTATGGACTTGAAATGGGAATTGAACTTTGGTCTCCCACTTGGCAGCACAAAGCACGACATTTGACTTAACACAAAGACCGTGCTTTAAAGGTTAAAACCAAACATGTAAGGAAAGGAGCAACAACTGAGAGGGTTGCTTGTAGGAAGGTCCTGATGATCTCATTTTTGTAAAAAACAGGTTTAATATTTACATGGCAAATATCAAGACCTTTATAAAAATCTGTTAAGAGGAAAAGAATAGCACATCACTGACTGAAAAACAACTTCAAAAGGGAAAAAACCCCACGACTTATTATTGTTTACTAATTGTACTGAAATTTTAATTAAATTGTGAGATTGGCCTGATAGAGCCACTTTCTTAAAGCAAGAAGACCTGGACTTTGTTAGTATGGTTTAGCAGTTAAATGAAAAAATCCCTCAATATTAAAAGCACCATTGTTTTCTGACCTAATTAATTATATATTCCAATCAGTGTGATCAATGACAAGAGACTTCAGCCTGAAGTGTTAACAAGCTTTGAAACCTTAACCCTATTCACACAGACCTGACTTTGGCAGTGAGCCTCAGTGAGGTAAGTGGTCCCAGCAGAGCATCTACTAAGGATGAGTTGTCCATGAGCTGGTTATGGTCTTTGCACAGTGAAGGGCACCATGGGGAAATGTTGTGCCAGCAAGTGACTGGACACTGAAAGACACAGCAGGGGCTGATGACTCTGCTGGGTAACCCCTAGAATTTTGCACGCACCGACTGTGAGGGCATAAAAGCCCAGAGTTTCCTGTGTTTGGAGTCCTTCCTCAGAGGCACCCAGCTCAAGCTGTTCTTTTGTTGTTGCACCATGATTAGGTTATTTTAAGGGTTGAGACTGTGCTATGGGAATCATAGGGTTGCACCAGTAAGGAAACCTGGTCTGACCGTGTGAGTGTGGGGTCCCAGCTCAGGTGCTGTGAGCGTGACTGCCAGAATGGCTCCTGCTTCGTAGACAGGGAAGCTTCCTCAATAGCATCCTAAAATCTCAAAAATATTCTATGGTACTCTGCATGTGTAGAATTAAGACCTTGTTTTCTGCCACATTACTGATTTCACAGCTTCACTGTAATCTTGCTACCAATGACTTCTATTGTACATAAATACTTCATAACTTTATTTCCTGGATACAGGAAGTCTGGGAATTATGGACTTTAGGGTCCATGATTAATGGTTGTGGACTTTTGATTTTAAGTGAAATAAATCTTGGCCAGTTGAAAAAGTGCGAGAAACATCACCATCACTGGAAATTTTACGTACATCTAGGTGACAGAAACATCAAAGATGACGTGTCTACAGCACTGTCCTCTTTGGAAGTGGTGATTGGTGATGATTTTTAAATTTCTTGAAATGCTTTGTATTTATCTGTTTTCCTTTAAAATACCATCTGGGACTGACTTACCAGGACATGTGTTGCAGATAATGACCCCTTTCTCTGTAGGATTACTAATACCATGAAGAACAAGGTGGGAGCCACTGAATTGTAATATGCTGTAGCTGTGCATGGAGCTGTACTGAAAAGAGAAAATGAGGTTAGGCTTTTCTTTGTTTTTGACTGTTTCTGGCTAAGCAGTCTGATGTGAAAGCTTCTCCAGTTCTCATTGTTTTCCAGGAGGATCTGTGCAATATGAAGAAGGAAACCAGATGAAGGTTAGGCTGTCTTAGGGTCTACTGCCTTGCTGTGGAGATTTGTTTTGTATTTGGAAAGGAACCTGGATTTTTTAGGGACCCTACTCACAATAGGCTTTTAGAAAATGAGACTGTGAGACTGCACTGCCTGGGAAGAAGTATCCTTTCTTTCCCTAAGAAGCGCAATCAGGACCACAGGCTGTGGGCATTGTTTCCTGCTGTACATAGTTTGTGTTTTCAGAATCTACCATGCCTTCTCAACTGGTGGTTGTTGGTGTTTTGGTTTTTTTTTGTTTAAATTTGCATGTACTCTATAGCCATCAATGCAAACAGAAATGAGGGCTGAGATAAGTTGGATCCAGAGGAACTTTTGTCATGCAGTCGCAGCATAAGCTTTCCTCAGGCAGTGAAATGAAGCAGCAGGGAGCTTTTTTGCTGCCGCCCGGCTGACTCACTGCATCAAAGTTTGATGATGTTCCGATGAAGCGCCACAGGGAATGTAAAAAAGAATTGTAATTTTCACGGCGGAAGCACAGCTCTGCATTTGTTGAAGTGCGCCTGTAAGCAAAGCCGAGTAGCTGCTGTGTGAAGGCAGGTGATCACCCTTATTTAGCAGTACCACTACCCACGTGACCAGAAAATGGTGGAGGATCTGTATTCCTAGTAAACTGCTAGGGAATGAGGGATGCTGAAGTGCAGCAGTGAAGCATCTTTACTATTTTTGCAGTAGAGAGGCCTTTTCGAGTCTTCAGAAGGTAAGCGTCTCTTGGCTCCAAGCAGCAGATGTGCAGGAGATTTTCTGATTAACAGCTCTTTATTGCAGTTACTTCAGACAGAAAAAGGGTAAATGCTAGTCAGCATGATGCAAAGCACTCCGGACCTCATTACTGAAAACAGGGCAGCTGTATTTTAATTCTGTTGCAGCTCTTTATGAGAGGAGCTTACATCAGTTCAGAAGGATTTCTTTTGTCTGAGCACAGGCATTTATAATTAGGAAACAAAACTTCACTGCACAATCATCTAATGTGCTGGATTATTTTCAGCTTTTTTTGCCTAGCTCTGAGGATACAATGGGCAAAAAGGGATGAAAGGGCATTGCCAGCATATGTCTTGCTTTTAAAAGTGCTTAATTACTGGTAGCTCCACTGTTTGTGAGAGCTCTCATTTTAGGCTACTTGGCATTATAGTTTCGGGGTTTTCTTCCCTATCAACTGAAGCGTATTATTTTTGAATTTTTTGCAATGTCCTCTTAAAATGTTGCAGTGAACAGTATATGTAATTTTTGAAGGTTAACTGATGAAGGATGCAGCAGTAATCTCAGTGGTAAGAGATTCAATTACTGCAAAAGTTGGTTTGTGCAGGCAGTATTTTTTTGTAAATTTAATTATAGGAGCTTGATTCAGCTCATTCAGTTACTTGCTTTTCTGTCTGTGATGAAGGAATGAAAATATTCTTCAGTTCCAAGTATGGTAAGCACATGAATGATAGGGATGATAGTGATATACAGGAGGCATTGAAATATATAGAATGTAAAAGTATTGACTACTTAAAGCAAAATTGAAAGGAAATGTATGCAGGCTTGTTTCTTTCTTCAGCCAGAATTCTTCGAAGGGGGCTGGGGAAGGGAAGGATGGGCAGGCAGAGATGTAATTTCTGGATTTATGTATATTTACTTGGAAAGCAAAGCTGTTTTGAGAAAGGGAGGATGCGCAGCACTATCAGGAGGCATTAAAATAACTGTGGAGGTCAGAGCAGGGAACAATGCACACCAATCCTTACCCTGCCAAACATTTCTTTCTTCAAGGGCTGCCATGTTCATTCTTTCACTCTCAGCAATGCTCCTCACTGATACCTTATGTGGAGTAGGGATGTATAAAGATCTAAAATAGCCTTTTCTTTCCTGACTTTGATTAGTCTGGTTTCTTTATTTGGCTTTGCATAAATCTGGATAGTAGAAAATTTATGTAGTTAGAGACAAATCTAGTTTTTGCATACATTCACTGCTTAAAAACTTGGATCCTGCTATGAGCAGTCTGTTGCAGTTTTGTGGCATCTCTGTATAGAATTCAGCAATAATAGGAGAGCAGTTTTATTTACAGCTTGTAATATATCTGCAGGAAAAGGCAAATAAAAAAATGGCATCTTAAAGCTCCAGTCTTTGGGCAAAAGTTGCAGCTTGCAAACTTAATAAGAGAAAATGTGTAGATGAGAATATGTTTTTGAAAGCACCTGTGAGAATTGATAAGGCTTTTTTTTTTTTTTATCACTGTTGTATCTTCAGTATTGGAGACACTTCCTATCACGTCCCGTAAAAATACCTAGAAAATGACAGTGCTCCTGCAACAACAAATAATACTTAAGCAGGGGTAGGTAGGAGTGACATTCCAGTTGCTTCAGAGACTTCATAGTTTATCTATTTTGTTTTTCCTTTGGACATTGAAGAAAGTGGTTTCACTGTTACAGGATATTAAGAATTAACTGTTTATTAGTTCTTAGTATATCTTGTAGTTTGTGGTCTTATCTACAGCCTTGCACCTGCGAAAAACCTATGACAGCAGCAGATGGGACTTTTTCATTTTAGGCTAACAGGTGAAACCTGACTGTGTCCTACACACTGGCAGCAGACTCTAAAGAGCTGTCTGCTGGGCAGTAGCCCAGCAGAATACACCACTGCCTGCTTGTTGAAAGTAGAGAATATAGCTAACCTTGTCTATGTATTTCACTAGCTGTAATATATAAGTGCCATGTTGAGGATGGAGGAGCCCCATTTTCTCTCCTTCTGAATATTACTTACTCAGTCTGGCATTTCCTGTCACTCTGACTCTTTCACAGCATTTTTGCTATGACTGACATTACTCCTCTTTCCCACACTTGGGCTGGTTTTTATGTTCCTACTGCTTCTTGCGGCACTTCCAACTCAGTGACAGAGTTCTGCTTCTGAAGATAACTGGTGGCTTTCTGCATCTCCCATCTCTCTTTGAGCATGCCTTTTAGGCCTGCCAGCTTCAGGGTCTAACAATCTTTCATGCTCCTAAAACCTCTTGCCAGAGCAAGCTTGCATGTTTTCCAGTTTAACTGCTTCTGTAGAGCTTGTGTGGCCTGATTAGGAGCCTTCCCTCGCTCATGTTTGGGACTTATTTATTTTTCCCAAGCTGATAATTTTGCAGTATGGATAGGAATTCATTTCAGTTACCAATTTACACCCAATAGGATATTTCCATTTAAATTTTCTGGCTAAAATTCCCACTCCATATTCTGCATTGTCAGTTAAATTCTCCTACTGTTAATTGCATCTCCAACAACTGCAGCTTTGAGGGGAAGTAAGTTTGACATTAACACCTTTTCAGAGCCTTTTCTTTAGGTCACCCATAGCCAAGACTGGGAAAATGTAGCTGTTGGTTATTCCTAAGTTTGTAGTAGGTCACCTAGGAATCTAAATCACAATAACATTTAATTGTGAAATCATTGATACAGTAATGTGGAAAAGATGATGGACATTTGGCAGTGCAGTGACACAGATGAGAGAAAAGAAGACAAAGAATTTCACAATATTTAAGGTCTTGAGGAACTAGAAATATTTTCAGGATAGGGAATGAGATGATAAATAGGACCAGAGAAAAGCAGTATGAGGGGAAAAAAAGATACAAGTCATACAATATAAAAAAAAAAGCTTCCAGGTATCTTTTCCTGTCTATCAACATATTGTCCAAAGCTGATCTTGAAATCAGAAGAATATTAGAAAAATGCTAATGCTTTAATGGATGGATGAAAAAAAAAAATCTGTGCATCTTGATGTTAAGTGAATTCTTGTAATTAGCAGCTCTAAAAGTCATCATCACATTTTGCCATGTGATCAAGAGATACTTCAGCTGTTGTAAGATGCTCTGTTAAAGCATTTTGTTCTAGCCTAGTTTAGGATGGCAATAAGTGTCATCAGCACTGTACATGTCATCATCCAGACGTGCAGAGAAACAAGTCCATTAAGCAATGCAAGAAATTGCCAATACTACAGAAAAACCAAGTGGTAAAGAGAAATAGCCACTGAAGTTCAGGTACTAGCTCAGTTTCAGAACTAATGGTTTTCAATAATGGTTAAGAGCAGTGAGAGGCATTTTAGCATGTTTTCATTTGGAAACAAATGTGCTTGATACGGTGTAGATTGTTATAGTTGGAGGGGATTTTCTACATGTCCAGTGGAGAATAGACAAGTCCAGTGGGGTATAAAATTTAAAACTTTCTGAAGATTTTTTGGCTTCTGATCCTGCAACCTCTCCCCTGTTAACTGCTCTCAAATCATTAGCATACTTCCTGAAAGTGCAGATGGCTGCACTGGGTAGAAGGTGCACCCTGCTTTTTCAAGTGCTTCTGATATGCCAGTTAAATCATTTGGAGCTGCAGGTATTCTGATGATAGGTCCTGACAGGACAGTGTGGCAGGAAAATGGTCACTGTGAGCCGCACATTCAGGAAGAGAAACTGGTTTAAAAGTTAGGAACTAAACCTGAGTTTTCTCAAGGAATAATTAATCGCTCAATGAGAGTGGAAGGTAGGAATCATGTCCCTAGCATCGTAAAAATTTTTAAAAATACCATTTAAAAAGAAAATATATTTTCAGGTTGTACTTATGGATCTTTTGAATCAGATTGATTTAATTTCTACTTTCTCTGCTGGCATTACCATGTTGCATTTGTAATGTTTGTTCAAGAGTGGTTGTTGATTAACAGACCATCTAGATATGTGAAATATTATCTGTGGAATACTAACAACGTCTCTTAAGAGATCAGAAACATGCTTTCTAAATGCTAATACTGCTTTGAATGTACACAGCATATTGCTGGACCTTCTGATCTTTCAATATTGATGGAGGAGCACCCATAAACTCCCCAACTTTGTGTTGTTAATTCTGGTGATTTTCCACTGTTTCAGTAAAGATTAAGGAGCGCTGATCTAGGCACCTAACAGAGAACAACCCCTGCTCTTAGGACAAAACTATGTGGTGGTATACAAGTGCAATGCTAAGCAAAGAAATAGGTGTTATGTGATAAGTTACTTCTGCCTTAGAATTTGTCCCTCTCTGCTTTTGCACACAGAATATTGCCTTAAGAGAATATTATTAAAATGGTAATATTAGGAGCCCAGCAGGTTCGGCATTTCCCTGTAAGAGACACAGTTGGAGACAGTGCTGTTATTTGCACACATTCCAAAAGCACCAGCTACAGAATTGTCTTCTGTCCATGTTAATGCCATGAAATTGTTACGTGGTTTTGGAAACTCTGGGATCTGCTACTGGCAGCATCAGTCTGGCTTGCATTTCTAAGTCCCCATTTCGGCAAGACATTTAGGTTTGGAACTTCCAATTTCCCTCTTTTTATGTTAAGATGCATTTTTATTTCATGTGTCTGGAAGTCACTTATAATTGAAGAAGGCTGGAGCCCTGGATCTGTTCTGTAGGCCTTCCTGATCAATGGGCATGAACATAAGGTTGATGAAATAGCCTAGTGAAATCCATTATCCCTGTTACTTGGATTTGTCCCTTCATGGCTCTCTGCATCCTCCATGCCTTTTCCTGTTTCTCTTGTGCTGGGACACAGGGAGGGAGCTGGCAAAGGGTCAGGACAGACAGTGTGTGCCCACCTAGCAGCAGTGAAAGCAGCAGCATATGCTTAAGAATAGCAACTTTTTTTTTTAGCAGTCTCAAGCTGATATGAGGAGCCAGGAGAGCCTACCACTATGACAAGCTTCCTGGAATAAAATGAGGCTTATAGTATAAGTTAAAAAAGAGGAACAAGGGAAAAGATGGGTATATAAACAGACACTAAACAATTAATTTGATTGGAGACTAGGAAATGTTTTAATAAAGAATGGTTAAAAATGTACTCAGTGGCTCTAAGTGAGAATTTTAACATGTTTTCAAATCTTGTGGCTGTATCAGGATTTTTCTACAGAAAGAAAATTGTCTCTTACTGTTATGCCTAGTCTTTTCGCTCAACTCCCATGCTGAAAATGGAGCAAAATGTTAGCACATGAAAACTGAAGTATAAAAACTAAGGAACTTATGATTTTTGCTTATATTTAGCAATGGCTTATTCTGTGGCTTTCAAAATGACATATATTTCTGTAAAATATGATTATGAGCATGTAATCTACTAGGCAGCAAGCAGTATGACAATGATGAGTTAGCATTTGCACAGATGTTTGATTAATAAACCTTTTGGCTCAAACAAACCACCATAGCTTTTTTATTTTCTTTTCCTTTTCATACAGATGTGGGAATAAAAGTCTCATGCTATGCATAAATTATAGTACTCAATCTATAGATTTTTCCTAAACTAATTTGTGATTAAGAGCTAAAAAATAAATAGCAATAGAAACACTGCTAATTTCTAACATATGGTTGCTAAATTCAGGTCTTGAGAGGTTATAAAATTAATCCATTTTTACAAGTCACCTGTACACAGTATAATTATTTTACACAGCTGTGAGGAAAAGTAATTACTTTTTTATAGTCTCAGATATCCTGGAGTGGATTCCTTCCAATACACTCATTTTCTTGGTATATGGATAGAGCTGAAGCATAATCTCTGACTGATACTGACTAAATCTTGCACAGTGTATGTCACTTTGATTTGTTGCATACTCTTCTACGGTTTAGGGATCATTAATTCTGCTAAACCTAAAAAAATCACACTGCAGTCTCTTTTATCTCTGAATAGGTATCTGCATAAATTCTTGTTTATTGTCTGGAAGTTTTGTAGCAGGGGACTAGTTAGAGGAAGTAATTTTGGGTTTAGTGGGTACAGATGCTGATGGGTTCTTTATCTCTTAGTACACAATCCATTTGGATTTTTGGGGACTAATGTTCTTGCTTTCTTTCCCTATTTCTTCCTGTGTATTTCATCAAAGTTTCTTCACACTAAAGCCCAGTATTTTGTCACTTTTTATTTATGAAATTCGTATATTAACACTGTATTTCCTAAAGCATCTCCGATTGGCTGTAGACACAGTTGCTACTGAAGTATGTCCAACATTTCTCTGACTTTGCAGAACATTGCTGTTTGTGTAACCCAAGCATCAAAACTCAAACACATGTAGATTATATTAGGATTTGTTGTTAGTCCAGCAGTGTTAAAGGTCTCAGACATAACACATCTCAGTTATAACAGTTTATGGAATTACATGTACAACTGGAAGATAATGGACAGACTGACTTTCTTACCTGAGCACTCCAAGTAGTAAAAGTAGGAAATAGACATTTGCTGTTCTTTTTAAAAATGCTATTGTAGTGTTGGTCTATAAACCTGTAATACCTTTTCTGAACAGAAATGGCGCAGAAATTACAAGCCACGAGTGTGGAGTCTATGAGAGAATGCAAAAGATGTGCTGTTTGGATATAAATGTGAAACAGCAAAACAGTTTCTTTTTTAAAAATTAAATAATATGTGAAGTGTTTAGTTGTGCTAACAGAATGGGTTTTGCTGTTCTTTTATATCAGGTGAGATGAATGTTGGAGCAGTTTCCTGGTTTTGACTGGCATAGAGTTCATTTTTTCTCAGCTGGTACAGTGCTGTGTTTTGGATTCAGTATGAGAATAATGTTGATTACACACTGATGTTTTAGTTGCTGCTAAGTAATGCTTACCCTTAGTCAAGGACAGTTTTGGTGTCTCATGCCCTGCAAGCAAGCAGTTGCACAGGAAGCCAGGAGGAAGCATAGCTGGAACAGCTGACCCGAGCTGATCACAGAACATCATGCCTTGTGTACAGTCTGGGGAGTTCCCAGCAAAGGGGGAACCAGGACTGATTGTGGCTTGGGGATGGAGTTTGGCATGGCTCGGTGAGTGTTGAGCAAATGTATTGTTCCTCACTGAACCCCCAAGTCTAACTTTGTATTCTCCACTCCATCCCACTGGGGTGGGGAAAAGTGAATGTCTTTGAGATGCTTAGCTACCAGCTCAGCTTAAACCATGAAAGGTAGCTACAGAGATGGGTGATAGCAAAACACCCCTCATAAATCATGTATTTGGTAACGTATTTTGGCTCTGAAGAGGAATGGAGCAATAAGAAAACATTTTGTGTAAACATATCCTTGATGTAAATTGCAGTTTGTGGAGCATTTGAACAATTGCTTTAGGTTCTTCTAAGGCTTTTCATTGCTTCTTAGTAGGAAGGAATTCTTGTTTTGTCTACAAAAAGTTAGACATCTTCCAGGTGGGTGATCAAAATTATGTGAGACCCATCAAGCAGGCCAGAGATGGGTTTACACAAGATACGGCATACTCTGGCAAAATACTTAATGCTAAAGCACTTTCAGACAGAGCTGTGCTGAGACTCAGTAGACAGGCATTACTGGATAAATGCCAAGGGCTTTTTCATACCTTCCAAGGAAAATATTCTCATTTCCACTCCCTCAAGCTCTCCTTTCTATTATCCTGGGCTCAGTAATTGCATAAGGGTGGTGTCACAGGGTGGGGATGGGATGGGTTCAAAGGAGAAGAACTTTGTGCTGCCTGTGTGCTGCAAACGTAACTCAATGAGTTTAAGTTCCCCTACTTGTTTTTATACCTAAAATTTCACTTCCTGCATTACTCTTCAATGCAACTCAATTTTTCTGCAAAATTAGTGAGAAAGTGGTCTATCAGCAGGACTCTTACTTCATTCAAAACCAGGGTATACCTGCATATGTGTGGAATTTGAGAAGATAAAAAAAGCCTAAATGCTTAGCCTCTGAATAACCATCCCACTGCACTTCATCTCCCTTCTTCACATTTTTTAGTATCCAAACCAAGCATGTATTAATATGCACAAAGGTGATTTCATCCATGTCATTTCTTTGATTCATCATGTTTTGAAACTTTATAAAAAAACTTTTGAATCCTGTGAAAATTTAAGAATATAATTATTTCTCTACGTAAGGGTAACAGCACGGAGGAAACAAGATTTACTTATCTAGGAAAAGTGCCTGGCAGTTGGGGGCTCCACTTCAGATGAAACATCTGCAATGATGAGTAAAGAAAATGAGAAAATTTATACATTTTGAAGTCCAGCTGGTGAATAAATTGTGGTGGCAGTCACAACTGGATTAATGTTGATCTCTTTTGCATGTTGTAGGTATTTATTCAAAGCAGTGCATTAAAAGCATATCTTATTTTAGACTAAAGAAATTAACTTCTTGATAATAATAGCTGCAGAGCAACTTGGGAAACTGGTGATAGATCACAGATGACACAAGGGTGAGGCAACACAGCCCATAGGGATTATGACATATTGCTGTGAATATTCAAAGCTGCTCTTTCCAAAATAGCAGAATGCTGCTGTACCTAGAAAAGTCAGGAAGGATAACTTTAATTTTGAGAAATACTGATTTGAGAGGGCATTAAGAATTATTTAAAGCTTATTAATTTATTGATCTGTAAGAATGTCTGAACCAAAAAAAAGAGAAAGTATTTCAGCCTCCTGCCTCTCCTCCTTTCAAATGAATTTGGTATCTGTCTCTGATCTGCCTTTGAGAAATGAGGGGGGTTCAGCTTCTTCTGAACAAGATCATAGACCTGAATATCAGAGCAAATAATCAGTAACTTGATTCCCAGCGCAGCTGATCCTTAAATGACTGGTCTGTGTACAACATAAAAGAAGTCATTTATGATACAAAAAACCTTAATTGACTTTGACCTCTGTTCCAAGATCCTTTTTTTATCAATCCAGTAAATCATACCTGAATAGAATGGGCTTTCTAAAGTAACTTAATTTATTTCTTCAATAGAAGCATTCATTAAAAGGGGATTAAAAAAAATATATCTTTCTTTAATATTTTGTCCGCATCATCTATGTTCCAAGCTGCACCCTTACGGTAAGGCAAGGAATTTTATAAGCCAGAATTTTGAAAGCATATGAAGTAGTCTGTGGGAAAGGAAGAGGAGGTAGTTTTCTATTTTAAAGTTTCTGGAGTCTGACTTCCATTGCTAGGGTTCCTGCTGAGATCTGTTGAGAGCTTCTGCACACGCAGAAGTTACTCTGCAAGGTGCTGAGCTGCTCAGCAGAACATGCTCTCAAAATCCATCAGAAAATGTGAAGCTGTGTCTGTAGAAAACAATCTTCATCCATATGCTCCTCATTCTCTCAGTGACAGCAATTCTGAAGCCGTATGTTGGGGCACAATATCACAGATATTTAATTACCATTTTAAATATGCCTGTATTGCCCATTAATTTATGAGTGAAATATTGACTGTGGCGTATGAAAATGAAGAACTTTCACTGAACCTAAGGGGTGTGTGTGTCTGGCAAGGAATCTTTAATGTCTTTGAGTAAAGCACAAAGGATTTGGAAAAATAAGACTAGCTCCCAAGGCAGACTTTTTCTTCTCCAAAAAGCCGGTTGACTGGTTTTGACAGTACATAAGAACCTGACACAATTAAAAATAACAAACTAAAAAAAACCCAGGAAACCTAATCTCTGATAAAAAGCTTCTGAAAGGCAATAGCATTTTATGTAATTGAAGATAAAATGGAGAACCTTGCGTCTGCAGTGCTTTTGGCAACTGGACTTTTTAAATTCCTGCTTTGACCCAGTTCTTGTAGGACCAGAGAGTCTTACTTTCCAAATTTAATAACCCAATATGAACAGTACAGATTTTTGACATTAAAAACACTGTGTCAACAAAATCAAGTTAGAAGTACTCCAACAAATTCTAACGCTGTTTAACTAATCCAGTAGTAGGGATATTTTTTGAGTATACTGCTTGTAGCTGAATTTTATAAGAAATTCAAACAAGTGTTTCACATGCAGCTTTTAATACCTAGAAATATACTCTTCTTCACAAATATGATAAAAAATTCTGGTTTAACTCAGCTGCAGTGGTCCCACTGAAAGAAGAAAAATACCTCAAAATTTTGTTGTGAAAGTGTAAGAGGCCCTAGAGAAAGCTACAATACCAACTCAAGTACATATGTGTTGGAAAAAAAGTTTAAAAAAGATGCCACAGGGAGAAAAGCAGTCTTGAGGTAATCCTAGAAACATCATGATTTAGGATAAATCTGTTTTGGGCATTGCAAAAATGTTACTCAGCTCTAAATTTGTGAATTAATTACTTGTGGGAAATTGCTTTCTTGCAGATTATAATTGTCACTGTTTCTGTAGGCATAGAGTATATAAAACTCAGTCATGCTCTTTTCATACAGAGGAAAAGATGATCTTCCTTCTTAAACAATTTTTTTGTTTAATACAGAGAAAAGAGTCGCTTTTTAATACAGAAAGCCTGAAATATCACTGTCCTGCTCTACCTTAGTTTTTGCACAGATTTGAATATTTCCTTTCAAATATTTTCCTCCAGTAATTCCCAAAGGTTGTGCAGGTAAGGGATTGCCATTTGGTCTGATAAAGCTGTAAGAAATATCACAAATTAATTGTTTGAATGACAGTACCAAAATTGTATTCTTTCCAACCAAAATATAAACCCTTGAGTACCCATAAGTTATCATCTGACTAATCCTGAGCTGGTTTAATCGAAGAACTCTTCATGGTTTTATTTTTAAAAGGTTAATAAAACCTCACATAAAATCCAAATCTGAATTTAAAATGGGTTAGAAATATTCATGCTCTCCCCACACCCTTTCCACTACAGTTATTTGCCTTAGCCAGCTGTTACTTACAGCGCTTCTTTTTAATTAGGATTTCTCTCTAATTAGTTCATATGAATGAATCAGACTTCATTACACATATTTTACTATGGATTGTATAAAAACCACACACACAAAAAAAGCCAAAGATTCTAATGATTTATTTACATTATCTATGTAAGTTGTGGTGGCAGTCAGTACTTCTGAATACAGATAATTGTACAGAGTAGGGGGGAAAAAGGAACTGGTACCTTACAGGAAATTTGTGCTTTCATTTTAGTGATGAACAGTATACTTTCATCAAATTTCTTCACTAGTCTGTTGTGTATCCTAAGAGAAAGTGTTTCAAGCCTTCTTTAACAGTAATTAAACATATTCCAGAATCGCTATGTTTTGTAAAAATCATTAGGCTGTTCATCTCTGTGTTTATGAAAGACATACTATACAGTATGTGGGGATAAAATCAAAATTAGTAAAATCAGTTTTTCTTGAGAGACAAGGTTTGGTTGAAGGCTGAGCAGCACAAACATGTTTGACCATAGCTGTAAATTGTGTTCTCTATGGTCTCATGGAAAACTGTGTTCCCTATGGTCTCATCAAAAAAAATTGCTGGTCTGTACTGGGAATTTGATTTCGCGGGGTTTGAAGTAAAGATCTTTTTCAATTTAGGCACAGTGAAGCCTTTGGCAGCCCTGAGTATGCACATTTATATATAATTTATATGAAATGACTATAAATCACAGAAACTATACTCCCACTTTGAAACAGTGATTGACCCAAGGGTCTTGTCTGGACACAATCAAATGAGGGTGTGCAAGAATCTGTGTGTCTCTGGACTGTTGTATGGGTCCAGTCTGGCTAGCTCAAACCCTAGCCCACACGGTCTTGCATAGACAAAAATAAAAGACGAGAAGCGCTCTTCTCCACGTAGGGACAGGTGTCCTGTTCATTGGCTTGGGATGGGATGCTTCTGGTGCCCACGACCACCCAGGTGGAGAAGAGGGCATAATACTCCTGCAGTGGACTTTTATACCCCAGGATAGGGGCGGGGAAAGAGGACCACAGCCAATGGGATACCCCTGGGGAGGGGCGAGGGGAGGGGTAACCAGGGAACAGACCACCAGGTGTGTATAACAGGGGGTGCATGAGGGATAAACCATGTGATGGGAGAAGGGAAAATAACAATCTACATGACATACCATACTCAGTACAAATTTCCCATCACCCAGTGCAAAACAACAACTAAATAAACTATTTAGTGCAATACAACAAGTGTAGTCCTCCTCATTGGGAAAGTGAGGGCAGGAAGAAACGGCAAGAGCAGTAAGCCACACCTATTCAGATCTGTTCAGCTGAGTCACTTGAATCATTAAAAACATAACTAGCTGATGCTATTGCAGGGAAAACTACCAGCTTTGATCTCATCACAGTTCTGTTGGTCAAAGTTCAGAGAAGAGTCTGTTGTTCAGCTTTTGTGAGGGGGGGGAAAGAAAGCAGATTTTGGAACAGTAGTGCAGAATAAAATACTAAAAGTATCATGATAAAGAAAATGAAACCCTCTTGAAGTCATGTGTTTGCAGATAGTTTGGTAGCTGCTAAAACCGTCCTGAAAATTTAAAATGTTGTGTCCTGTTTGCAGTTGAACTGTTCTTCCAGCAAGTATTTAGTAAAATATTTAAATAACAAGTAGACATAAAAACGGTTCAAGTCAACTTGCTTTAAACATTTAACTATCTTTGTTGCTATTTTCACCACTTAGTGCCTTTTCCTTGTCTTATGTATGTACGTATGTGTGTATGTAGGTATATATGTATGTTAAACGTCATTTCTTAGTATCTTCCTAAAAATGGGGTCTAGGTAAGATATTTGCAACAATTTAGTCTTTGAAAATCTTTGATGCAGTTTTGATTCTCACTTTTTTACTTTCTGAACTTTTTCAGTGTGACAGATTACCTGTATCACTATTACTGGTTTGGATCAGAATTGCTGTAAGATACATAATACCAAAAAAGGGAAAACCTACTCATTTTTACTATACAGTAACTGTGCATTCAGTCAGGAATATACTGTTTTACAAAGAGTAGCTGCAGCTCCTTGCAGTGATGTCTCCCATTTGCTTGATAACTGAAGACCATCTTAATTTGTGTAAAATGAGAAATATTGCTGTTTGCAACATCAGTTTTGTATTCAGGCTTCTGAACTGGCTATGTTGGAGGAAATTGCAGTTCTATATAAGATCATGAGCTGTACATCTCTTTAAGATCTTCCTTTGTATTTACCTCTCAGATTGGTACAAGAGGATGTGGGAATGGACATCCCCTTAGCTGAGGGTGTACAAAGCCCCAGTTCTGCGGAGATGAGACCTGGTGAGAAAAGCTCTTGCTCATTTTCTTAATTGTACCTTATTCCTGTGGCATTTAATTATGCAGTGAGAATGATATTTCTGTGCTGGTAAAGAATCAGTTCAATGTTAAAAAGAAAAAAGCATTGAGTTTGCTTTATTTAGTCAATTATCTTCTTCACTTGAGAAATGATAATTACAGTGTGACATTTTCTCTTGGGCATTGGTATCACTTGTTTAGTCCTTGTAAAGTTTAATAGTCTGTATTATGTATTCTATAATTGACCTCTGTCTAAGTGAACTAAGCAGAACAACTTGAAATGTGCCATACAAGACAGAGGCAAGGAGCAAAGTTATATCTAGCTCTTGTCTTGTTGAATACTACTTCTATTTAAGACTGATTAAGAGACTCAGAGATTTTTTTTATTTGTTACCATATTGAGTAAGGTATTATATGGTTAAAGCTAGAGATGTAAGTAGTTGTAAATCAGCACTGAATGCATGAGAAAATAAATATTTACAATGGCTTTTAACTCATAGAGATTTTCCCAGAACTCAGCAATGTCTTGATTCATAACTCAAATGATTTATATTTGCCCTTCAAGCTCTTAAATATTGTGGGTCAGAGCATGTTCAAAACCTCATTTTGTCTGATGACTGCAAAAAAGTGTTTCTGGATTTAACATAATTTAAGAGCTCTGAACTACATTTGCTGTTCCTGTAGATTTTTGTTTCATTTCATTAGATATTAATGCTAATATTTGTGTTTTGTGTTAGATAGTCTTAAATGTCATGGTGTTACTAAAATTGATCTGTCCCACTGTGTTTAAAGGTAGTTTTTGAGTACCTGGGAGATTAATTGTATGTGAAGTAGCTACAGTTCTTTTTCTCTTTTTTGTTCTTTTTTTTTTCTTTTATTCAGAACCTCCCAATTCGCTTGATCTTAATGGTTCCCAACCCAGAAGGATAAAGCTCACTGCTCCAAACATCAATCTCTCATTGGACCAGAGTGAAGGGTCTATATTGTCTGATGATAATTTGGATACACCCGATGAAATTGACATTAATGTAGATGACCTTGACACTCCTGATGAAGCTGACTCTTTTGAATACGCTGGACAAGGTAATGGTCTACATTGTAAATGTAGGGTTCATCAATGCTAGGCATTTTTGTTTTTAGGTATTTTTACTGTCTGTTTTTACTGTTTTTTAACTTTTATTCCTCCTTTGTAAATTATTATCCTTCTGTTTATTCAGAGTGCAGAAAGAAATAGTTCAGCTGAATTAATAAAGTAAGAGCTACCTAGAGAGAATGAAATTCAAAGTCCTGTCTTTGTCCAGTACCACAGGACTTGTCTGAAAACAATTGTCTTGTTCTTCCAAGAAGGAGAGGGCAGCTGACTGTTGCTGTAGCTAGCTGTAGCTAACTGCAGCGTCTTGCAGCTCTGGCCAGCTCCAGATTACAGTTACATTGGCCATATTTAGGAATCTAACTTTGTGCAAAATATGTTGGCTGCACCAAAGATCTTGCAGTATATTAGTGAGGCAGACACAATGTGCAGAGAGGTCTTTTGTTAGGAAGAAAGGTCTGCTCTTTATTCCCATGATTGGAAACCTGAGATATGGAAGGTATATGGATGGCATAATAAAGCTCAGGTGATGGAAGAACGGAATTCCTTGTTCCACTAATTTTGATGTCCTTTCTCAGCAGGGCTAGCTGTACAATACAGATGCACCCTGAAGTGTGCAATGGAAATTTCTCTCTTTCTTCACGTATTAATGATTTTCTCTTGGAGAAATATGATGTAGAAGTTTTACTCAGTTTACTTAGTTTCATGCTATTCAAAATAGGGTGTTTCCTGTTCCTTGCTAGTACCTTATAAAACATAAACATGTAAGAATTTTAATTGCTGACGTAAATACAAACAGTTCACAAGCTATTTGAGGGAAAAACAAGTGTGAACATTTTACAGCTGAGAGCAGAAAGAAACTTTAAAAATGGATCAGTTCAAAGTGAATTTTCCCATGCATTTACTTTCCCTAATACCAGTGAGGTTGCTGGAGCATACAAGAGCAGTTGCATTATTTTAAGTGGTATTGCCAAAGAGGCATTATTGTGTACTCACTCATGCATTAGCATCTCTAATGTTACTTCTCATGAGGAGGATGATTTCCTTATGGGTAGATGCAGAATGTGGTGATGAGTTGCTTGATAGTTAGAAGATTTTACACTGAAGGTTAAAACTAACACACACCCAGAGGCTCACATGCTTTGACTGTTGTGACCACCATGTGAGAGAAAAAGTCTCTTGTCTGCAGTAGAACAGATGTTTCCTTTAAACCCTCAGGTAATTAAATGTAACTCCAGTGATTTTGGTAGCAGTATGGATGGCATTTCCTCCCAGTGTTTTTTTTTTCCTGCTTTCTAAATGTGATGATTTGTTTGGTTCTTAGAGTTAGACCAATTTCCCCAAACTCTTAAGTGAAGAGCCCAGGGTCCCTCTGGTTTTGGTGACATTTATACAGTTGTGTAGTTTTAGATAGTTAATAGTAAAAATACCTTCGACTGAGATGAGCCATGAAAAGAATAGAAAAGACCAAAACAAAAACATTTTATCAAAATAAGCCAGCAATAAAAGAAGTTGGCTATGTGTAATGTTAATCTGATAGCTAAGATTATAGTCATAAGAACTGGTGAAGAATGGCTTATTTGCATGGTAAATAGCCTTTATTATCTTTGTACTCCTGTACTCTACTAATAGCTGGTATGCACTCATCATGATGTTACCAGTAATCTCCCACAGTTCAATGTTTCTAACTGCTGCCAAACCCAGAAAAGTAAATACTGAGAAAAACATAGCTGCTGAGACCAGAAAGAACAGTGACTTTTGTCATGATCAGACTGCTGAAGGTACCTTTGAACTACAAAAGACAACTGAGAAAAACAAGACTGTTACCATGGCTCAGGAGTTCACCTCATCACTGAAAAATGTCTCTGTATTATAAGTTAATACTGAGATCCATTTTTTCAAATGAATGGTGAAGAACAATTATCACAACTGCAATATGCATGGAAGATTAGAGCAGAAATACTAAAATACTTGTCTTGAACTAGCACCTGACTTGTTCAGAGATTGGTTGATCATCAATTTCATGGGTTGGGGCTTTTTAGTCACTAATACCATACATTCCAACATTCCCTTCAGAAGCCATGTGAGTTTCTGAAATCAGCTTTTTATGATCATTGATTTAGATGACATAAAAAAAAAAAAAAATTCATTTCTGAAAGCCATACATGAGTATCAGTGAAGGCCTTCTCTCCAATCAGCATATTTATAAAGTAAGAATGGTTATTATTTTATTTATTAGACATTTATTTCCTTTGTGAATTTAACACTGGCGCATCTTCCTCTGCAAAATCAACACTCCAGGCGGTAAAGGAGAGCTATTTCATCAGGAAGAGGCAGTCTAGTACCATTTCTATTAAAAAATAATTCATATATCCAATTTCAACATTGTAAGTTTTATCAGGGTTTTAGTAACTATTATTGTCTTAAGATTTACCAAACAAAAAAAACCCAACAACCAAATAAACCCCAAAAACCAAGCAACAACAAAAAAAGCACAACAAAAAACCCAAGCAAAAAAAAAAAAAATCAAACCCCAAATACAATTTGAACATTGGTCAGCCATGTATATAGCCCAGCCTCTTTTTATTAAAGTTCGTTCTGCCAGCTATACTTCTCTGCCTCAGTCATGTTCTTTGTACTTCACAAGGAATCAGCTGACCAGACAGTCTTTGTAGGCTGTGTTGATAATCCCATCTGTATTCTAAAAGTACCTGAGCTGCATAATAGTGTCCTGTGGAGACCCTGTATAAGGATATAGGATGCAGGAATGGGCAAACTGCCAAAGTTTGCATAACTTGACTGTATGCATGTAATTTTCATATTGCTACCAACAGTACCTTTGCAAAACTGGCAACAAAATTGCATTAAGATACCTGGGTTTGGAGGTAGTGGGGTTATGCATTTAGTAACCTTATTCCCAGTGTCACAGAATACGTGGTATTTCAAAGCTGAATGCTATTGTTAAACATCATGAGCATTGTGCCCTGGGAAACCATGAATATATTCTTCAGTTCCTCAGTATATAATCTGCTGAGCAGCAGCTGTTAAATCAATTTGAAATACTATACTTGAAAAACCCCACTTTTTTGTCAGACTGTCCTTTTTTCCAACCTTAGATCTCCTCAAACTCATTTGGAGTTCTTAGGGAACAAAAGGCTTACATGGTCACACTATATTTGCATGTGTATTTATTTCTTGATTTTCCATCCCTGTTTCCACCATTAATACAATTTTATTTGAGTATGTTTTTAACTCATTGGCTACTTAGACAGTGAGGAAAGAGGTGAAATATTCCTCCTTTCTTTCAGGATTCCATCAGGCAGGAACTAGTTAAAGTAGAGAATTGTTTATAGACTCAGATTTCATTGCACATGAGAGAATCTACCTCAGAGAGGCGCATCTTCTATAATATAGTATATATTATATACAGTATAATTCTGTAAAAATATTTTGTATTAGGGACAGAAAATACAAGACAGGCAGCATTAGAAATTCAGACTTTGTTAGTCCTATTGTAGCAGTAAATATGTGCTCAACCTATCTTTTTTAGAAGCTTTTTTTGCCAGGTTAGAGAAACTTGGTGTTTGTTACAGATCTGGTGAAATTATTGGTAGGATTTATTGGAGAATTCAGTTTTACAAAGTAATAGTTAGTGCATGTATGTATATGTGCCTGTGGCTTCTATGTAGTATATGTGGTATACATGCAGTATACTATCATATTTCTGATTTCATAGATACTTTTTTAATTCTTATGATAAACTAGGATGTTTTGAGGATCATATGCTTCAGTTTGTATTAGTAGTAGTTCAAGAAGAAGCCTTAATCAGAGAGGTACATCTGTAGGTAACCCAACACATAGAAAGGTTTGAGGGCACCTATGAAACATTGTGTTCTTTAGTTCTTGTCAATTAAAATTGCTCCTTTGAGTTTATTCTTAATTCTCATAGATCTTCTTAGTATTTTCAAATAGAATGCCTGCAGCTTTTTATGTATTCTTGTGTATGTCATTATGTATCTCACTCTTTGTTTACTGTTACCTCCCTTACTGACTTGCAATTCAAATTCTGTTCTTATGACTGCAGAGACAGAATAATGTTTTAGAAAGAACAGTATACTTCAAATATGTGTCATTCTGCTCTTATTTATACCAGAACAGTAAAAATGCAGTTATTTTCAGTCATCTATCTCAAATGTACATAACAGCAAAAATATTTAGAGCTTTAACGGGAAGAAGTAATACATACAGTTCCCCTTTTCAGAAGAGCAGACTGCTGCTAAGAATGCTTCCCAGGAGGAGTCTGAATCAATCCCTGAGTACTCTGCTGAAGAGGAGCGAGAGGACAACAGGTTATGGAGAACAGTGGTTATTGGAGAACAAGAACAGAGAATTGATATGAGAGTCATTGAACCATACAAAAAGGTCATTTCACATGGAGGTAGGAGCAGCTGTAAGCATTTTTAAAATTGATGTAAAAAATTTCATGCTTTATTGATCATGAATTATTTTTTGTTCCATTATCATATTGACATGGGGAGAGAAAATTTATTTTTCAGCTTTGGCTGAAGTCAGCCAGGCTTTAAATTCAATGGGGCAATGACTAATAAGAATTTTAAATTTAAAGCTATTTTGGAAGCAGCATACTGACATATTTGTGTCAGGAACAATCTGGTCATTGTAAGGTAAAACTGTCTCAGACAAGGAAAAAAGCTTTTGACTTACAGCAAAATAAAATTTTGAAAACTTTATTTGGTGAGTTTTGACAAAACCTTTTGTGTGAGGAAGTGTAATGCTCTGTGATTTATTGAATGATGTATGTGATTGCACAGATCTAAACAAGTAGAGTGGCAAAAGAAAAATGATGGGGCTTCCATTCATATGGCTACCCACCTTATGCTATTTTTCTGCCATTTATAGTTGTCAGGAGCATAATAACTATCAAATGATATATCAAAGAAAAGGAGGAAAATGGCACCATGTGCTTGCTATATTTTCTCATTTGCTTATCTGCTTCCCATCTTCCTTAGAGAATTCATAATTTCAGTGTTACTAGTACATTTCCATGTAAATTAATTCAAATGGGTAGGTATTACTCTAAGTGCTTTTTCCTTGGTGTCTCAGATTGGATTATCTTTGGATTCTGTATTTTTGGGAGACACTCTTTGCTATCTGTTAAGCAAGGTATTAGGTTAAGATGAGTTGTTTTATTCCTGCAAAAACTGAGACAGGCAGTGTAGCATCTCAGAGGTAAGATTTATGAGTTTATATGAGGATGCTTTTTTCACAGTGTTGTTGGTCTGCAGCATCAGTTAAAGATACTAAAATGTTGAAGTTAAAATGTTTTCGGTGTTGAGCCTATGTCTGGTAAAATTACAGAAATAAATGATGGTTAATTTTTACATTAAAAGCAGCTAAATGCTAGCCTACAGCTATTCATGTACAGAAGGTTTAACCTTAATTAGTAAAGATTTTTAGGGCTCAACTCTTTTTCTACTAGCACACTACCATCAAAGATTTGTGAATGTGACACAATTTAGCAAACACGCCCAGATGGGAATTTTAATTTAGGAAACAAACACAAAATACTTTTGGGCCTTGCTAATGTTGTTTATTTATGTATTTTTGTGTGCTGTAAACTAGTCAATATGCATTTGTGGTAAAAGCTTGTATATTTCCTACTAGATGTTGAAGTTTATGTTTATATCAGCTTTTGTGAAAAATCAGTGTTTAATGAGAGATTAGGTAATTCAGCTCAACTCTCATAGTATGAAATAATATGAATTCAAATTTTACATGTCTGATGATTTGTTAGATCACAAATGTAAGATAAAGAGCATTTAGGGTTTTTTACTTTTGGAAGGCTGTTTTGCTATTAGTCAATAGCATTAGTCATTGTAAAACAAACAGTATAAGATCTAACAATAAATTTCAGCCCGCTGCTGGCTAAACTGGAAATTTTTCTTGATATCTAGGCAAATCAAAGTAAGTTAAGGACTGGATTAAATTCTGCATTTATGAAGTGGCAGATTGAAGACAAGGAAACAAAATCATGTTGTTGCATCTAATGTGGAAAACTTTGGACAACTCAACCAGTTTCTACATTATGGTAGCAAGGCCCATTCCATATGAAGCTCCCTTTGGCAGTACTTCAGTGGAGTGTTTAGAGGGCCAGGAGTCTTTTCTTTAATCTCAAGAATAATAATATTTTCTGACTAAAATTAGTCAATAGGAAGTCAAATCAAGCATTTCTTGATTCAAAGATCTACTGAACATTCCTCCCTACCAAATGACAGATAACAGCAAATGCAGAACCTATGTGGTAGCCACAAAATAGGAAAGGGGAGAGTAGATTTGGTAGCCTAGGTTTGAGATTGTCTTCAATATATCCTGATGGAGAAATTTCTTAGAGATCTTTTTCTTTGCTTTAGTCTAACTGAGATTTTGGGCAAATGGCTTTTATTGGCTTTTAGTGATGAATTAAAATACACTTGTCCCTAGGGTGAACATTCCTTCTCTTCAAGCATGTGTGAGAAAAAGTGGCTAAGATTTATCTGTGGATTTTTCTTCTGTGTGTTGTTAGTTAGCATCTGCACATAATTGTTTTGCTTTCCATGAACTGCAAACTGTGCTATGTAATTTAGTGGATGCCCCTGCCATAATGCGCTCTTACTGCCAAATTCCTGAGCCTGCCAGCTGGACAGATTGCTTTATTATAAAGTCTTTTAAAATTTTATTAAATTTATGGAAGGAAGGAAGGAAGTGTCCTCCCTATTTGTAAACCTGAGGGGGAGAGAAATACTGCTTTTGCCTGTTGTTGTTGAAACCCAGCTGGCAGCCAAGCCCCACACATTCAGTTGCTGACTCCCACATGGTGAATCAGAAGAGTAAGAATGTGTAAAGTCTTGGGTTAAGATAAGGACAACTTAATACACAGAGCAAAATCTGTGCACATAAGCAAAGCCAAACAAGAAATTCATTCACTACTTCTCAAAGACAGGCAGGTGTTCAGCCATCTCCAGGAGAGCAGGTCCTCATCACACAAAACATTTCGGAAGATAAAGGCCATCACTCCAAATGTCCCCTCCTACTTCCTCCTTCTTCCTCTCCTGAGCATGATGCCATATGGTCTGGAATATCCATGTGGTCAGTTAGGGCCAGCTGTCTTGGCAGTGTCCCCTTCCCCTTCCAGGTTCTTGTGGATCCTCAGCCTGCTCTCTGAGTGGTGGGGGGCAGTATAAAAAGCAGAAAAGGCCTTGGTGCTTTGTGAACACTGCACAGCAATAATTAAAACATCTCTATGTTGTCAGCCATCTGATTTCAGTGCTAATCAAAACTACAACCCCATGCTTGCCACTGTGAAGAAAACAAAGTCTCTGCCAGCTGAAACCAGCACAATTCCAAATAATCTAGCTGAATAAGAATACATGCTGAAAACAGGACTTGAATTTCATAAGCACTTAGTTAGGTTTGGATGTTGCTCTCCAGTATCCAGAAAGCACTGTAAAAGTCTTAGAATCTCCTTTTGCAAAGGTTGTTTAAGTGTTAGTATTAGCCTTTAATTTTTTGTCATAAAAACATGTTCCTGAGGGGAATTGAAGTTTCCTTCACAAATACTATCATCTCTCCCTTAGTGTCTCATTTTTCTAGACTCAAAAGGTTTTTGAGTGTTCTCTGAGTATATCTGTCCTCTGTCTCTGCATCACTAGTGCTGTCTACCTACAGCCATTCCTATGGCATCTTTATAAATCCCCTCCTTATTGCATGTATCCTTTAAGCAAAACCTTCAACTGAAATGCAGGAATGTTTTTTATTTATTATTTATGATAAATACAGAAAATCCATGGCAGCTGCAAAGGGTTGTGGAGACAATTAACCAACATTAATCCATCATGAAAAAGAAGCATATTCTTTTGGATAATAAGCAACCGTGCTGGGCCCTGGAATGGTAGTGCTACAGCTTTGAAGATTAACAGCTATCATTAGGCAGTGATGCAGCCCAGAGAATGCCAGTATTGGACAACTGGAGCATTGAAGGTTAAAAAGTAATTTATACAAAACTTGCAGCAAAGGATTTAACTGATCCCCAGGAGCTTTTAAGGGAAAGTGGAGTGCAGTCATAATTATAATGTTCTAAAGCCATTGGAGGTGCACAGGCCAACTGAGATTGGACTGCAAGACTTTGCCAAACTTAATTCAAACTTTTCAGGACAACAAATGCAGGATATTTTCTTCACCCCCTTATTCCTCAGTGTGAGGTGAGCATTCAGTACATGATTGCCATAGAGCTGCAATGAACCAGTAGTAGAAGCCTTAGAAGGTTTTTTTGCTGGTCACTGTAAAAAGTTTACTAGTAGTTGTGGTATGTGCGTTTTTTGAGGATTCAGCTTAGCTGACTGTCCAACTTCTTTATCACTTTATAATAGTTCATATATTTTCAAACCTTCGGTATGAAGCATTCTGGGATGCTTCAGCAGTACACATAGTAGCTTTATTACAGGATTAAAAAAAAATTATCCTGTTAAAAGCTTTTGGAAAAGATAAAAATGCTTTTTCATTTTTTTTTCCACAGGATACTATGGTGATGGTCTGAATGCTATCATTGTGTTTGCGGCATGCTTCTTGCCAGACAGCAGTCGAGCTGATTACAACTATGTCATGGAAAATCTTTTCCTGTGAGTGATATGTGAGCAATGTGACAAAGTCTTTTGAGTTAGTACTCAGAATAATGCAGTGAGAGGTAACCTGTCTTTCCTTAAGAGGTAATTTTGGCCATTAGAAGGGGAGTGACAAGGAAAATAGCAGTTTTAGATAAACTGCCCAGTGGGGTATTATTTTGGTATCCTTTACCTACTCATCTTCCCAATTTAAGGTGTATTTGTCAGGACCAAGTCTGACTGTTAGTATCTCTCTAAAAGCCAAGGAGTGCGATATCTTCACCTTGTTGGGGCTACAGTCTTTACACAGTTTCACTAATGATTTCCAGGTCTTGCTGAGAGCAGTCAGCAGGGGCTTAGACAGTTTTTCACTGTTCATTGTTTATTATTATGATGTATCCCTGAACATGTTTTTAATATACGCTGTCTTTGGTTTAGGAGTTACTGAGCCTTTTTTTGACACTTGCTTTTTAAAAACAGGATAAATGGCAATTGCTGACACAAGCATCTCTAACTATGCTTCCTGACTCCAGCTGCTTCTGATTCAGCTAGAAGTGGCAGGGGCCAGTTGAGCAGGACACAGATTTGGACACATAACCCCAAATCTATCACAGGAAAATTATTCCTAATAGCAATTGTTTTGGCAGCCCAAAATTTTGAAGGCAACTCTCTCCTGAAGTGCCTGCAGCTACTTCCTCTTACAGCTGTAAAAAATCAATCATTCCAATGTTTTCTGTGCTAAAATGCAGTAAGTAATATTTAAAGCCAGCAGGAGACACGGCCTTTGCCATTTGCAGCTTACAAGGCACAGACCCAGGTCCCCTTAATATTCCAGCCTATGAAGATGTACTTGTTGGCAGCCAGTGCCTTAAAAATTGTCTGTATGTGTGAAAATCAAGACTCAGTGTTTTAGTTTGTGGTCAGAACAACTGGTATCATTTGCCTGGTCTAGGCTCTAAGAACTCAATGCGATCTATAGTAACTGATACACACAATGCTCAGTGATTCAGAAGAGAAGAAGGAATTACTTCAGCGGTTTTAACTTGATAAATAAGGAACAAAGCTAACTGTAACCATGACTGACATTCAATAGTTGTTCTTTGTCTTCACCCAAGACCCTTGTTCAGATAGAACTGGTGATAAATTAACTTTGCAGAGAAAGCCTTAAGAGCCTTTTCCACATGGCTTAAGTATATTGCTGAAGTCAATTTTGTAAGTCACTTTTTCTGGAGTAGTAATAAAAATGTGAGTTCATGTTGGCTGTGAACTTGCAGCTTATTTTAAGGCTTGTAGACAGTTGAGTCTCTCCAAGAAAAGAAGAAAAAGGAGAAAGTTCAACTCTTTCTTTCCATTCTAGGTCTGCATGGAAAGAGAGAGAGTACAACAGTTTGCTAAATATACAGTAACTGATATTTTTAAATATTTGGTAATTCTTTACTATTGAATTATATAGGGATCTGGAGAGACCTGCAAACCACTGAATCTCTTTTTCTATACAGCATGTTTCTGGTAGCATGTAAGCTACCTCTAGCTTCTGATTAACAACCATCCTCAACAGCTCCTTTCCCATCTGAATTCCTTTCACATTTCCAGTTATCTTCTTCCTATTTTTTATATTAACTAATTCTGTAAAATTGTCTTTGAAGGGATGAATTTGTGTGAAAATGCTTGAAACAGCTTCTACAGCAGTTTTTGTAGATAATGCAGAACCACATTAAAAAAAAATCTACTTTTTAATTTGTGGTTGCCTGGAAGTCAGATTAAAGCTAGTCCACGGATTAAAATTTTTTAAAATAAACTCAATTTGAAAAACTACACTTTGAAAACAAAACCATCACTTTGCTTTCTGAGTGATTTAGTTGTTCTAGTCAATGAGAAAATTTCTGTCCATCCTTTCAAATAATGAAGAAATTGCCATTATTATAAAATAATAAGAAATTATTAGATAGGTATAATTTGCAAGGGAGCTCTTGCTCCCTTGACATTTTTAGACTGTCATGTTCCATAACTGAAAGTCTTGTCATATTTTAATACATACTTACACACTTGTACTTACAAACTTGTATGTTTCACTGTTAAGTGCCTTTAAAGCACTAGATGTTTTGCCATGTGGGAAGGGCTAATCTTATAACCTGTCAAATAGTAGCTTTGTTGAAGTAGCTATTAAATGAAGCTTTATTACAGAAAAGCAGGGGATTGCATCAGAATGTCCATGCAATACCTTGCTTTTCTATATCACTGTTAGACATAAGCCTTCACTAATGTGAGGCAAAAGTAGGGAGTGCACAAGTGCAAGGTAAGAATGAGCAGTGGAATGCATTGAGGGGGTAGGGATTTGGATGGCATTTACCAAATGCATGGAACTGGTCTAGTTAATGTTGCCTGCTTTATGCCCAGGTAAAATACCACTCTCTGGTGAGAACTAGATTTCCTACAATTCTTCTAAAGACATTGCATCCTAAGGAATTTAAGGGTCAGATTAGATTGTGAGGCATTCCCATACAACTCTGAAAGGGGCCATTATGCTTCGGGATAGAGCTGCCTTTTGTAGTGAGTGCACTGAGGCATTCAGGTTTTTAAGGTGTGGCTTGGTAGTTTTGCATTCTAGTTTTTACATAGGCATACCTTGAGGCTGGATAGTAGAGAGAACAATTTGAACATTCCTGTGATGATCAGCTCCCAAATGGAGTAGGGACATCTAAGTGGATCATCTGCATAGCTAGTCCCCAGCAAGAATTTAACTATCTTCTTATTTGAATGAGTTGAGTAGTGTGCTCTCTAGGTAGAATTCATTTGGTCCCAAGAGCACTGTATGATAACGGGTGTTGGGAGTGTTTTGCTCACAAAATGAAGTGATGGAGTGGAGTACTCTGTTCCATCAGATGTCAGGTTGATGGACAGGTTTTCTTGGGCATGAGTGTCAAAGTATTTGTATTTTGCAGTCACAGACTCGATAGCAGGACTATAAGGATCACATGAAGTTTAAACAAGTATCTTCTGACACCTTTTATTATTGTATTGAGCAAAACTGGTGATTAGAACAGTGAATAGAAGTTTCTCAAGAGTTAATTTCAGAAGTTCCTAGGACTTCACAGGATGCCATGTTCTCCCTTGCAAAATCTCCTGACTTAATTACTTTTTAAGAAAAAGCAAATTCACCAGTGATACTTGAAAACTCACTACAGAACTCTATTATTGTGAGGAAGCCACACATTTTTGAAGGCACAGGTAAGACTGTGGTTTTCTAGCTGTGTGTATCTAAAGGTACCATGGTGATCAGTGCTAAATATTTGGTTTTGTTTAAAGGAAAAGAAAAGCCTATCTTGTCATAAAATGTTCAATCTGCTTTCATTTATTCCCAACTGCCCGATTTAGTTTGGGATCAATCAGATAGTGTACCGTATATGCTCACTGTCATCTGTACTTTTATCAGATATGTAATCAGTACCTTAGAGCTGATGGTAGCTGAAGACTACATGATTGTCTACTTGAATGGAGCAACACCAAGAAGAAGGATGCCTGGATTGGGTTGGATGAAAAAATGTTACCAGATGATTGATCGACGGTAAGTAGTGTTTTCCTGTCTGATCCACAGCCATTATTTTAAATAGTGTCCATTTCTGTAACTCTCCTGTACGCCAGGGTTTACTGTATATGATCTTTCTTTATCTTTTGTGGTTTTTCTGTTTTTCTAAGAAACTCTTGCTTTTGTTACTTAGATTACGGAAGAATTTGAAGTCATTTATAATTGTTCATCCATCATGGTTTATCAGGACAATTCTGGCTGTAACGCGACCTTTTATAAGGTATGTAGCAAATACCTGTGATTTTCTATGCCCTTGAGAATACATAAGCACCCTAAAGCCTTAAACTGTTAATCTTTCACTGAATGGTGCTCATTTTATAGTTCATGTTGGGATTTTGGAAGTTGAATTTGGCTTTCCGAAGGTGAATAGGGGAAAAAAAAGTGATTCATGTGAGTATGAGTATCTAGTTGTGGAAGTCATAGGCATGGTTTTCTAAACCTGTATGTGTATGTTCTGAGAATTCAGTTCCTTAAAATAGTCTTTGTTCAGAATCCAGAAAAAGGCATATAGAAAAGGGAACTGCATGTAATTATAATCACCTTATTCAAAAATCTGGCTACAGAACAAGATTAGGCTATGGTTCTGGGTTTTTAAAATATCGTTACTGCTCATAGCTCATACAAGAGGAACTGCGTGCACCCTGAGGTGTTTGAATGCATTTGGATTCAAGAAATGTTTAATGCTGTCAAAAATAATGGTTTGATTAGTAAAACAATTTAAAAAAAAGTTATCAACTTCAAAGACCTCACACTTACTGCAGAGGATAGGCAAGTATGCGGTCAGGGAGAGCAAACTGGCACGTGTGAAAAAGAGTTGCTTCAGGCAAGAGACGAATCTTCAGCTACAAAAGCCACACAGAGAATGACTTGTGTCATGATAGATCTCGGGCAGTTCTGTTTACAGTCTGCAGGTGAAGACACTGCAGGTGGAGATCTCTGTGGAGAGCACTGTCCCAGGGTGCTCTGTCCTGATAGAGTGACATGGGTTGGGGAAGCACATGAGTTATCCCATTGCTGCCAAAGTGCAGCAGGCAGAATGTCATAACAGAGCTCCTTTTTAGATGTGGTATCTTAAAGACCAAGCTGAAAGTTACTATTCAGAATACCAGAGTAAAAGTGAATTGGAATTATCAACAGTAGTTAGGAGGATTTGCTGAGTTGCATTTGATATGTGAGATATTTTGGTTGCCATCCTCTTTACTCCCATAAATGACAGTTTGGTCTTTTTTAAAAGTCATGTCTGTTTCAATTCATTAGTCATTTATTCAAAGTAGCCATATTAAGCAGCAGTGACGAGAGGTTTTTCATTGTGAAACAGAAGAAAATGTTTACTCTAAATAGTTTGGCAAAGCAGATTAGCAGTGTGGAACAAGAAACACTAGAGACTATCTCAGCCAGGTAGATTGAGTCTTGGTGCAAGAAGAAAGTGAAGGGCAAATAGAAGCTGAAAAGGTGGGCAGGACACCTGGCTAGTGTGACTTTTGTGGAGGATGACATGAGATATTTGGACCCTTACCAAGGACAGAAGAACATTATGAGTTCCCTTCCCTTTCTTCAGGGTTTAAGGAGATAAAAACTTGATTGGATTGAAAGCCAATGACTATAGCTTAATTTGCTAGCCCTCAACTGTTCCCTGAACCCGTGACAGGCACAGTGGGAATTTTAGAGTGAGAAATTAATTAGCCACAAGGCAAGCACAGATTTCAGTGAGATAGCTGAAGGAACCAACATAATTTTAATTGTATACCAGCTGAGATGTGGGGCTAAACAGTAGAAATCAAAATCCTGAAAGACAACAAAATGGTAAGGGGCTGAGTGTGGGATACCCTCAATTCTACCTCAGCTCTATCTTTTTCTTCCTCAAAAACTGGCAAGATAATTCAGTGGAGTGTGGGACCATCTTGACTGACAAAGTATTGTTTGAATATATGGAATTAAAGAACTAGAGGTAGCAGATATAGATCTTAGGTACTCTTTTAGAATCCCTGTTGATATGCACGCCAAAAATTACTTGAGCTGTGTTAGGTAAGAAATTGGATTTCAAAGGGGTTCTTCAAGTGGTGAAACATGCTTGGCATTTGACAGAAATACTTAAATGGGGGAAAGTTACCACTGTTGGCAGCATGTTTTCCCTAAAGTCTGAAAGAAACTGTCTGGGATGCCCATACACTGATTCACACATGAAGGAATTAGAAATCAGGCACTGCAGTGGAATTAGTGGACCCAGAAGAATCCTCAGGAAAGAAAAACTACCCATTGAAAGATTTTTTAATCCCTTCCCACGGTCTTTAGAAGCTTATGATTGGCTTGCAGTTTTCCAGGTTAGTTTAGATAGCAATGCTGATGCTGCAGATTATGATAGCAATTTGGATAAAATGCTAAGAATCTGTATGTTTCCGTGCTTTGACTGGACAGTTGTGGGTGATTCTTGCATCTAAAATGTGACCACTCTGTGTGCCTAGTGATGCTAATTGGGTACAGAGACAAATCACAATGAGTGAGCTTAAACAACTGTTCACAGCACTTTCATGTATTCCTGTTCCCAAAGTGAGTTGTCTCACTTTGCATTATTGGGAAGATACCTCTGTTGAGGAGAGGGACAGTAACCTTCTGCTCAGAGCTATTTCAGAGGCTTCATGTTGTCTGGCTGTACTTGCAGGTCAGCAGTAAACAGAAAGAACGTGTTCTGTTTTTCAAGACCTACACTTAACATATATGGTCCATATGAGCTTGCCACTATTACTGCTGTTTTAAGATGATCTAAATACAACCAGAGCTAAATGTGAAAAATTGCTTTATAAGCCAAAGGAGAAAGATTTCTCATAACCTCACACTTATCAAATAACTTAGGTTAGACAAGCAAATAGCCTTGTGTTTTAAGTGTGTTTTCAGAACAGTTTAGCCTTTTTTCCAAGTGATCATTTTATAAGCACAATAAATGAATCATATAGCACAGCTGAAATAAACACATTATTTCATCATAGAAAGACACTGCAGTAAGAATAGACACAATCAGATCTATGCTCTTCTGAATAAATGATGAAATTCAGTTTTATTGTGTTTGAGAATTAGTGTAAAATAGAAATGCTGAGTCATCACAATCCCTTGATAACTGTGTTTATGATTATATCCATGTCAAGTAATGCTTTCCGTCTCTTTTTACATGTAAGTAGTCTGTAAGGGACTTGAATCTTTTCCAAATTTTTACGCATCTCCTTCCAACTGTAAAACTAATCACATTGTCTAGTATGTAGGAAGTACAATTTACGATGTTGGCTTAATAATGTGATTCAGGTAGGCTCATAATCAGCTGAATGGCGTTAAGATATGATTATTAAAATTATTAGAGAGATGTCTCTGTCTGAGTTAAGGTGCAAACAAGGCCATATGCTGAAACATGGACTTTTATTTAGCAGTAATTGTGAGGGAGAGATAGAAAGAGAGTGGGTGGGAGGAGAGGAGAAAGAGCATGACAAACACAGACAAAGTAGAAAAAATACCATCAGTCAGTGATCCTGTTGGCATCTCCTTGTTCCTCTTCTTCTGGTCTTCTTGGTGATGAGTTTTCCAGTCTTGTCAAAGTTATGGTCACTGTCTTCATTGAGTGGGGGAAGCCCATAAAACACAGAGTCCATTGCATTTATATTCACTCAAGTTCAGGTGGGACTGCCCAAGTACCTTGCCTTCGAAGATGTTAGAGCTGAGTCGTTTATGTTCCACCAGTTATGTCAGGGATGAATACCTTCAGGCTGTGTGAAAGTCCTGGTTCTTCCCCACAGGGAAGTTTTCACACCTGAGCCATTATGTAAGAGAGGACTGGCATGATAAAAGGTGTTATCCCACCTCACAGGACTTGCCTCTTACCAGCCTTATTTCGCTGTGGCAGGTGGATGGTTTGAGTAATTAATCATTAATAGTCCAGTCTCTCAGTCTGTAATTGAAATATGAATATCCAAATGCTTAATTATTTCATACATTTAATACATTTCTTCATTTGGTTTTAGCATGTCATAAAAGATCGGGGGGCAGTCAATTAATACCTTTTTTCCTGTGTTTCAGCTCTAAGTTCAGCAGTAAGATACAGTACGTCAACACGTTGGCAGAGCTTCGAGAGATGATTCCAATGGAATATGTGCATATACCAGACAGTATTGTCAAGTAAGTGATGTACACTAGCATGTACTTGTTCTAATGGAAACTATTTCCACAAACTGATAATAGTGTTAAAGACCATAAGAAAAACAGAAAGCACTTTCCTGTTGTTTTTCAAAATTATTGTCTGTTGTTCCTCAAACATTTCACTGTCAAACTCAGTGGCAGGACACCACTGTGTAACAGAAACACAAAACACAATAACTATTTACTTCTAGGGGAGTGGTAAAATTGTTTGGCCTTTCCTGAGGAATCATCTGTGCTATATTTTTTCATAACTTTTACCTCTATTTAAGTGGAAGTGTTTTCAAGTTTCAGTCATGCAGGGCTTTTAGCAGAAATGTTAATTAAAAGATAGCCTATTCAATAGAAGACCAGTGAAATTCTATAGGTTTACTGGTCCTTGCCTTGTCAGTTCTTGTGGTTAAATTCACAAGTGCTGAAAGATAGTTTCTTAGTTCTTGCTGCTTATGTGAAGAGGTTTTCTAAATGCAGGCATTTCCAGAGGAAAATATCTGTTAAAAAATTGTAGGAAGTTGATTGGCATTGCTCACCTCAACTGACTTTTTTTTCAGACCTGAAAGCAACAAAAAGAAGTGATACACTAAGACTGAAAGCATGACTGAAAAAAATCACGGTTTTCATGTAGTCATTATTAAAAAGATGTTGTGTTCAGGATTTTATTTTTAATTGTTCTCTTTAGCAAATGTCCCAGGTTTTGAATTGCTTATTCTAGAAGGTAGTGTGAAGAGTAGATGTGCAAGTATGATTGTATTTTCATTATGACTGGTCAGTGACAGCTTTTGAAGTTGTCATAGATCTCCTCAACCCAGGCAAGAGTTTTCACACCTGTTTCACAGTAGTTGTAAAGCAATTTCCTTTGTCAAGCTGCTGGTGCAATTCCAGGGAGCAGGTGGGAAGCTCAGGTCTGGCAATAGCAGATGAGAAAACAGTAAATTACAGTTGCAAATTCAGGGGTCATAGAGAATTTCACTGAGGTTCATTTGCTGCTGTAACTTCTTTAGAGGTGGAGTGATGATAAGAATGTGGAGCAGAGGCTGTTGGTCAACTGACAAAGAGTTGTCCCTAATGTTCTAACATCCCTAATAAATTTTCTTCTGGTTCCTGTAAACATTTTAGTTTCTTATGATTCCCTTTGATAGAAACCTTACCTTTTCTAACCTCAGAGAGTTTCTGTCTGTTTCCTTGCTGTGTTTTACTGTTACACTGTGGCAGCACATGCATCTGTGTTGCAGACATTTTTTTCCCTGTAAACTTAAAAGTGTTCAAGAAGTCCATTCACCTCTCAGGCCAAGGGTGAAATGATCACAGCTGTAGTACCAAAGAAACTTTAGTACTTAAAGAGTTTTAAGGTAATGCCTGCTTCATGTCATCAGCAGCCAGATGAAAGATCATGATTTTGCTGAAAAAGACAGACCTCGAAAGATGACAATTGCACCCATTGGTGGCAAGCATTTCAGGATGTTGTAATAAGATTTAGTGGCTGTGTGCATTCAAGGCATCTGTGAGTGGCTATTCTCTTACCACAGGGAGAAGAGCAGTGTTCAGTTCATAGCTTCCCTTTGCTGCAAATTTGGACAGATTTCTATAGAAAAATACAACTCATCTTTTGTCTTCATAATTGCTCCATTGCCAAGAGCAAGCATACCACCTATGGGCAAGAAAAACCCCACCTTTAGAAAGTACATGGTGTTATGCCAGAATTTGGGTTATGTGATTTTCTTGGTAGTTTTCAGTGAAGCACAATACTATATGATTGTTGTATATGAACTTGTACATATTTTCTCTTCCTTCATCCATTCTTATCTTGTAAGGTATGATGAAGATAAGTGTATTAAGAGAAGAATGAGGTAAAACTTGCTTTCTAGCCCATGCTGCTGCTCATAATAGAGTGAATCTGTGTGACAGCCTTTCACCTGCAGGCGACCTCAACAGCTGAATGAGAGAGGACTTGCAAAGACATGGCATCTTACTTTCCCCTTCAAGCTGTTGAGATCAGCCTCCCTTGCAAATAAAACTCACTGAACTGTAAATGTCCTTGCCTTGGCCCAGGCTGCAGCTAGTTTAACATTACCTGATAGAGCAAGTGAATGCTTTCAGCTCTGTCCACTGGGCATGCCTCAGACCCCTGCTGCTTCTCTGTCTCTGCCTCCAAGTGAGCTAAATAAGGACTTAGAAATTTAAGGTGGGTTGAGCACAGGGATAAATAGTATCATACTGAACTGAAGAGCTTTAGGGTTAGCCCTAAATCGTACTGGGTGCCTTACAAAAGCATGTACTGTATTTGTTCTTTGCTCTGCTATTGCTCTGCTTCACTCTTATGCTCTGCTTGCTTCTCTGTTTCTTTATATCAATAACTTTTACTCATGCAGACTGGATGAAGAGCTGAGGGAAGCTTCAGAAACAGCTAAGTAAGATAGCTTTCAGCTGAATCCTGGCATTATATTGTTTCACAGGAGTAGCTTGAATGCTGTAGTACATTGTGTTTGGTACAACAGGCAGCTTGTAGTTTCAATTACTGTGTAAGTTGCCCCATTTGAGAATTGACTTCCCCTCTCACTGCTTTTGTACTGCTGGATCTCAGTAATAAATAAGCATACCCTTGCACTATAAAAATTTTTTTAGCTGTTTTTTGATGATTGTTTCTATAGTCATGGGAATGACTGGAATCACATACTCAATTAAATTGATCATTAAACATTTTCTACTCTTTTCCACTTATCTCAGATGATTTATACAGTTTTTAAGAGGTAGTTCTTTCTATAATTTTTTTTTACAGTTCATTAAATCAGGGCTAGCTATCTCAGTTAAGGTAGGTATGTAGATTCTTCTGTCTTTCCAATGTCAGCTGGATAGGCTGTGGAATTAATACTTGATAATAATATTATATTGTCTGTGGTTACTTAATAAAACAGGGACACGTGGTGATCAGATACTTTAAAATAATAACTTTGTGCTTTGACTTGAATATGATGTGGAAGTATGGTGTACAGTACCAAAGAAATCCTCAAGAAGTGCACAGTCCATGACTCTATGAGCAGAGCTTTAGGAAGTGTACAGTGCACTTTTCCTCATGTGAGTATTGTACACCAAATTTTTGAGGAGAAGTCTGTGTCTGTTGGTTCTAGTATAACATTCTCCCTTGCAATTTTTGTAAGTAAAGATTTTGAATTTTGAAATTTCTTTCCAGTCACCTTCCTTCAGGATTTTCAATTTACAGCTTCTTCTTTGCTGTACTTTTTCCGAAAGTTCCTTCTTTTGCAGTACACATTTTCCTTCAGTTCTTCTGAGGTCACTTTCTAAAACAACTACAGAGAAATACGTGAAACACTGGCCACTGCTTTTTGATTCCAAGAGTTAACACTGCCTCAGAAGCAATAAATTCATGTAAGCCATTATCTGATACCACCTGACTATTTTGTTAAACTAAAAGGCCTAGCCACCCTTGAAATACAACTTCTATCCTTTCTGTTCAGACATTTTCAAATGCATTGTATATGCAATGTTGTCATATAAACATAAGCATATGACAATGAGAACTCTTGAAAAAAGTTGCTTTTTTGTTACTCCATTTAAAATAGTAGAGACAGCAGTGTTGCAAGCAAGTGAAATGGGAATGAAATATTCACATGAGGCATCACTGATTATTGTTACTGTTGGATGTATGAGATCACTGTAGTGCATTTCCCCTCCCTAACTTAAAGAAATAGTTTAAAACTTTGTTACTCAAACTAACGTGTGTTGTGGGCACTAAGATCCCTAGATTCCTAAAAACAACAACATTTGTGTGTTTGTGCTGTCAGAGATACTCACTACAGTTAGTTATTACATCCCCAAATTTGATGTCATATTTTAAAAGAGAAAGAAATCAACACAGAAAAAATGTTTACTCATCTTTTTCCTTGTATCCAGAACTAGCTGCCTCTCAAATGATCCAGAAATGGCTTCAGTGGAGCAGGAGTAAGAATTTATGCCTAATACTGTCATTACATTTTAACATTACTTTACAACCATACTGCTGGGAACTGAGGCTGGGTAGACTCCTTAAAGCATTTTTGAGACCTAAATGCTTTTATGATAATATTCAGGAGCAACATGGTACAAGCAGACAAAGCATTGAAGCTTTGCTATATTTATATTTTATATACTTTATATATGTGTTAAATACTGAAAATTTGTTATATTTGTGTTGCATTAGGAACATGTTTGAGGCGTCCTTAATCATTTCCAGGCAGAGAGAGATATAATTGTTAGCCTGAGAATATTCTGATCCAATTATATTAAAAACAGATAGAAAAAGTGGAGGATGATCACAGTGAAGATGGTTCCATGCATTATCCTAAATTTTAAACTTGCTATTCTCATTCAAAGATTAAAAATCTTATCTTTTACTTTGATTTCTGGGCCATACTCTTAACATGTGCCTTCTCTTTGCTTTTCTGCTTCTCAGCTTCTTTCATAATTATTTTCCTGGTTAAATCTCAAGCATCTTTACATCTTTTCCTTTCAAAGATGGACTTGTTCCCTTGGAAATGGGAATGTGTCAGTCCCCTGGTGTGCTGTAGCTCTGTCTGATTCCATAACTGTAGTATGCAAATGGAAAACCCTGCAGTGCTGCTTTTCCTGTTGATGAGTGGGAGTGTTTGTAGGTGCAGTGTGTCACAGGAGCACTGGCAATTCCTTGCTGGAACAGCGTGTCAGGAGAGCCAGCCCTGCAGCAAGTAGAGTGTGTGTCCTGGCGAGTGTGCACAGGGCAGAGGGATTGAGGCCTCTGCTCTCCCTGCCCATCTGATGGGTCTGTAGAAATACAGAAATCACTGTTGTCTCACACTGTATGGGAAATGCTCTATAGTAAACCTGAATCCTCAAGAAAAGATTCCACCAATAACATGAGTATTAATAAACAGGCAAATAATTAGCAGTGTATGTAGCAAAAAGTTGCCTAAATAAATTGAAGCTTTGGTTTTCACTTAAAAAAAACCAAACAGTGCTTTAGTAAGCTGTCACTCCGTGATAGCTTATACACAGGTTATAACCATAAGCTAAATTCCTGATTCCTGAACTGACATTTCACCTCATCTCTTTTTTTCTCAGACGCTGTTTTATTCTATAATGAGTCAATATGAGAACTGTTTTTCAAAGTAAGAACAAAAGATGACATAAGAACAAAAAATGACATGTGTATGATTTTGACCTTTTGTGGCTTGAACAGCTTTCCTGTTTTTCTCAATAAGCTGGGCAGCAAAAAGCAATATGAGAAGAGAATTTACATTTATGTTAAATAAATACAGTTAAGGCCAAATTAATGTTAATTCATGGCATTTATATTCTCTGCATAAATATTAATCTGTCTTCATAAGTGGCAATAGTTTTCCTGTGATCATATCTCTTATTTCTCATGTCATTTCTTCAGGAAATAGCATCCTATGTAAATCCCTTCACTCTGAGAACAGCTGTTCTACACAGACTTTTTTTCTGTATGCTTTCTGCTGAAGCACCTCTGGAGTCTGCCCAGCACTTAGTTTGCTTCTGTTGTCTCTTTCATTTTGTTCCAAAGGCTTTTGTCTATTATCATGCTCCCTTGTGTTCTGTTTTGTTCAACTCCTTGCACTTCTCCGTGACTTTAAAAGAAATATTGGGAAATAATTCATAGTGGAAGAACCATTGTGTAACAGTTCATAAATATTGAGGAAATTTTAAATTATGTATTCTTTAAGGAAAACTGTATCTTGAGGCAACATCTATGAAGACAACTTCTTACTCTAAAGAATACGTGGAAAGTTTTTGATGTCATGTGCTTTGCACTATGTAGCAAAACTGTACGCTTAGGAACATTTTTAGGAGTACCCATTCCTGCCACACTGTTGTGTCATTCCACCAGTGGATCTTCCCACACATGATACACTTCATTGTATTCAGATTGCTACCGCTGAAAAAGTAATTGTTAATTCCAATAAAACAGTAACATAACTTACTAAATTGTGTTCTTTCATAGATGTACATAAGATGTAAGTTATTTCACACTACTGGATTTAAGTAAATGAGAGATAAGGTTACTAAACACTTTGTGGGAGCTCAGGATTGGGGAAATAACTAGCTCTGTGTTTTCAGAGCACTCATTAATTTTTTGTTCTTTGTCATTTTGTCTTTAATAAACAGGATTGACATGACTATGAAATAAGAAGCATCATTGCCAGGCATTTGAAGAAGAGGGTTCACATGGATTTTCATCACCCAGACAATCACAACCACGCTGTAAAATAAGTGATTTGGTCAATTTTGTTTGTTTTATAAGTTTCCCCTGTCATTTAGCAGTTCAAGAAGACCAAAAGAGCCAATCCTATGGCCATGGAAACCACAGAATTTTGGGTCCTGGTTATTTTTGTTGTTTTCAGAAACAGTTTTCATTAGGAAAGCTGTATCATCTAGCATTGGTTTCTCTGTGAGTGCCATTTCTGTTTAAAAGGATACCATTTTACCAACAGTGTGCCTCATGAATAGGTCAATGAGGATGGGGATTTTTTAATTTTTGTCTTCAGCATATTAATGTTTATGCATAGTTGAACGCAATAGTTGTTGTTACGATAAGTGTTAGTTTGCTTGTGTCACAGAGTAGCAGCAACTTTGCTGTTTAAAAATAACTTTAGAAGTTATGCAGGACTTTCTTGAATTTGGCAGGCTGTGTTTGATCAGGCTTTGGGTAGCCTGTTGTAGTGAAGGGTGTCCCTGCTCAAGGCAAAGGGGCTGCAACTAGATGATTCCTAAGGGCCCTTCCAAAACAAACTATTCATGCTTTTATGAATTTGTGTTTCTTGAGATCTAAAAAGTCTTTCCATCTTCATTAAATTACTTTTTTGTTTGATCAGAGAAAAGTGTGACATACTAAAAAATAATAATTAGTCTCGTTATACTTCCCAGAGGATGAATGAGTAACTGAAATTAACTTTATTTTAGTAATTCTGTTTAGTATATTTATTTTAGGCATAATTTCCTCAAAGCAGCTAATCCTGTAAATTACTTTCATATAATCTAAAATCCTTGGAGCATTAATTTATTGCTGCTTTCTAAGTCTGTATATTCCAGAACACTTTTTTAAAAGTTATGAGTCTTCAAGTGACATCCTTTCTCCAATTGTAAAGGCTATTAATTCTCTGAATATGAATCAAATATTATTTCCTACTGGGATCTGAAAGCTGGGAGCCATACTCATTTGTTAGGAAGATTTGTTAAAATCTGGCTCCAAGTGTTTCTATTATATAAAAATAGGTCTTGTAATGGTCTTTATTGTCTGTGTCACAGAACACACCAGTAAAAAAAAGTGGAAAAACCCTAAGCATCTTTTGTTTGCTGGGGTCCTATTTATTTGCACAAACGATACTACAGTAAGTCCTACTCCTTACTGGGAAATAGCTTCAGTTTCTCAGATCATGCTTTTACAGAAGTGTGCAAGTTAATTATCTAGTGATTTCTGTTTCTTGGCTTTAAAAATATGAGAGTCAAGAAAATGACAAATGTTTGTCCTTACTCTAATGAATACACATAGACACTTTCCAAACCTGCTGACTTGCCTGCCTTTTGGGAAGTCCTAATGGAAGTCTTATTATTACGTACTCTCTGAAATACTATTCTTTTTTTCACAAGATTCTTGTATGTCCTAGAATTACATCTGTGGATTCTTTACTTTGTAAAGAAATCCTTAGACTTAACAATTCAAGATAAGTTGCACCTTATTAGTATGGTCTAACTCTAGTCCTGCCTTCGGTTCAGAATTACTGATGAAAGAGAAAACAAGCAAAGTAATTCTTGGGGCATAAAGTTTAAGCAGAGTCAGTGGAGCTTCATTTTTTCAGCAGGATCTAAACTGAAAGTCCTGTTCTGTCCTTCACTTAAAAGTTTGATTGGTTTTTTTGGGGGGGTTTGCACATTTCCAACTCTGTCAGTTTCTGTCTTGTATTTGCAAGGTAGTCTGCAAGCAGTGAAGCAAGTGTCTGTTATGGTGAGCATAATTGTTCAGCCATTATAATGAAGACTGACAAAATTGTCAGAAGGACAGAAGAGTGCTTTCTTATTGGCCAACGTGAAAACCAAAATATGTGCCCTCTGCTTTGTGCTGGTGTCTCTGTCCTACTTGCTAGTATGCTGTATGACATCTTTCTGTAAATTTTCACAAAGGAAGGGCCTAATCCTGCTGACCATTGTTGCTGCTCTGTAACCTTATCCTAAACTAGAGTCTGGCAGTGTCCACCTTTTCTCAGATATTTGAATCCTGGCTTGTGTCTGCCTTACAAAAGTGCTGTCACTTAGTATATTGGGGATAATGTTTTATGTACAGATTAATGTTTGTATCGACTTCCAGATTAATTAAGCTTCATTAAGATCTAAACTATTAAAGCATTTAGTAGCATGAAGTTGCAAAGTTGCATCTTTTGTAGACCTGTAGTTCAAGCCTCTTAAGCCACATGACCTGTGTTACACAATAGATAAGAAAAGTTTCCACTAGAAGAGAAGTTCGCCGCAAAGCAGAGGTTCAGCACAAATCTTCATTCACTCTTTGAGACCTATGTGGGGTATAAGAGATTTGTGATTCTAATGGTGGACATCAGATCAGCTCAGGGTTGAGTTTAATTCTACTTGCTTTGTATGAAATTACTAAGCAGCAAAGTTACAAATTAATATTATTATTATGGGCAGAATAATGGTGGCAGCCTGAGATGAAAGGAATTTGTTTAAGTGATATGGCACGTTAAAACAAAATGGGGCATTGATGTGATAGCTAAAAAATGATTGCAGGATCAAAGAATGGTTATCTTTGCTTATTAATATATTTTGAAAAGTTTTCTAATGTTACGATAAAGCAATTCTATGTTATACTAACAATAACATATCAATATTACTAAATCAGTAGTTTGTTGAAAGAGAAATATAGTATGTATTGCACAGATACAAGCTTTTATATATGGATTTTTTCTATTGTGTATCAGAGTGCTCAGATGAAATATAAATTAGTAGTTGCAAATTTTTTTTGCTAAAATACCTATGCTGACTTAAATTATAGATTAAGCAATACAAGGATATCTAATAGCATTGTATGGATATATATGCCTATGAATCAGAAATAAAGAATTGCAACCCACTACTGGACATATTTCCTTTCACCTCCACATTGTAGAGATTTTTATTCCCTGGGTGCATGAAAACACTTGATTGGTTTAGAGCACTTCTTTTTGTAGTATAGAAATATTTTGTTATATTTTGCATTCCCTGTCTGTCCTTCCAAAAACTGAAACAGAGTCAATTTTGTGTCTCATGGGATTATTCCCCATCTCCATGTATTAAAATCCTGGCTTTGTTGATACTAGCAGTATTGTTCCTGAAAGAAAGCAGAAGGAACTCTTTAAATTTCTTTCTAATTTGTGTCTGTGCTATTATGTAAAATCAAATCCACAGACAGTCCATCTTATATGTCAGAAGGTCAAAAGCTATGGGGCAGAAGGAGATTGACTGTGAAACCACCCTGAGTGGGTTAACAACCTGATTGACTTCGCTGAAGGAAGGGGTCAGAGCTGCTGGTGGACGTGGAGTCCTCTCACCTCCCTGGTACATTGTGCCCACATGCCACTCTACATCTGTGTCAAATGGGCCAATCTGTACTGCAACTAAGTAAACCTGGCTGATTTTGGAGCTATCCTGATCATTGTCCAGTAGGCTCCAAATACAAGATTAAAGGGCATGAAGAAGCTGTGGCTTCTTAATTGCCACCCACCTGAAAGCAGCTCTGTGAGTGCTCCTAGACCTTTTCAGAGTCAAAGAAGTTTGATTAAACAAACCTTTCATACTTTTTGAAAATAGTTTTTTTGACTTCTGATAGGTTTGGAGATTTATCAGATGTTTACAAATTACTAGTTTAAGTGTAAGAAGTGACCCTCAGTTTCCTACTAATGGGAATACCTGACAGGTCAGATTTTGTTGGCTGTGCAGCCAAATTTATTTATTTCTAGGAACAAAAGGGGTGTCCCTGTATTGCCTGGCACAGATGAAGCCAATTGAGCATGCATCAGGAGATCAGCAGTTTAACTTGGTCATTCGCTGTCCCTTTCCTCCAGTCATGCAACCCTTCTGGCACGCTGTTTCCATTACAAAATGCAGCTGCCATGGAGTCAGTTATCTCCTGTGCTCAGGAGAAGACCAGAGAATGGCACTGTGAAGTCAGAATGTCAGCTGTTCCTGTTTGCAGGAACTGTCACGATTTACAGTTCTGCAGTCCTTGCTTGACAAAAGACCAACCACTACAAAATACAAACTGTTCTCAAACTGCAAAAATTACTTTGCAAAGGTACTGAAGTCTCTTCAAAAATTATGTGCTTGGTTCTTACACTTATTTTTCCTAGAAACATTCACGCATTTCAGAAGAAGTGGTCACTTACTGCTCACACATTGTGAATTCTGTCAGCAGTCTTAGTGACTCTGGTTTGTCCATTCAGTCCAAGCAGTAGAATTGACTAGGCTGTGCTCTGCCCTGCTAAATTTGAGAATCTGAAAGGAACTACAGCCTAAGCTTGACACATTTTTTTATTCCTTGTTGTTTTCCTGCATTTGAGATAACCCTCTTAAATCTAGCTTTGTGGAAATAAGGCAGAACTTCTCTCAAGACTTTTGGTAGATGATAGTACATTTAAAAGTGCAGACTGCTGTAGGCTTTTTGATGTGTGTGTGCCAGTTGATCCTGCAGTAATTATTATTTTTAAAGACAAACACACATGACTGATTTTACAAGTACATTTGCAATCTCCTTATTTTTTTTCCATTTTGTAAAATCCAGTGTCTTGGTCTTTTATACAAAATAGGAATCAAAAGGCAAATCTGGGGTTTTTTTTTTGTTTGTTTGTTTGGGTTTTTTTAATTAAATTAATACTATTGTTATTAGACAAAAATCAATTTTGTGTCCTAGTATGTGCATATATGTTAGCATTATTAGCAAGGTCCTTGTTGGTTTCAAAGGATGAAGGTTTTGGTCTTGAAACCAGAATTATGTTAGGTATGAAAATGCCTCTGTACTCTGTCACCACTATAGTACATCATATTTGGATTGTAAAGACAGAAGAAATGTCATTTCAAGCCAATATCATGTATTATGAACAAGTAGTTTGAATGCAGCACAGCACTGTTTCCGAATGATTTTTAAATGCTTTGAGGGTCATATCAGTCTACCACGTGCCTGTCCTGACACTGCAGTAGTGACCTATGAACAGTCTTGGGAGTAAATGCTGACTCCAAAGAATGAGGTTCCTGTTACATTTGAGTTGACCAGCTGTGGCCTCTGTGCAGGGCTACTGCAGAAAAAAAAAGTGCAGTGTTTCTCATACAGTATCTAGTCTATCAGAAAAACAGATAGACTCTAAGCATTTCAAGCCACAGTTCCTTATTCCTTTATTTCACTTCTCGGTATTTATTTATTTATTCTTTTGTTTCACTTCTCAGCATTGTCTGTTTAGATGTTTTTAAGTCCAAACTCACTGCTAAAATATAAGCAGTTAAAATTCAAATATGCCATGTTGAAATTTTATCTTCTTATCTCTATTATGTATTTCAGTAGGCAGCAAGCAAAGCAGCCTTTAGCAATGATAGGAAAATAATCCACATAGTACTTCCCATGCTGCTCCCTGGGGCCTGGTATGCAAAGTAGACTTTCTCCATGAGAGAGTGGCTCCCAAAATGAAGTGCTAGCTTTCCAGTACAGACGTGTGTTAAGCCATTAGGACCATAAAACTTCATCTCTGCCTTCATCCCTTTGAAGTCTGAGTAACATTGTCTTAAACAGTCAGCCAAAAGAACACACAGAATATTAATGTGAAATTTGGCCTTTATGATGTAAAAAGTAAGAATAAGGAACACAGCTAAAATTATCAGTCAGAGAAAGAAAAACTAGGGGAAAGAAGGACAGGTCAGGGAAATGACTGGGGGAGGGTAGGGTTACAGACAGCCTTCTGCTTGAGGCTCCAGTCTCCTTCCAAATTCTGATTCTCCTTGGGGAGAGCTTCTGAAGCATAGCAGGCCTGTTTGCCTGGAGCTGTTGCTTAAAAGAAGCACAAGTAAGCTCTGTTCCAAATGTTATTTCCCCCCCGCCTTATTTAAAGAAATGATGGAATACCTGGTGATAAGTGGCTTAATCTGGTGTTCACTCAGTTTAGAATAAAACTCGCTCAGCCAGTGTGTAGACAGCACAGGGGAGAAAGCTGAAGAAATGGGAAATGCTGCACAAATTTAGAAAATCAAATTTTGCACATTTCTTAGCGACTTGTGCAGAATAAGCATGAGTCAGAAGACGTCAGAAGTGTGAATTAGGAAACAAATTAAATATAGAAAGGAAAGAGCAAGATGCAATAGGGGGGCATATGGAACATGGTGTTTCATAGTGGAAAATAGCTGCAGGAGAGAAATGACAGAATAGAAGATGAACTATGCCAAAGAGGAAAAGTGGAGACCAGAAATGCAATGTAAAATAATAAAAAAAGAAAGCTTATTGCCTCAGGAGAGAATTCTTGTATTACTTGACGGATCAATAGCAGTGCTCAGACAAGAAGCTGCCATCTCCTGAGGTGTACTCTCACAGTGGTATATGATGGCATAGATTTATACAGCAATAAAAGACCTCAGGTTATCTGCTGGCTCACTTCCTACTGCATTACCACTGGAACAGGAAAGAAAATCAGTATGGTGAAAGAAGTGTATTGAACACTGCAGGTTTTAGGATCAAGCAGCAAAATTAGTGAGACCTTGATCCACTAAAGTTGGTCTGATACTCTTTAAGTAGAAGAGTTGGCTTTGGTGGAGTTCCATCACTGATATGATCATACTTACTGACCAGATGAACCCAGTCCATCAATAAGGTTACACTATCCAGGTGGTCACTGTACTCCAGGAGGAAAGATTCATAGGTACTGGCTGCTGCTGTTTTCTCTGGAATCAATTTTCTTTTAAATTTCCTTTAAAATAGAATTTTGTTTAGTTTTCAGTAATTGGAGATTTGGAATCTCTCTTCTGTCTGGTAGGCTGTGACACCCAGTAACTGTGAGAAGTGTCTCTCGTTGACAGCTCCCGTTAGATGGAGAGAAAAGCTGTGAACACACCCCTTCCTTCTTTTTCTCCCCAGCTCTGTACCCTGAGCACGTTGCCTTATGGTCAGGTTGTGATATCCCTTTGATCAGCTGGGTTCAGTGGTGTCCCCTCCCCACTCTTTGTGCACTCCCAGTTGCTGGTGCTGTGGGTGGAGGAGCAGAAGGCGGCTGTGTAAGCCTGCTTAGCAGTGACTAAAAAATAATTACTGAGAGGTTGGTGTGGCTTTGGAACAGATTGCCCAGGGAAGTTGTGGATGCCCCACCTCTGGTTAAAGCCAGGTTGGATGGGGGTTGGAGCACCCTGCTCTAGTGGAAGGTGTGCCTGTCCATGGCAGGTAGGTTGGAACTAGATGATCTTTAAATTCCCTTCCAACTCAGGCCATTCTATGGTTCTGTGATTTGTTTGCTATCAACGTCATTTTGGCCACAAATCCAAAACAGAACCAGACAAACTGCTATGAAGGAAGTGAACTTGTATCCCAGCCAAAACCAGTACCCCAGCTCAGAACCAAGCTACTGTTAATAAACATAATTTTGGCCTGCTAAATCTGAATTCAGGCATGTTTAGCTTAAAATGCTGTGCCTTAAACAGAGCAGTGATCAGATAGACACTGGCCTAGATGCTGTTGGTGTTCTGAGCTTTCAGTTCATGGTAGGCTTGTCAGACAGGTTCAGTACCTGCTGTGGAGCACTTTCTCAATTGCCAGAGTATGAAGGGAGTAAAAATGCATAAGGCTAGTGATGTGAACCCACAGAAACATTGTTGTCACCAATTTTGTTGACTTGCCCAGTCTAGCAGGTCCTAGGGGGCGGGTGGTGGGGGGAAAAGCACTTTGCTGTGCCAAATCAGACAGGGACAAAGGGGTAAAGTCCTCTCAAAATTACTCAGCTGAGGATGCCTAGATGATTTCAGCTGCTGCACTTTTTGCAAAGCTGGTTCTTTATTTTCCTCTCATGTGAGCAGGAACAGCCTAGGAAAAAGGTGGGCTCTTTTTTTGTGAATGCTGAATAGAACCCAGAAGAGACACTCTTTTCATTCCTAATAGCTTTCTCTGGATTTTTTCGTCTCTGGTTTGCTTAGTCTGGTAAGTTGTTGTAATTATTATCATCACTATCATGATTGTTACTGCTACTTACTACTACTTCTACTATACTAGTAAAAATAGTAATAACAACAATAACAACTACTAATAAAAATTGTTCATATTAGGTGTTTTTACTTGCCTGTTGCCATTCACCATCCCTTCTTCCATTTATAAGCTTCCTAACTTTATGCCAATTTCAAATGAATAATTACTATTGATGAATGGCTTAGTTTTTCCATGTTTCTGATTCACACAGCACTTTTTTAAAGTGCCTTCTCTTGAAGTAGGAATGTGGTACAGTGGGAATCTTGAGGAAGCACAAGAAGGTTTCTCAGAATCTTTAGTGACCTGAAGCTCAAAGATTGTGAAACAGAATGGTGACAACTCACCTAGGTAGACAGGTGTGATATGATGCGTTACAGTAGACACATATTAATAAATATATGTGCATATTATAGGTGCCTTAATTTATGAGCAAAGCCAGAGCTGAGAAAGATTATACTGCATTCCAGCTTTTCTGTTGCATTCAAGCTTTGAAAAATCTGCATCTGTTGTTAGCTGCCTAATGGTGTGCTGGATGTTAGGTTAGCTGTCCCAGGGATACAGCCATTTTTATGCCCAACAGAATAAATCTGTGAATTTCTTCAGGTACTCCGCAAAAATGCAGAGTCTGTGGTCCTTTTAGTTTTAACTTTATTTCAGTGATAACACCATCTGGTAACACAATATCTGACTGCTATTTGCCTTTTTTTTTTTCATTCTTAGTGTGAATTGTAGGAAGATTTTGTAAATTCAAGGGGAGGAAAAACCTTTGGGGGGTCTGCCCGTTTTGGTTTCTTTTCACTTGCATACATCCAGATCTGAAGTCCATGAGGTGCCCATATGGCTCCAGCACCTCCTCTTTTCCCATGGGAGAAGCAGCATGGAGGCCACAAGTGCTCAGAGCTTCCCCCGTGGTAGGTGTCCTCCTACCATGGAGGCCATAAGGAACCTGCCCATATACTGGCACCTGGTTTAACCAGCTTGATTGGTCATTCCACTCATTCTTGTGGTGTGCATGGAGGAGCACATGTATAACAGCCTTTCAGAGTTATTGGTGAAGACTAATAGAGATGTGCAAGAGATACACACCTAGGCAGCACAGAATCTGAAGAATATGAAAGCTAATACTTAAGGCAGCAGTTGTGAGAGAAAATCTTATGTTGTCCTGCTTTCACCTAGGATTTTGTTTTTGTAAATTACTGAGCTTGCTAGGTGCCTGGACATTGTCTTGATTAAAGAAACACAAATAAGGAAGTCAACACAAGTATCCCTGACAACTCCTGCTAGAAAAGAAAGAGGAGAAGAGAGCAAACAAGTCTAATTGCGTCATAAAAAAGAGGCAAACCTAAAAACATTTTAATGTGTTTAGAAAACTCCAGATTATTTAAACATCAATATTGATATGAATAGTGATATTAATAACTTGGAAATTCTGTGGGTCTCCAGTGAGGTTTTTTTTAATATTTAGTAAGCTCTATCCAAGAAGCTGAACAAACTTTGCACATTTTTTTTGAACATGCAGGTGTTATAGGGTGCTTGTTCAGTGCCTCGGCTTGGGAAACACAAGTTTTTGAAAGTAGTGGTCATCAACTGCTGCAGTAATCAGCAGACAGATTCATCAGAGAGACGTCTCTGTCAGCTGTTCCAAGATCACTCAAGAGTTAGAAACTGGGTGCTGATGGGAAATCAAAAATAAAAATTAGTCATTTGGAGATCCAGTTTGAGAAGATGAGATTTTTCTGAGTATATTAACAAGAAAAGTGAAAACCTGACTGGGTCTGTTTTTTGATAGCTTCTTCCTGTAGAGCCAGATCACGGTTTAAAAGTAAATACATGTTTAAAGGAATGTGTTTTTCCCTGTTCTTAAGAATTCTCACTCAAGACCATGCAGTGGCTCAGAAAGACAGAAGCCTAATTTACTCTGCTCATAGCTTATGGCAGCAAATGCCTTTCCCTCGCCAGGATTGGGCAATTTCTGCTTCCCAAGATGGCCTGCAGAGAGGCTGTTGTTTAGAGAGGGCATTTTATCTGAGCAGCTCTTTGCCAGGTTCACTCCTGCCTGGCCGTACACTGTCCTCCTGCTGCTGTCCCACAGCACACCCTTCCCCCTCGAGCTCTCTGGCCTTCTGGAGTAGCCTTCTTCCTGTTCTTGCATTTCCAAGACTGTATGCAATAGGTTGTAACTATTTGCATAAGCAAAATGACAGCCTAGGGCCAGTACACTTAAACACCTACATTCTCTGGCTGTTCTATTGACAATGCAATAGTCTATCCCAACTGCAGTGAAACATGGGAAAGACTGTTTTACCTATTACTGCAATGCTCCTGAAGGAGAAAACTGCTGCTTGATAGAAACTAGTCCTGAACTGGTCTGGATGATACCCTGCTACCTAGTAAAAATATTATTGCAAGACTTATATATGAGGTTTTCTTACACACCTTCATTTGAGACATTACCCAGTATTGATAAAATTGGATTTAGCTCAGGAAATAGTTTTAATAAAAGTAACCGAGCTCCTGTAAGTTTGAAGTTTTGCTGAACTGTGTTTCTGCCTGGGACAAGCAGGTCATTATGAGGTGGGGAAATTGCAATAAGTAACAAATCCATGGTAACTACTGGCAACAGTGTTGAATTCAAACTGTTGGCTCAATTTCTACAGGTATATAAATCCCCCCAGAAAAAGTCTGGTTGCAGGTTTTTCTGCCCTTCCCCAGTGAGACGTTTTTCAGTTTCAGAAGTCTCACATCTTGAAACTGGCTACATAGTTTTCCAGTTATTCTGTGTATTACTTTCATTTTTGCTTCCTTACCCTTTCTATTAAATGTCCTTTAATGTTTATTTTTTTGCTTCTCTTCTGGGGAGAGGAACATTTGTGGAAATTCAAACCCACTGGCAGTATTCAGCCTGTGATCCCCAAACCCACTGGCAGTATTCAGCCTGTGAAGGCCTCAGTGTTTGATAAGCATTAGGTGTATTATTCTTATAAAATTATTATTCCTATTATTCCTAAAAAATCTTTGTGTGATAGTAGGTCTGTAGCTATTCTAGTGGCATAACAAATGGGATAGCACAGCTTAAGCCAAAACCTTAAAAATGTGACTGTGTGAAAATATTACAAGATTTCCCCTTGCCTTGGACTCAGACACTGGAGGATGGATTCCTCTTCCTCTTTTCCTTAAGGTAGCATTTTAACAATGTGGGAGAAAAAGTTCAGGTAAAAAGTAAAAGTCAAGGAGTAAAAAAACTTGTAATTTTTGTCAGCAATATGCTTTACTGCATTTATGAGCAGCTGTAGCTGCCTTTGATGATCACCAGCATACCACCATGTTCCATTGCTTACACTTCCAATGAGCAGAGATGAATTAGGTAACACAACACTGTGCTTAGCACCAGATTAAATGTAGTCTGCATAAACAAACACAGTGTATTTCAAATTGCCTACTAATCTGAAGACTTACTTTGACATTTTTTAAGAAGAGATTGCTTAACTGGAGCAGTGAACTCAGACTCTTTTAGCTCAAAGGTGAATCATATTGTTATTTTTATGTGTTCATCTAGTCCTACTGCAGTCCCCTAACAATTTAGTCATTCTTTTTATTAATAATCCTCTATTTCAAAGACAGGAGGAACCATCTCTTATTACTGTTAATAGAAAAGCTAACATCCCCTAAAGTGTTTTGCTAGCATTTCTACTACTGGTAGGTGGGGAGTACCTGATAAGTAGTACAAGTTAGTATGTGTATACTCATCTTGACAAAAAAAAAAAAAAAAAAATTTCAGAATGAGTCAATGCAACTGTGAGCAGCTGAAAACAACCTGCTAACCTGTCCCATTTCCTAAAATGTGAACACTTATATTGGTGACCAGAAGCTTTTCTATGAATGATAGGATGAAGCTTTGCTTCGTGTATTAAGTTTACTACATCTGGAGTTCTGCTTCTTTCTTTTTTGTGACTTTTACCAAATAACTAATTAAATTTAATTTCTAGCCACACTGGTCATAACTTCAATAGTGATGGAGTGGTCAGGACATGTAACCTTCAACATCTTTTGAAGGTTAAATGTCTCTGCAGGGATTTTAGTGTATAATTTTTAGAAAATTACATATGTACTTGTAGAAAATTACATGTGCTGCATGTGTACTTTTGTTCTTTGCTGTAATCAGGTAACCTCAGTAGTGTGAAAATAGAATTAAACGATCTGGGGTTTCTTGACATTCATAGATGATTTATTTTCTAAGTACTAACCAGTTTAAGAGGAAATGCAGAGAAGATGCCACATGGTGGCTAAGTATTCTTGCATTATAATGTACTCTAAATTTGTTTTTAACAGTGAGCAATATTTTAAAAGGTGAGTGCATTGTCTTGGAGGTTGTGGCAGAAGGGTGAGCCCACTGACTGCTGCTGCTCACTAGCACAAAGGCAACCTCAACTGGCTTACTTATCTCAGTACCTGCCTCCAGACATTCTCAGTATGCACACATTTTTTCCACACGTTAGCTGGCTTTCTCTTCAGAGACTTCCTGTCTTCTGTTTGCTGTTTTGTTCATCAAATGTGGAAAGTAGTTCTTCAAGCTGGCAGATACAATTACCTTTTAAATCCTTTTTTATTCATTTGGTACTCTCACCAAATCAGTGTACAGTATTAATCACACACTAGCTAAAGCTTTTACTTCAGAACAGTAGTAACTACTACTAAATGAGAGAGTTCAGTTCTGTTGAGAGTGCCTGATACTAATTTGGCTGGGTATCAGTTTCACCCACTGCAGTTTCAAGCTGAGAATAAAAGCCTCTTTCACTCAGATGGTCTTATTTATTAGCCTCTTAAAAGTTTCCATGGGCATGTGCTCAGGACTTTTCAACAGAACTGTTATTTTTCTCCAGTTTTACTCTTGTTCACATTCATTTAGACAGGAGGAAAGTCTGTGTCATTTTAGTCAGGCCTGTATAATTGCTTTGGTTTGAATCCTCATTTCCAGATTGAAGTGAACAGAAGTGACTTTAGGATCATGTCATGGTTAGTTGAGACGCCCTTTACATCAGTGAATTCCCTTTGGATGGATGAAGTGAGCTGTCTGGGCTGGAGTCTCAAACTTGGGAGAGCCAAGGTATGTACAAATGTTAAACATATTTAAAAGGAGAGTTACAAAAACTGATCTACTCCATGAAAACAGATGAAAAATAATGAGAATTCACTCAATGTGATAATCATTTCTTGAGGGCTGCCCATGCTAATCCAGGCAGCTTGCTTTAAAGTCAGTGGTTGTTTTGAATCCTGTGGGGATTGGACATGGAGAACTCGTATTCCAAACCAAAACCAGAGCAGAAAGTTGGGTGTTGTTTCTTGCATCCAAACAGTACTGGCTATTAGGTTGGCTCTCCTGTTTCCTTGGAGGGTTCACAATCACAGCATGTGGCAGATGTTTGTGATGCTGTGCCCTGAACAGCCTAGCATGACAGGATGCTGCATGTAAGTACAGACAGGTGGGATGCCAAAATTATTAAGAAGGGTACAATTGCTACCCATCTTTACCATGACTAATCCCGTACAGGGGAAATAGTGCATAGTAAACATGTATTTTTCCTCCAGACAGTTACAGTTCATTGAGAATACACCTGACAAAAATAATGGGCAGCCTATGGCTTAAACCTAGAAGTAAAATCTAGGTATCCAGGAAAGCTTCTGCAGAAACATAGGTGGAATTTTTAAAAAATCTAGGAAAGTTTCACATTTAGGTACAAAAACTTCAGAAAGCCCAGTGTGTCAGTGAGCAAATGAGAACTGGGATGGTTTATGACACATCCCCATTCTTGAAGGGCACCATGACTGCCTCTTGTTTACTAAAGTTGTGACAGAAATAGTTGCTGCTTGCTATAAACAAGTGTATTTAAAACCACTACTGTAGTATATTATGTTGTGCACAAATAATGTTAAAGCCCATTTGCAGCTTGCTGGATTCTGATTATAAGCTTACTTAAATAGCATTTTATTTCACATTTAGGTTCAGTTTCATTCCTCTCTGGGCGCCCTTGCTGCTGCTCCAATCCTCAGCTCTGCTGTTGGCCATGATTTCCTTCTTGTTGCTGGTATCACCAGTGCTACTGCCCTTGTCTGGTGTTGTGTTGGTGCCCCTGCTGAGAATGGAGTGGGAAGAGATGTGGCAATGGCAGCAGCTGTGGAGGCAGTGGCCGTAGAAGTGCTGGGATGAGCCTCAGAGCAAGCAGGTTTGTGCCATGGCCCTGTAGCTTTCTGGACAGCTGGAGAGGGTTAGATAATCAGGGGTCATTTCACAGAATCCTTTCACTTGGAAAAGACTTCCACCATTATGACCAGTTTGATGGTTTTGTGACTGAAGTGCTACTATTGAGTGAAGGTGGGAGGTGTTTTTGTGTACAGAAAAGGAACTAGCTTGTAATGAGGACAATAAAGTAACTTACAGTGACTTAAAATTTAACACCTGGCTAAATCTAAATATTCTGTTGGTTTTTCTGCAGTCAGCTTGTTTAGCAGCATTCAGAAACACTGACTGAAGCCCGTGAAGTTACTAAGGAGTGAAATGATCTGTTACAGATGGCTAGCACTGAGATTATCATTAAAAGAATTTCATTGCTCTTAGAAATATATATCTGAAAAAAAACTGTCCTGGAAAGACAGAGTGCTCTGTAAAAAATTAGATCAACAAAATATTTAAGAAGATATAGACATTTCTAAAGCATTTCCCCACAGCTTAAAAAGTGAATTATGAATGTTGATTAATAAATGTAAAAAGCTACTACATCCCTTTTAAAGCTAAAAGGGTGTTAAAGAAAATAGAGTGACCCTTCCGGCACTCATGGAACATCTGTGGATCTGGAATTTCCTGATAACTCTTGGTTTGTAACTTACCAAACAGGTCTTCTTTCTTTTTCATAACCCTATCTGTCATGAAAATTAGTCTAAACTTTAAACATTTTTTTAATATGAATTTTTTTTTCTGACCTCTACTCTCCTATGAGCCTTAAACAAACATGCCTTATGGTTTGTGGACTGAACTAATAACCAAATGTTCAGCCAAGAAAAACAATTATTTTTCAGCTTTCATTAACAAGGTTAAATCCAGGACAGGTCCTTTTCTGCATATGCGGAAACCAGAACTGTAGTTGTTCATCAGGAAGTACAACAGGAATTGCTGCTACAGAGGTAGGTTCCATTTACAATGAAACCACAATGAAAAAAAAAAAACCCACAATGAAAAGAAAAATAGCATGGGATTGATTTCAATAGAGACAGATCTGAGATAAATCTTGTAAAGTGCTATATACAAGTCAGATGCTTCATGGAAAACTTGATGGGAAGTGAACAACATTTTGCAATATAAAGCTCTTTTTGACTACTGCTTTATCAATACCTTTTTCATATGATAAAGAAATTGTCCTGATCTACTGATGACAATATTCCAGATGCAAAGTCATGGAAAAACTAAAAACATAGCAAGAATTATTTATCTCAGATTTGTCTCAGTTCACAAATGTCCACATATCATAGAATCACAGAATAGTTTGGGTTATAAGGGACCTTAAAGATGATGATACTTCCTACCCACAGGGACACTAGACCAGGTTGCTCAGTGTATCCAACCTGTCCTTGAGCACTTTCAGGGGTGGGGCATCCACAGCTTCTCTGGGCAACTGGTTCTGTGCCTCACCACCCTCATAGTGATGAATTTTTTCCTAATACCTGAACCATATCTACCCTCTTTTAGTTTAAACCCATTACATGACCTTTCTTCATGGTTGCCCTTGAGGTTTTTTTTAAATTTACTTAATTCTTTAATATTAATACTTCTTTTCTGCCATGTTAAGTTCTGTCTTCTCTTGGGTTTTTTTCTTTTGCTGTGAGAGTAATATTCATGGTTTAACCCCAGGCAACAGCCAAGCTCCACACAGCAGGACTGGGGAGAGAATCAGAACAGTAAAAGCGAGAGAACTCATGTGTTGAGATAAAAAGAGTTTAGCAGGGAAAGCAAAAGTCACACACACAGGTAAGGCAAAACAGTTCATTCAGCCCTACTCATGGGCAGGTGGGTATTCAGCCATCCCCAGGAGATGGGACTTGGGAGGACAAACACCATCAGTCCCAACATACCCCTGTTCCACCTTCCTTCCCCCCCTTCATATCCTGAACATGATGCCATAGCATCTGAAATATCCCTTTGGGCAGTTTGGGCCACCTGTCCTGGCTGTGTCTCCTCCCAGCCTGCCAGGCACCCCCAGCTTCCTCAGCTTCCTTCCCTCAGCTTGGAACACAAAAAGCAGAAAAGGCCTTGGCTGTGTGTAAACCCTGCTCAGCAATGACAGAAACATCTCTGTATTATCAACCCCGTGTTCAGCACAAATCCAAAACACAGCCCTATATCAGCTGCTGGGAAGAAAATTAACTCTACCCCAGCCAAAACCAGCACAGTAATTCTTTCAGTTTATGAATGGCACAAAGCCTGATGAAGACAAAGTACTGCTACCCAGATGGAGTTAGTCAAGTTATTGATCTTATTCCCTGTAGAAAACATCTGCAGGTGTCCTTCTTTACCCTAGATTTATAAATAGGATTGGGATTATTTTATATACCTGCACAGGAGAGGGGATGAGTCCCTATTCTGTCCAGCCTGTTGCTGTTAGTGTTAGAGTGCTAGAGTGCAAGTAGTTGAGCCTAGAAGGTCTTTGAATAAATCATCAGTCATCATAACAAATTACAAGTGGGTAATATACATGACACAAATTATAGCCATCAAACTTCCCAAAGGTATTGCAACTGCTGACAGGATTTTCCATCATTTATTACCAGATGGGAGAGAAAGGGAGCTGGGAATAAGCAAATACTCAACTATGTGAAGAATGAAATTGAGCTACATAGTGTTCTCTGAGGCTGGTAGTATGGAAAGACAAAGGAAGATGAAAAGCTTAAAACCAGTTAAAGCAAGTGGAGTTAAAATTATCTGTAACATCTAGGCTAGCCTAAGATCCTCTTTTGCACCACACTACAGCCAACTAATGTGACTTTTGAAGCCAAAAATACATTACAGGTGGCCTCAGCAGTCCAGATGAGATGACAGATGAAATGGTGTCTGAGACCAATTTGTTCCAGATAGCTTTTTCCTGTGTCCAGAACAAGGCTATTAAACAGATGAAGACTGTTTATAAACAGTCTGATAAACAGTCTGTCAGATAAACAGACTGAAGAAATGTGAAAGGAAAACATGTTTGAACTAGAAGATATTTACTGATATAAGTAAGATATGTGAAAAGGGCTTAGCATGTTTGTGGGTTTGAGATTGTATTTCCTCTGAGGACTGTCAGTTTAGCCTTGGATTAGAGCCGCTAAATGATGCACACAGGTAAAGCAAGATCCATTCAGATACCTTGTTGTTAGATGATCCCTTACCTGCCATCTGTTTGTTTCTACAACCTGGCCTCAAAAATACTACCCGCTACTCAGTTGCTACCCAAAACTACCTGATTTTGAGCTGTTCAATACTTATCTGTTGCTTGAGTAAGGATCCAGATACAGGTGAGACAAGTAAATCCCTATGGATAGGGCTAAAGGAGATTTTCTTTTGCATCACAGCTTGGCTTCCTTAATATTCAAGCTTGAATGTCTGCTCTGTGAACACATATTCACCTACAAATGTCCTTTTCAGGCTTTGAGCATTCAAATTTGTATGTCCTCTTCCCTGGAAAGTGTATGGGGGAAACTTCTGTCAGTCTTGTATGTGAAATCAAATGTTGCATGTGAAATAAAAAACAGTGCAGTGGGCATTGGGGAAAGGTTATTTCTTCTTCCTGTTACTTTGTTCTATTGGGGATTTCTTAACCAGTAGCGTGACCATCTCTGGCATTTGAAAAATTATGCATTGTACTGTGCATGAAACCTCTCTTTGTTGCCTAGGCATTGTGCCTGTTCTTTAATTTGTGTATGTGTTGCACAGGTTTGTGTCTAACTAGACATAAAGATTGCTGTGCAGGTCTATGCTGAATGAAGGCATAAGACTATATTAACTATTTTAAGTATGTGGTGAAAATAATGTACTATTATATTTTTAAATGCCAATTTTTAAATGCCAATTTTTAAGTTTTATAAAAGTCTGACATTGCAAAAAGTGCACATGTCCACATGTGATGCTACATGATGCTGGAAGAATTAGGATAAAGATAAAATAGAGGAACTTGAGAAAATTTTAGTGGTGAAAGAATAGTGAGATGAGGGCACCTGGTTCCTGTTAGCTAAAAGGCTTCTGTTTGAAAATTTTCTGGTGAATAAGACAGATCTTATTTAGCTCTGTTGAAGTCAGTCAGTCATCCTTTCTAAAGAAATGTTCAGTGGGTTTTAACATATCTTTACTTGTGGTTACAAGAATAGACAACTCTGCAATCCTTGTGGCCATGCTGTTAAAGATTAGCAGCCTAGCAGGGAAAAGCACTGTGATATACAAATTAAACTATGTTTGGTTGTTTGGCTTGCCGCAAGTAGATGGCTGTAACCCATTTCTACTCTCAACCTTTTCCATTTCTGTTGAATAAAAAGTATTTTAACACTTAAACTAATTGTTAAGATATCTAGAACTCTCTGATTTCTAAATCTGACAAGGTATGTGCATTTTTGAGGGGAGATAAATCAATCTTAACTATCACACCAAGAATAACTCAGCATTAATGCAGAAAAAATACGAAGCACATGGTTCCCCAGCCTGGGGCGCTCCTGCCTTGTTCGAGTCCTTCATAGGATGTCCCCTGTTCACTCTCCCCTCTGGCTGCCCCTGGGGACAAGGCCACTGTGTGTTTCTCCAGTGCTCCCTGTGCCTGACTGGCCACCATCAAACTGTGGAGTGTGTGCAGCCCCAGGAGAGCATTGTGCTGGGAAGTGTCACCTCACCCAATGCTAGAGGCTGAATCTGCAGAGCTGGCAGTAGCAGGAAGACAAGGGCAGTGTTGCCCATCTCCACCACTGTCCCTCAGTCCTGCTTTGCTATTACAGAGCATTTCCATATCTGTATGCAATAGGAAGGAATTTTAAGATCTCCTGCACTGATTCAAGTCTTTGCTGGGGATGCTTTGTACTCTTGTTATTCATTAACCTTGGAGTGACATCTTGCAATCACCCCTGTGCTGAGGTTACAGAGGATAAAATTATTTTCTTGCAGTATAAACGTATAATGTAGTTTGATCTCCATTTGCTGCATGTGAAGTGTCTGGAATCTATTCTAATATTAGTTATAGTGACTGTGTGTCTCATGACAGAATTGTCTGGATTACAGTATCTCATAAATTGCTGTAGTAAACAGGGCACGTTCTCCCAAATGAAGAAAAGCGGTTTTAGCTGTCTGGTAGAAGTAAACGCAAAAATCCAATTTATTTTACTTTTAGGCCCAAAGAACAGACCAGGTGAGTGCTACATAAGTACCAGAGGACTTCCTGTTGTGGGTTAAACAAGATAATGGATGATTTGTGAGAAAACACTAGGATATGACTTTGTGCAAGAGATATGTCATTGTTTAAGATGATTGATGTGTGATGCATAACTTCCTGTTCTTTCAACTTTTAGATGGAAATGAGCATCCTGATCTGCGCTGTTTGTGAAGCTATCTCAGACTTGTTTGTTTAGTAGAAGTCAGTGTGGATGGGCTTGTTTCAGAATTAGATTCTAAAAAGTACAATGGCATTATTACTTTGAATTAATTTTCCACAAGGAAAGATTTTCACAAACAGTTGTTCCATTTTAGGTAAGCTAGAAATTTAACTTTCCAGGGAGGAGAAGCCCTGATGTCTGTAAAAAAGATTTTATTTCAATTTACTGCCAAATCTTTTTACACTGCCTGATGTAATTTATACTGAATGCATACATACTACTTGGCAGGTGAGAGGAGATTGTGCTAGTTGTTTTGGGGAGGTTAGTGGAAAGATTTTAGCTTTATTATATTTTAGTTTTCTAACTATGTGCTGATTTTAGATCCTTAGAGTGATTTTCGTTTAGAGCTTCTGGTTTTGCCTTGGAGGTGCGGGTCTGTTGCCATCTCCATAAGAAAAAACACTCAGATCTTGTAAGGTATCATTCAAAATGGTATTTCTTAGCAAGACATTCCACAGACCCTATTTATGACATGGAGAGCAAGCAAGTCAACCCTGAAAGTCATTCAAGCTGTTGCAGGATTTCCTAACGAGAAAGCAACTCTATTCATAATTTCGATGGTCAAAAAAGTAACAAATTCTCCACAGAATTTCTTGTGTCCTGTTAAAAGGCAGGGCTTTGCCAACAGTGCTGAGTGGGAGCTGCCCACAGGAGGCTCCAGCACCACGGGGAGGCTGTGCTGGGGGAAGGTGTGTGGCACGGTGTGACATGGCACGGTGTGGCTCAGCACAGCCTGACCACCAGCCCGGCATGCAGCACCTGCCCAGCAGGGCTGTGGTGTGGATCACTGCTCCTCAATGTGCAGGGGGCTCCCAGTCTAAACTTGCAGTTTCCCACAACTACAATATCAAGTAATTTATAATGCTTCACCACTGCTCTGGTGGATAGGATGGGTACAGACAGAATGGACAACTTTTTAAAATGTCAAAACTTCATTGGAACAGTTTGTTGCACCATATCCTGCCATTTTACTATTATTACCTCTTACTAATTTTTTCTGTTCCTCTTTTTGTCAGTCTTCCTGTTTTCCTGTTTTGGGGTTGTTGGAGTTTTTTCTATTTTTCTAGTTTCAGTCTATTTACGATTTTATTATACATTAATTTCTCATTCTGTTTTTCTCCGTATAACAAAATATATTCTTCATCTCCCTTGCCTTTTAGTGCAGTGGCTTATGATTTTTTTGATGTAGTTTCTTTGGAGGAAGTGGTCTGTCTTCCCATTTGTTTACTTTACACTGGCCACAGTAGGGCACTTGGATAAAGTTATGCTGAAATCAATAACTGTGCTATTTTGCTGCCTTTTACTTCCTCTGGACAAGTTAATATTTAACTCCAGAAAAAAGTCATACTGAGGATTTTTTTTTCTTCTTTTTTTCTCTCATTATGTGTCCACTCAGTGTGTGTCCACTGCCAGGGCTCCAGAAAAAGTGAACGGATCTGTGCCACTTTCTTTTCTATATTTTTGTGTTCCCAAGGTTTTCATGGCCTTCCCTAGCCACTTCCCTACTTCACATCTAACACTGAATCCTCTGTCCCATCTCTCTGCTATGTGGAAAAAAGCAAGTGCTTGTGCTAAGCAGAGTCTCATCACTAGTTTTGCTTTTCACAGCTTATTTTTAAGACATTTTTGGTCTCTAAGTTAATGTAGATAATTTCAAGTTCCCTAGTCACTGTGTTTTGCAAGCCTCTGCTGATGTTCTCTGTCTAACAAAAAATGTACTGTGTGAGCCTTCATAAAATACACTGTAGAGCCACAGGAATTAGATCACAGCAGAATCCCAAATCTGCCCAGCAGCTGGACTCTTATGGCAGAAATAATGCGATAATGTTGACTGAGCAGCTCTGAAACCAGGATTTACATATTGAACTGCAGCACTGGCATCAATTCTGTGAGGAAAAATGCCAAGGGCCTCTTGACATATACTTAAGTGTTGAGAGTATTTTATCCAACAGCCTAATCCTTTTTTTGCAGCTTTTAATTTAACATCAAATCTGAAAATTAATTCTACCTTTTTTTTTTTTTGCCATTTTAAAAATAAAGATAGAGGATCTTCTGGCTAGTAGCTAGGGATGTTTAAAAGGCAGGGTAGTGAGGATTGGTTTTTTTCTCCAGCTGAGGTTTATTTGCTTAAGCCTTTTGAGGTTGATAAACTTTCCTTTCTGAAACTATGCAGGGTCCAAGCTCCTGTAACTTGCAATTTTTTGTTGTGTTTTCCTGACTTCTCCTGCCTGGCATTCTTCAGATGTCAGTTCTTGAGACTTGCCATCACTCTGAGCCACCCTTCTAGCTTAGCAGAGGGCCTCTGATATTGATTGGTTTGTACCACAACCTCAGAGAAAGATAAAAGGAATATGGTATCAGACAAGCACAGTGACACTTCCTCCGTAGCAGTTACAAAGTGTAAATAGCATGCAGTATCTGCGCAAAGATCTGCAAACATCAGTGAAGATGTACACAGTAGGCTGCACTTAAAATGTTTTCCCTAAGGGATGTTGGCATTATGTGCCTGATTCCCTATTTGAGATTATGCACAAAAACTACGCAAACCTCATGAACAGCCAGCATGGGAAATTACCAACTGCATGGGGCTGGCCAAGGCAGTGGAGGGTTTGTCTTTAACCCACTTGGAATTACAGAACTGCTGACTTCTTCAGAGAAGAGATCAAATTCTTGTGTAGGCAGCGACACGTATTCCTCATTCTTTCAAAAAATGAGTGTGTGCTGTTCTCACACAGGGAGGGGAAGATAAGGAAAGCCTTCTGAGTGTGCTTACAGCATAAGTCTTTGTGCAGACTTTAAAACTAGTCAGCTGCTGGGCTGTGCAGTATGGGCTGATCTAGATGGGAGATGTGTAAATGCACATGTGAAGGATCAAAGGTCAAAGATAAGATGGTGATGGAAACAAGATGGCTCTAACTTGAGGTGTGGTGGAGCATGGATGTAATTTTGAACATAACTATTCAGTGTATCACATTAGGTGCTTTCATTTCTTTTTAAGAATTGGCCAAGGCTAGCAGCATGAAATATGAATTGTATCATAGTCCTTTCCTACAGTTTTGGCAGTACCAAATATGGGAAAGAAAATCTGAGCCAATGCTGTTAATGTTAAAAAAACCATTTCATGGTCACTTTTTGTTGCTGATGTTTTTCCTTCCATTACCTTTGCCAACAAATGACACAGAGCACTCAGCAGAAACTGAAATAAATTTGGTAGAGTTATTTTTCCTTTTTTTTACCCAGTGGTTAAAGAGAGTAGCACTTAACAAACATTAACCAAATACTGCCTTCTGCCAAAAGCCATTTATACTACTATAACCCCAATGCCTTTATATAAATAATAATACCACCGCTGAAATATTCTTATGTACAACAAGACAAGATTTTCCTTGGGATTATTAGACTATATATGAGATAGTAAATTCCTATCAAAGGTCTCTATAATTTTACGTATCAGCTTCTGTCCAAAGAGATGGCAAGCTACACAATCAAGCAAGTATCTAGCCTTTCTTGCAGTTGTTTATAAAAGTACCTTACAAGTCCAGACATGCAGACCTTCTGGAGCAAGATGGAGTACACATGAAAATAATTACACAAAACAGAATTGCTTTCCTTACAGTTCATAATCACAGCTACTTTGATGAAGTAACAACCTCATCGTTATAGCTACTAAACAATATTTAAGTAGCCAAAAGCCAGATACCTTCTTAGAGATATATATATACAGAAGATTGACTTGCCTGTGCAGATTCTTCTTTGTGTCCAAAGTGAGATTTGTACAAGTGCAGACTCATTTTCCTTCTTACTGCACTCCAAGAAAGAGTGAGGAAATATTTCCTATCATCCCATTGTTGTATCTCGTAAAAGGATTCGTTTATGACTTCATTTGGTGGTGTGAGCAAAGCCAGATGATGGTTACAACAGAACCAGAAAGTGCTATGTGTTTTCATTGTTCAAAAAAACTCCTGCTTCAGCTGGGCTATGTGAGCGTCTGAAATGTGACTGCCAGTAATGGGGAGATACCATCACATTACATGTAGCACACACCCTGGGCCTCTCAGAGGGAAACAGCCTTCATGTAAGCAATCATTTGACCAAATTTAATCCCAGAAAGACATGGCAGTATTCTTGTGAAAGGAATAATGAGTTAAAAATAAGACAACAGGTGAAAACCAATAATGCTGGGACTTTGTGGGGACCGATACTTGAGGGGCAACAAAGTGGATATGTGCAACATGGGAAAATGAGTTACAGCAAACCTCTGGTATCACATATTATTTAAAACATTTGGTTCGTAAGTAATAGGTTATTTGACTCTGGAAATATTTTTCTTCAGCTCTTACTTCTCTGGAGTGGTTTTGTAACTGTATAACTACTGGAAGAATATAGGAAAACAGTTATATGGAATGATATGGAGTGCAGCAGGTCACCAAACTCAACCCCCTGTCCAAAACAGGCTTAGCTGTGGGGTCAGACATGGTTACTCAGGGCTTTGTCTCACTAGGGTTTGAAGTCCATGAAGGACAGAGATGGTACAGCCTCTCCAGATAGCTTGTGTTTAGTTATCCTGCCATGGAAATTCCTGAGGCCTACTTTCTCTAGCTGAAAACTCTCCTGTTTCTACTAGTGGAAACTACTGTAAAAAACCTGTAGCCCCCGGTAACCTCCCCGTAGCAGAGCACACACCTCAAAGCTGCCCTCCTCCAGTCCAGCTTGCTCACAGTGTCTGCTGAAGTCTTACTCACGTACAATCAGAACATCATCATCTACTGCTCTTGCCTCACCCACAAACCCAGTCATTTTGTCACAGATGATCATCAGATCAGGCATCAGTTAGTCAGTCTCCATCTTCTGCCTTGTGTGCTTGTACTTGCCTAAGGGTTCTTGCTTCAGAGATGCTTTCCTCAGGGGCTGAAAATGAGACAATCATCCTGTAGTTGCTCAGATTGTTCTATTTGCCCTTCCTTTAGATGGGTACAACGTCTGTTTTACCTTGGCCATTTGGGACTTTCTCCAGTCTCTATGATTCATCAGAGCTGAAAGAGAACAGCCTTTTGAAGATACCAGACAGCATCCTCAGCACCCTTGGGTGCAGACCAGCTGGGCTTGCAGGCATGGGTAGGTTGACAGCTCACTTGAAAGCCACCAAGTACCTCATCATCTGTCACTAAATCACTGCCCTCCCTTGAGCAGCTGGTTCAAATTTGCTTTTTAACCTCCACTGGCTGTAAAGCAACTGGTGACAATAGCATCTTGGAAAGAGCTATGTGAAGTGTTCTGATATTTTGATTGTCATTCTGTTCTGTTCTGACTGTTACTTTGTTTTCAGTCTTTTCTGCTCTTAGCATACTTCCAATTTTTTGAGAGACTGTTCCAGTCTGTGTCATTCATCTTGGGATTGTGAAAGTAGCCTTGTGGAGGATTTTCCCACATTTAAAAAATTGCTATGTGTGACTATTTTAATGCTAGAAAGATGCTCAGTTGATGGAAATAGGTTTGTGTTCTCATAGTTTCATCCAAATTAACTGAAGTACAAGAATTATATGGCTGCACTGCCAGTCTGGCAGATTTAGAATTTTCTGAAGATTCTTCAGGCTACTAGTAAAAATTCAACCTTCAAAGGTCAGGTCCTCTGTATTGACTGCAGATTGAATACATTAATAGGTAAAAGCAATGTGATGTCAAAAATAAAACCCTAGAAGAATGCAGTTTGCCAAATAAAAGGCAGACATGCAAAAGCAATTATTCCTAAGAGGGTTTGAAATGCTGAATTTACTAAAAAATTAAGCTAAAAAATAGCTACCAAATTGAAAAACAGACACCCCTCACATGCTAGATCTAATTAATCTGAAACTAGTTTCCCTGAAACTTGACTTTGTACCTTGGCCAGCTGAAGTAATGTGTAGAAGGTCTCTTAGTGTTTCTTTCACATGTGCCCTCTCTTCACAGATCATGGCAGGAGGAGAAAAGAAGGTAGGAAACTCTGAAGGAGTCAAGGGTGGGAGAAGTCTTGTGTTTTAAGGAATGAAAAAGCCCATGAGACTGGAGATACTGAGACTGGAGGAACAGACCTCCTTCACTTTGCCCTTAGTTGCACAAGCAGGCAGAAATGTTTAAAAACCAGCAAAGGAAAATGCTTTGAGTAATTGCTGTGAAAACAAAGTGAAGTTTCTCTTTGGCCCTTCTGATTTTGGTCATTTGAAGAGAACAAGAGCTCTCCAAAGGTCTGTTGCCCTAGAGAGCAGGGACATTATCTCAGTGAAATATTTTGTTTGCAGGGTTTCCCATCATAGCAGCTATTTGAATGAAATTTAGTGGGGAGGGAGGAAGAAGAGAGGGAGGGAAGAGTATGTGTGGTCCTTGTATTTTGTCTTCTATTAGAAGTGCTTGAAGAAGATATAAATTAATTGTGTAATCTGGATATTTATTTTTTCATTTCTCTCTCACTGCTTCTCAGTGCAGAGGATTTATATATCTCACAGGCAGCAGCTGCTCAGTGCTGCAGTGCCACAGGCACAGCAGAAAGAATAAATGCTTTTGGTCTCACTGTAACAATTTAGGTTCACCTGGGTTTGCTCTGATGTAAAAGCAAATCCCCTCTGCTCTCAGGGGCCCCTGTAGCAACAGGAATTGAATGTGCCAGGGTGCAAGGCTTCCAAGGCTTATTATACTTTAACTCTTAAGAGCACCTCCTTGTTCTGCATGCCCAGCAAAGACATGTCATGTGGGTAACATCACTGCTTGGTATGTTGTTAAAAACAGGTTTGCCATTTCTGCAGAACTTGAAAAGACTTAAAGGGTGGCTTGGACTAACTCAAAATTAAGGTCAACAGCATTTCAACTCCTGCTTGTAGATGAGGTATTACAAAATCATCCTAATAATCTAGCGGTTCAAAGGGGTAATTTAACTGCCTAGTGAAAGCAACACGTTTCATTAACAACAGTCTGTTGTTAAATGAGATTATGAGCATTACCATGACAGCAGACCTGTCATATCCACTCTTCCAGTACATTTTCCATACTAACATGATTTCACATCAACACTGGCGAATCTCTATTTCCAGTATCACTAATGCAATTCACACAGCTCTTGCCAAAATGTACTAAAGACTCAGTCATAACTGTTGATGCTAAGCCACAATTCTCACTTTCCCTATCACACATCAGTCAGTAAATTACACTTTGAAGCCTTATGAATATTTCTGCTCCCCACCCCCAAGCTGTCTGAAAGGAAAAGAGTTAAAGGGTTTTGTTTGTAGACAAACTACCTTCATCAAAGATACTGAAGGTTTTAGTAATTAAACATTTTCTGCTAAAAGATTTCTGAAATATTACTTGTTTAAATGAGAGAATTAAGGGGATCATGTCCCTGAAAAATTTTTTAAAAAATTAAGATACGCAAGATTAATATGTTCTCATAGTACAGAATAAAACACTGTTAGTTGTATGTGACTAGATCTCCCAGAAGGCTACGTTTCCAAGTCCAAAGGAAATACTTATTTAAAAATACAGCTAGATCTGTATCAGTGAGAAAGAATTCCAGCATCCTGTCTCGGAGTAGGTGATATGGATTTTAAAAGATGGCATCTGCTCAAGACCCATCCTGACATGTTCTTACAAGAATTTTTTTCATCTTTTACACAACTTAGTAATTTTCTTAGGAAACTTTAAAAAGTCAGGTTTTTTAAAGAAAACAGTATCTTTATAATTGTACTGTTTTACTTCAAGGATTTGGTTGTGTTCTTAATTTTTTCTTGTCAAGCTCTATTATAGATATAGAAAACAGACAAACTAAAACAAATACTGGCAGATCCTACAAGATACGCAATCATGTTTAAGACTCCCAACAGCAAAGCTCAGTTTGAGAGGCACAGTATTTAAATGAGGGCGCTGAGCAGGATATTTCCCACTTAGAAGATAGTGTACATAAGGCATGGCAAATAAGGCAGGCAATGATGCAAGCACAGACATCTGTATGAAGAACTGTCAGATCCAGAAAAGGGAAGGGGGTAAAAAAAACAGGTGAAAAAATAAAGGGGGGGGGGGGGAGGTAGGAAGGGGGAACCAAGAATCAAGAAGAAAAAATATCCAAACTATTATGCCAAGAATGTATGCAAAACCAACTCCTTTCAGCTATAAAACAGAAGAATTAGGATACATATTCCAGAGAGATATAGTAACATTTTCAAATAACTTAAAAGATCAGATTTGTTAGATTCTTAAAAACTTGAGTAAGTATATCTTTAAAAAGTCTGCTGGCTTGATTTCAAATAAAAAAACATAATCTAAAGGTTATTGCTTTTCATGTCTATTAAGGCATGAAAAGCAATACCTGGAAGGCTGCTGTCTGTCAAAAGCAGGTTACTGTTAATTTATCACACTACAGTCTAGGGCATTAAAGTGCACTAAAATGATCCATTGAAAAGAAGATAATTTGAAAACTGTGGAAACTTACCTAGATTACTGAAACATTAAGCTAACAATGAATGGTATTGCTAGCTGGAATTTGGAAACCATTTTACATAAGAAAATTTTCCTTATTTAAGTTGACTGAAGAGGTACTCCCTACAATATCAACTCTTCTAATTATTCCATGACTAAAAGAAAACCACCACTATCATTTCCAAAAAAAGAAGATAGAAATTTAAGAAGTAAATATTGTGGCAGAAGTTATATCAAATCATGTTTATTACTTTTAATGACTGCTGCAGCAATTCAGAACTGGCAACAGAATCTGGAGGGATTAAATCCTCCTGATCAGCATAGTCCATGTATGTTGAAGTAGATGACCTCTTCTTTCATTTCACTTTACACTGCATTCATGTTATGACCTAGGTCAATTTTTAATTTTCAGACTGCTTAAAAATGCACCAAGTAATGGTAATCTGACTGGTGACCTTGATTATAACTGCAGTGTTGTAGGTTTTCTGTCATTTTGTCTTGTGCTTGATAGGAAGGAGCAAGAGCCAAACACACACTCCCTTGTCAAACCAAACCTCAGGCAGGCAAGAGATAAAAGCACAAGTATCAGGTTTCTGGGATCAAATCACCCTTTGATCCTAAATACTTTCAGCCTGGTGATCCTTAGTGTTACAGGATACTTTGTTACCACAGTTATCATCAGTAAACCAAGTAAATTGTTGTTGTTATTATTATTAATGCCACTCAAAATGCTTATGTGTTAAGTGGGGACTGAAGTAGAGCAGTGTCTTCAATGCACTGAGCTCTTTTAGAAAGCTTTGCTATGGAAAATTAAATTATATTAGGGGACTTTGAGTAGCATACGTGGTACTTCAGCGACAATTTCAGTGGATACTCATTGCTTCCCAGCAACGGTGGTCAGCTGAACTGAGAAACTGAACCAGCTTTAAACCACAGAAAAAAATTAAAAAGAAAGAAAGAAAATTAAAAAAAAAAAAAGGGTTATTCAGTAGGCAGAATGCAAACCAGTTTCCCTCCTAGATGCCCACAGGATCATAGGATCATGGTGTGAAGGCTGGTGTAAGCTGGGATGGGACTTGGGCATTTAAATTCTACCAGAGCAGGGTGACTGTTCTCTAGTCAGTTTTAGAGGGGTTTTTTTGGTAACTCACTTTTCCCAGAAGAAATTCTTCCTTATCTTATGGCAAACATATCCTAAACAGCTATGCTCTCTTACTTTTCCTTCTGTACAGAAGATTATCTCTTGACTCCATCTAAACAGTGATATTTGAAGCATCTAATCAAGCAGCATCTTTGCCACCTATAGTAGTTGTACTATTAACAACAGAAATACAGACAAGGTGTTACACAAATGACTAAGTACAAAGCAGGCTGAAAGAGGTAAGTTAAAGATGCTCTGACAAGTAGATTTCAAGCAACTGAGTCAGCAGTTCCGGTATCACAGAGGATATTCATGCACATTGTTTTTAGGTGCAAATTCTTAAAAACTGCTTTCTGCTAAAAATGTCTTCCAGGAAATTCCCAGTACTACATGCAGTGAAGTTTGTTGTAGCTTATGCAAAGGTGGTAAAGCACAACTGTTTGCAAGAGCATTCTTGTAGAAAAGTCAGAGGGTGGGGAAGATGGCGTATTTCCCTCAACTGCCTTGCTCACAGGCTTTAATTACCTGTTAATATGAAAGTCTCTGAAGACTCCCAGAACAGCTTTCAGGTGGTTCTGAAGGCAGAGGTTGGCAAAAACAGGCTCCATTTCAGATAAAACTGCTTGCCTCCCTATCTGTTTGCATGATCAACAGCAAGCAGTCCCTTATGTTAATGTGTAAGTAAGAGAAACTTCAGAACAAACTGCCTTTGTAAGAAACACATGCTGCAATTACAGCAACAGTTCACAAATAAAAAAATTTAGTCTGTTTTGCCATTTGCTAATACTTGTAATGAATTCCACTGCCATCTCAGGAATGAGAGAGCTGGCAGTAACTATGCATGGCAAACCTCAATTGATACAGAAGGAAAAAATATTATCCCTCACAGTGTCCTCTTCTTTTATCCCCAAGCTTCTGTGCCGCACTGCAGCAGCTAAACTAAGCAATGGCCTAATTGGAGTTAAAATTCAGATGAACAAGCTAAACCTAAAGAAGCACAGACACATGAACAAATGACCATATGGAGGTAAGGTAGGGCTTATCTTTGGTCATGTATGGAAAACTATAGCAAAAATATCTTTGGCCTTCATCATTAGGAATTATTTGTGGTATTTTCAGAGGGGACTTCAATTGTAGGAGGAGACAATGTCATTTAAAAAAATAATTTTATTTTTTCCGTACTTAGTATTAAAATAATCTGGAATGCAAGTTGAGCTTGACAGAAAGCAGAAACCAGCAGTTCCATCAGTAATATTTAGACACTACTGCAGTTCTTTAAGTTTTGAGAAATTTCATCAATTTTGGATACAAAAGCAAAACTCCCCATACAGTAAGAAATGTAAAATTACAAGTCTAATCTCATCAGGCACAAAACTGAAGTTTCCCTGAGAAGATGTAATTACAAACTAGTGTATAAACTTCATATCACAATATCAGGGTGCTTTAAGAATACAAAAGATTTGAATTCTTTGATACTCCATGCTGAAGACAAAATTTTCAGGAGGATTAAGAATTACATGTAACAGAACTGCAGCAAACAGATCTAAGTAAAATGATAACAGCTGGCTTTGCATATCCCCTTTTGCATAGCTTTTAGATAACTTCTAATGTTATATTCCTGAGATCTTTTAGTATTCAGTATGAAGTGCAGTCCAGCTGCTTTGTACCCCACCCCTTCATCTTTCTCTTCCAGTTAGCATTCATTACATTCATGGAAAAAAAAATTTGAGAATAACCATGAACAACATGCACTTTCTATGCCTTAAAACAGTTTAGCCAAAGAAAGACCATTAATTATACCTTCTAGATAATAAATATTCCAAATAGTTGGCTTTCTTGCTGATTTTGTACCTAAAGCTCCAAACTTCAGTGTGCCACAAGGCATACTCAAGACATGTTTTCTCCCTCTCGTCCATGGACAAGGCAGGGCATGAGCAGCACTAGACCAACATGGTGAGAGTCCTTATACCCATTATCAGCATCACCACGACTGCTGTAAAACGTTAAAGTATGTAGCAGTAGAGTATCTGTACTTATGTTTCCCAACAGAAGCACACATCTCAGTTCTTTTGCAGATACAGGGCTTTGTGTCGCAAATACTCTTCCAAGCATTTCACTGCAAAAGGGTCGACATCAGTGTCAAACTTATTAGCAAATAAGTGGTGGTTCCGTAGCATCCAGTTCAAGTCTCCTACTCCAAAAACACACACAGAGCGAATGTGAACTCCACTGCATGGTGGGTAGGGTGCACCTTTGGACACATCACCTTCAAAGTACTGCCACTTGACAAACCTGGCCAGGGCATTCATGTCAGAAACGTCGTACTTGTCACTGGAAGAGAACGCGCCTGGGACTTCAGGGATTCTCTGAATTGTTGCCCACAGGTACTCATCTGGGCTGTAAGTATCTTTTGCCCACTCAATGAACTTAAGTATTTTGCTGTTTTCTAGTACATATTCTACAAAGCTCCTGCTAACTACAAAATAGGCACTGCCAGAAAAAACTGGAGTACTGAGAGGTGGTAGTTGTTTGTCTATGCCTGTGTTCTTTATTTTACCATCAATAATCTCATGGTGTTTCTTCCACCTTACTTCTTTATAAACAGGCATTTTTTCTGTTTCCAAGCTGTTTTCACCCTTAAGGGCTTTTAATTTCTCTACTATTTCCTTGTTGGTCTTTATAGGAAAGTCCATACCACATAGGTTTATTAGGTATTTCCAGTTTGAACTTCTTCTATGGAGATCTTTCATGCAGTTAATGTCTGCCTGCACTCTGCTCCACGAAGCATATACCACACTCTCTAACTGGCTGGAAATAAAGACATTATCAAAACATGAGACTATTCCCTTCACAGCAGCAAAAAAGGATTCTGGAGACTTTTTGTCTACATGAATGCAGTAAAAATTCTGTGGAGCATAGATTGATCTTAGAAGTCTATCAAGCATCTCAATTTTGTGATAAACCACTATTGAGTAAGCAATTGGAAATTCTGCTTCTTCGTTACTGAGAGGTTCCATAATGTATTTCCTAGTCTTGGTGAAGGAGGCACAGTCTGCAGTCATGTTAATATAATCATCTGTTGTTAGTCTGGGGCGCTTCTTAAATGACACTGATAATGCCTCAAGCTGTACCTTTTGTATTTCTTCTATATCCCCCTCAATAATCTTGGTGCAGTTAACATCGCTAATAGGATCTTCTTTTGTTAGCTCCAGATGTCTCCGGTTTAGGAAGTCTTCTTTCTGGTTAACTTTCAAAACTGAAATTATTACTAAAATGAGAGTTAGACCCAAGAAAAGCCTGAAGCGTGAGTTGTAACAAAACCGTAATTTCCTCTTCAGCATTTCAAATACCAGGTAGCTTTGCAGGGCTAAAAAAAATGTCCTCTTCTCTCTTCATATGAGCTTCAACAGCTTCAGAAAAAAAATTTTGTTTCTCAGGAATTTGGCAAGTTTTTCAGGGAAATGGAAGGAAAAATCCTAAACCAAAATGGAATATGATGGTCATTGTTAGACTAAAAGGTTTCTTAAAAAATTAGTGATTAATAATTACACTTTTATTTAATGACAGTAGAAAGCTGAATAGTTCAGCCAAAAATATTCTGTTGAAAATTAAAAATTAATGAATAAATTTTTTATAGAAAAACACTGGGAGAAGCATACAGTTTTCATGAAACTTCCACAGTACTAATACTAAAAACTGAAGTTCAGTAAGAAAACAGAGCTGATTCATCTGCATTTAAAACAAAATTGAAGTCAGATACACTACTGAGAAGCAAATATTTCTTCTTAATTCGTGCTTTAGAGCTTGACAAGAATGTTTAATACCCACTTCAGGGTTGACATAGATTTCTTTATCATTAAGACTTACCACTCACTTCCTGGATGGCAGTCATGCTTTAGTTCTCACTGGCAAAGAAGTCCCTGCAGCCTTTTGAGATCTTTATGTGAGACAGTCCTTTAACATCCTTCATATGAGCTTAGAAATACCACCAGGGAAGAGCTGATGAGAAGGGTGAGGGAAAAAAAGTTACTACAGCAGGGCACCTGAGTTTTCAGAGTTGTGAGAAAAACTGTTACTGAATTGCTGAAATAGGTTTATAAGGTAAAAGGCAATACTTATGACCTGTATCTCAAGCTGATTTGTATCAAGTCACTGCAAGTGCACTAATCTAAGTGCACAGCAGTATTGCATTACCATCATTTAAACACAATTGTTTATAATATTCAGCAATTACTTTTATGTGGAGGCATGCTGCAATGCTGGATTGCAACAAGATTTCTAGCCAATTTTATTTTCTACTTTACTGCACAAGCACTAGATAATTTTTGTTTGTTAGTTCTGTTACTCTTGAAGTACCTTTTTTTCTGTTTCAGTACCATGTGAACAGAATCACTGCAGTTGTGCAGCAGCTACAGCTGTAGCTGTTGAGAAAGCTGCACTCTAGAACTGTATCACAGAACTCTGTGTCTTTTTTTTCTTTTTTTTTTAAGTACTATCTCATGCAGGTAAAATGATCAAGAACAGGATATCCTTAAATAACTTACACTGCTACTCAGATGCCACTTCTAATCACAAATTCACTGCCTAATAATTTAGTGCAGGTTTAAATTTCAAACCAGCTTCTAATTGCAAAAGCCCACACAGTTTACAGAAAATGTCTTCCAAAATGTAAATCTGTAAGTTTATAAAATATAAAGTACTTGAGAGATACAAGGCTTCTTACACTTTTACTACTTTCAAAAAAAAAAGATAGTGCCTCAGAATAACTTTTTTAATAGCTCTAAGAATAACAGCTACTCATAAAAACTGGGAAGAAACTCTGTTTAAGAAAAATAAGTGTATATTGTGTCCACTGCTCTGTTTTGCCATAGGTTGTTCAGTGTTAAGAATTTCCTTTTCCGCCCTATTTTCTTTAAGCTACCCCAGTATCATTTTAATTGCTAAACTGTGGCTCTTAAGATGCTACTTGCAGATCTCAGGTGCATTTAAGAAACTGAGGCATGGCATAACAGAGTTTTTAATCAGTAATGCTGCCCGGGATGCACTACACATTGGTCCACCACTTTGCCCATGACACTGCAAATTGACTGGGGGAAGGAGCAGGTGGGAGGAAGTGTGGAACACTGCACAAGTGTGTAGCACAGCTGTGAGAATCAGGAAGTACTATAGTCAAATATTTTGTATTTCAAGCCAACAGCAGGCAGAGACCACAAACTAGACACAAATTTATCACTAACAACATCATATCACATAGTTTTATTTACTCTGAAGTGTACTTAGTTTTCAGAATTACAACTGTAAGTACTCCATCCTGCATTTCTAATTTATTTTAAGGAAGGCAGACATTTGTTCAAAGAGTATTTTTCATGTACAGTGAAATAAAATTGGAAGAAAATTTAAAACTTAAAACTTAAGGGAAGTAGCCCAGTAAGCTAGCATGCAATTACAGCAGAAAGCACAGAGAGGGAAATTTTAACAATGAGGTCTTACACTTTTAATTTTAAAAAAAATTTAAAGGAAAATTCCAGAATTCTCTTTCAATTTGCACTGTGACATTGAACCCAACAACATAATTTAGAACATGTTTTAATATGCTTTGTAACTTATCACACACTTTTGTACTTGATGTCCTGATTGTTTTCACTAGTAAATCTAATCCTCCAAAAATAATATTCATTGCATATTAAATTAACGGAGGAAGGAGACTAAATATGTGATAGTGTCCATTGGGTATATAGATTCATAGGATGAAGCATGTGATACTGCTTAACCTTCAATTACTGTATTCTGCCTACAAACTTAAAAATTAAGACTTTTCTAGAACTTAAAGTGTTCTTCAAATACAGTTATATTTGTGATACTTTAGCTGATGGACATTGGAATCCTTTCTTTAGGCTGTTGGCACTATTATTTTATCCTATTCTTAGTTTTTTATAGGAGCACTAGCATTGAGAAATAACACATACTCAAGAAGATTACCAACCCATCACTGTTCCAGTGGAGGGAGATGATCTTGATTGAAACTGACCATGGCAGTCTTCACCTTCTAGAATAAAGCTTGCTAAGTTTTTCCTGCTCCCATTTTAGAATACAACTTAGTTGAGTGTAGGATAAAGAATCCCATTCAGAAAGACCTTGTATACCCAGCTGGGTGCAATTCCTCTATTGTTCAGAGCTCAGAATAATCAGAGCCGGCATTTTCATTATACCAAAATGAGAGATCTGCAAACATTTACACATTAACATGGCTCTTATCTTTATGTGGAATTTTTTTCCCTGTAAATTTCTCTCACTGGCATGTTTCTTCCTCAGGCCAATTTTAACAGTAAGTTACTATTTGTTTATGCTCACAATTTCAAAGTCCTAAAATATGATCATATCCCATTCACAAAAGCTGATCTTTACAGGGTAAGATCTGTTGCCTTTCATTTATAATACACCTAACACATTTACTGAGCCTAGAACACTCAATAGTTTAAGACTGCATTCAGTTGAGCTTTTAACATGACTAAAGCTTTAGCTCTGCACAGCCTTAGTGCACATACTAGAGAATTACCTTGTCAGAGGCAGCACTTTCCACTGTGGGAGAGGTGGAGGAAGGTTTGCGCTTGGAGGGAGACCAGAGCTGGTGTGGAGGTTTTGTGCAGACAGGCTGGACTGGAGCTGCTGGTCCTACAAATGAGGATGCTTGTGAGGGTGCACAGCCAGCACAGGTCATGGCTACTCCAGCAGCCAGGACACCAGCCTCTGGCCACTGGCACAGCACCACCTCTGCGGCTGCACCGCGCCTCTGCTCTGGCACCATGATGTGCTGCGGGTGGAAGGAGCCACCCCACTCCCATCTCTGGCACCCACGCATTCAGCCAGGAGGGGTGCAACAACAGATCCAACCAGATGGGCTCTGGGGAGCTCTCCAGCCAGTGGGGCCATGAAGATGGATTTGCTGGGAAGTCCTAACACTTTACAAAGGCATATCCAGAATGCTTCAAAGCACTCACATCAATTGTAGTCACTACAATTACCATGTTTCCATTCAGATGCAGTTATGCAGAACATTCATTCTGATGAGGAAGTGATTTTCAAAGCAGTAAGCAGCTTGTATAAACACAAACATGCATAAACACAAAGAGAGATTTCGTGGACTTCGGTGTCATCTGCAAAGATCTGCCAGACACAGGAGTCATTTACTCAGCTTTCCATAACACCAAGCAGCACAATCTTGAAAGTAGACATGCTATAAATGAATCAAAGAACTCATACTTGTTCTGTTAGGTAGTGTTGAGTCTTGGGTCTTAGTGAAAATGAGAACTGATCATAAGCCACGTAGTTGGGCTACCATAAGCCTTTATGGGACTCTTAATTCTGTAATCATATGCAGCAGGGTTTCACGTGGGCACAGCTGTCTGCAACACTCTGTAGGAGTAAAAGCTTTTCCCTCAGAGTTGCTCAGGAAAACAATAAAAAAGGGAAAATACACTCCCTTTTTACAGAAAAAAACCCTAACACATTTAAAGTTCTTTGTCAACTTGGAAGACAGCTTTAAACAAAACTCCACACATGACTAGTACTGCTACATCCACCACTACATGGAAATTAAATACTGAGAGTAGCTAAAAGTAGACAACTGTTTTTTCAGAGCTAAAAAAAAGATGAAAATAAATTCGAACCTCCAGGTTATCTGAAGATACTAAATTCAATTGTTAGGAATCTTACGCTCTAAAATATTTCTGCTTCAAAAAATGAGTAACACTCGCATGAACATACACTCTGTGTAGATTGTAAATTGAAAAAGCAGTCAGTTTTACTAGCCTTTCTAGTACTCTCTTATATTACTGTATCACAGAAACCTTCTGCAGAACAGTTCAAAGCCTTATGACTATTTCCAATGTTGTCCGTCCTTAGAGGCCCCACAGACAGAGCTAACAGTAAGGAATTTCAGCTAAGGAGAGTAAAGATGTTATGGCAAAGTCATTCAGTGACTTGTTCCTACCTCATGAAGCCTGTGACTCTTAGTATGGACAGAAAGATAGGTTTTACTTTAAGGTTACTAACACTGAAAGTATGAATCACAAAACAAAAAATAATGACATCTTTAAACTAATGCTGGCCAATTTAACATGCCAGAAGAACTGCCCGGTGTTCCTCAAGGTAATTTGTACACTTTGGCTACTTCAAGGTAAAACAGGCACCTAGTTTTTTCACAGTATTCTAAACTAGGACCTATAATCACCAGGAAGAGAGCAGTTGCTACTCTCCTCATGCCCACGTAAAAATTTTGCTCATTGCTGCCTTGTGACAATGCTGTATTTCATAACGGTACACACTGACAGTAAAGGTTATCTGTAAAACCTGAAGGGAGGCAGAAGTAAAAAGCTGTCAATTTTGAGTACTTGGATCCCTCTTCAAGCACTACATAGAAAATATTCTGAGATTTTTCTTTAGCCCTATGGAGAAGCCAGCATTTTAAAGCCATGCCTACAGTTATAGTTCATCAGTGAGCTAAAGAATCATCAGTGAACTTCCTGAGATACTCTATCACAGTTTTCCAAGATGAGGTTTCTGTTTGTTTTATTCAGTTCCTCTAACAGCACCACAATTATCCTATGTATAAAAATGCTGTGTATTACAAAAAGTGGTGTCTCTGGAGCTAAGAAGTAAACCTAACACTGAAAGTTACTTCACTTTTACTGCTGGGTAGGATACATTTCTGTAGCACTACATTTTTTCACCCTTTCTAAGAGAGAATTCTAGGTTGATAGTTGTTTTCCACTTTCAGGAGTTTATGAACCAGTGTAAAGGGAGAACTTAATTATGTTGAAATCCAAAGCAAAACTGAGAGAGATTATTAAAAAACCAAAATTAACTCTTTTAATAAGGCTACCAGTGGGTTTTCTAATATGGAAACAAAATTGGAGAGCAGGATTTTGCTCAATAAAGATAATATTTTCAGCAAATAGACTGTAAATCTTTAGCTTGTATGTTTGCCTTGCATTTGGTTTATGTTAGAAAAGAAGGTAGACTTGGCAAAAGTATTAATCAGGTTTTTTAGCAATTTTTGGCTCTTCTGGCCTCAGGAAGTGAGTATTACTCCACATAACTCAAATTCTGTACGAAAGGCATTATGCTGGTAATTGGAAGAAACTATAGGAAGAATAGCTAATCATTGAGGACAGAAAATATTTTCTTTTGTATACACCTACTTTCAAAAGCAATCTAAGTGATCTCCAACTTGAGCTACAAATACTGCACTATTTTTCACAAAGATTTTTAAGTTGAAAGACAGAAAAGCTAGACTTGTCCCCTCTTCTCTTACTACCATTTCTGAATCTCATTCTGTGGTCAAATACCTCATATTCCATTAAAATTACATTTAAAATAGCAGACTCCAAAATGGCAATTCCCTCCTGCTGCCACTCCTCCTTTTTCCCACAAAGAAGTCCACTTTTCTCAGCAACGCTGAAAGAAGGCAAAGTGCCAGAGCACAACTGAGTCTCCTGTCAGCCTTCTTTCTCAGTCCTCTCACCCAACCTGGGCCACAAAAAACTATTTACAACCTTCTAAACAGCTTTTTTTTTTTTTTTTTTAATTCTGACCGAAAAGAACTTTTTTCAGGGTTTTCCCAGTTACACTGAGTTAGAGAGAAAGAGAGAAAGCACCACAACCTACGACTGCAACACCTCAGGAGCATCATGAATCCTAAACCCTGTTAGGGCTCGCAGATTTCCCACCAAGCCGACAGCCTGCCCGGGGTTCCCTGCATGCACTGCCGCGGGAAAAGGCGAGCGGAGGAGGGTCCGAAGGCAGACTGGCAGAAAGCGGGGAAACAAAACAAACAAAGAAAAAAGAAGGTGTGACAGGGAAAAAGCAAGGGAAGAAGGGGGAAAGCGAAATAAGAAGAACGGGGGAAAGAAAGAAGAAGAAGGACATAAGAGGAACCAAAATGAGAGGGGAGAGGGAAGTTGGGGAGAGGGAAGTTGGGGCGGGGGGGGGGGGGGGGGAGTGGGGAGAGAGAGGAGGGGATGGAGGGAGAGAGAGGGAAAGGGGTAAGGAAAGAAAAAAGAGGTGGGGGGAAAAAAGAAGGAAAGAAGGGGGGGAAAAAGGACAGAGACGCAACAGATACGTCTCCCTGCCCTCCAATGCAGCACCTGCCCGACGATACGGCGGCTCCTGGAGTAATACTGCGAGTGTCCGCAGGGTACGGCGCCCGGGAAGAGCGATGCTCCAGACCAGCCCGCACTGCCGCCCGCTCCGGGACCGCTCCCGGTACGCCCACAGCGCCAGGTGCGGAGCAGCCCAGGGGCAGGCACGGAGCCCGGCCCCCTCCCCGGCGGGCGCGGCCCCGGCCGGCCTCCGGCCGCTGCCCTGGGCTGCGGGCTCCGCCCGGTCCCCGCCCGGCCCCGCGCCCCTCCCGGCACCCCCGCGCGGGTGCTGCCGGCCCGGCCCTCCGCGGCGCCGCGGCCGCGCCCAGCCTCCCGCCCCTGCCTCCCCGCCTGGCCCCGGGCTCACCCACACGGAGCCCTCGGCAGCGCTTGTTTGTCCTTTTGGTTGCTTTCTTCACCGCTGCGGTACCGGTAACGTTGGAACAACTCCTCTGCGGCTCATGGGTTCGAAGGGCTGTCTCGTGTTCCCAGCCCCAAACGACTGCGCACCCAGCGGCGCTGGGGGCCGGGTGCCCGGGGGCGCTGGGCGGGCTCGGGGTGGTTGTAGCAGCCTGGCTGAGCGAGGAGCCAGCGGGACCGGGGCTCCTGCGGCCGCACTGCGCGGCCCGAGAGTCGCCTGGTGCTGCACGTGGGCTTACAAGAGCTCTGCGAGGGAGCATGGAGCGACGGAAGAGAGGGTGGGGGGAAAGGGGAGCAGATATGACTGGGAAGTGGTGCACGAAACTTGCAGCGGTGAAGAGTAAGACGTGTCTAGGCAGAGTGTGAAGACTCAGATTTCTTGTTCGCTTTGTCACTTCAAATATCTGTCGGACGATAAACATAGTCCACAGGGTTTGGAGAGCTGTGAAAGATGAAGGTGGAGCTTAGGGGAAAGCCCCTTATTATTTTAACGAAGTACTTTGAAAGAAAACAGAAAATTAAATTTCAAGGAAATAGAAAGTTCAAAGAGAGCGTGTGCCTCATTGAAAAACCCCAAGTAGTGCAGCCTGCAGCAGCTTGAACAGTCTTACAGAACTCCCCAAAAATCCTTACGCATCAGCATTATTTGACGTGTAGCTTTATTTGGCAGCTGGGGACACACTTAATGGAATTGTCTCCTGGCCATTTCTCATTGCAGTCGTGAGATTGTACTGAGAGGTCTCGCATCTGCACTGATAAGAGACTGGAAGCTAACAAGAAAATGAGATAGCTTTCTAGGCTCTTACTAGTACACACTCCCAGCAGAAGAGGGAATTGTGTCCACCCATCAGATCCATCCACATGGGTCAGACAGCTTATTTTAGGAATGGACTGCCAAGATCTCAAATTTTCATCATCATGTTGTCAAGATAATGTTTAATGTGTATATATATATATATATATATATATATATATATATATGTATATGCATGCTGGGTAAAGAATTAAAAAGTGTGTAAAGAATTAAATATTAAAGTGTGTAGCTGTATGCCAGCTTGACAGTTCTCCCTTTTTCCCCTTTTCCTGACAGACGGGAGTGGGGGGAAAGCTGGTTTTCTACTGTGTCTATTATTTACAGGCTTGAATTTCTTGTTCACTTCTGATTGTTCATGGAGGACCAAGCCAAAAAGGCCTTTTATCTGTAAATCCAGCAGAGGATGATAAGAGAAGTTTCTAGCAGGAGACAGAAATCTAGGAGAGGGGGCAAGATTTCCTATTAGTTTTCCCCATGAAGAGTAATGTTTTACAATTACTCATAATTTATGATTATAGGCAATGACTGTCTTTTGTTTGTGTTCCATGTAAATAAGAAAAATAAATCAAAACATAAATAAATTTGAGTATCTGTCTTCTTGCTAAACTGCCTGCAAAAGATCACAGTATTGCAATTGCAGTACAAGCCGTAGAGCTGAACACCAGTATTCTTAAGAGAATGAATTGGGTAAGCTTTAGGGGCAGATGTTTGCTCTCACTGTTTTCCATCCACCCTGCCCTAATTACTTAAAGAGCTACAGATGCAAAGGTGTCTGATGCAAAACCTCCAACTAGAGTTGCTATGTATTGGTGCAATAACAAAGTACTGTCTAACAAGTACTTCCTATGGAGAGAAAAAAAAAAAGGGCATTAAAGTAATTACTGCATGTAATGATTTCAGGTAGAGGACTGAAGTTAAGAAGTCTGTTATTCTCTGGTTTTGGCACAAGTAAAATAGGGAGTTCATTGACATAATTACAGAGGTTGTGATCCTTGGCTGACCATGCTGGCAGAGACCCATCATGTTTTTAGTGCAGCTTTGTGACATTTCAAGAACTGTGTTTCACGTATGTTTCTATTTATGGATAGTGTTTGTTAGCTGTTCCTGAAAAAAAAATGATGAAATGGGTTTGTGCCTGGTTTTTACTCTTCCAACCTTGAGTCTGGAATATGAAGATGACAGGGTCCACAAGCTGCACTTTCTTCCATGTGATGGGCCAGTGACAGATGTATGTAGGGCAGCTGTAAAACAAAAGAAAAAAAGTACGTTTTTCACAATTTGGAATTACTGACAGATAAAACAATAGAAAAAGTGGAACTTAGAGGCAAAATAAAGACAAAAGTGAACAAAAAGCAAGTTACAAATATGGGAAATTTAAAATACATAAATGATTTTTCTGTGAATTTTGATTGGTTTGAATGAAATACTGATTGATGAGGTAAGACTAACAACCCAGTGAGAACAAGGACATACAAACAACCTTGAGAAAGTTTCAAAAATAGTTTTCTGTGCATGGCTAAACTTACGTAGTTACGGTGCAGGAGAATACAGCTTAAATGAATTTTGAATAAGGAGCACAGCTATCTCACAGATATGCTTTCTAATTTGATATTAGTATCTCATTTGTAATTTGACAGCTGCCTCCAGGATTTTAGGCTTTTTCTTGGAAAACATAAAGTATACAAAATGTTTCTAAATACCTTAGATTTTTTATGCTATGTAAAAAGTTTGAGTGGTAGGGAATTTTTTAAACCTCATGCTTGCTGCTAATTCTTGTAAGTTTACTAGTTTTAAGGAAGTAAAGTTTCCTTTTTCTGGAAAGTCAGACAGCGGTCTAGCATTTTGTAATAAGACCTTCCGTATTAACCTTTGTAAAAAATTACTTGTCTTAATTTTTCTGTCATCTAAGTGTAACCCAGATATCTATTTCTTCTGATAATTCAGACCTAACATTAGAAAGAGGCAAGGTCCTAATATCTATCCACAGACAGACAGAGGACCCTAAACTCAGTTTTGAATCCTGCTAGGGCATGAAGGTTTCTTCATAAAGAGAGTGTGATCTTACTGCATTAGCCTTCTCTAAGGAAAGAGTTGCTTCAATCCAGGAGTTTTTATTATGTTCTCCATAAACATCCCTAGCAACATTTACCTTTGTTGTAAAGTTTATGAGACATAATGTTCTTGTCCTAGATTCCCAATTCTGCTTGCTCTGTACCTGAGTAGGGGAAAAAAGTAATCTTCAATTTGGAGACGAACTCTTGAAGCCTGAGCCTCCACATAAATTGGGGGTGGGGGCGGAGTGTGCCAAAAATGCGAACACTGTGTGCTGAAGTCAAAGGTCCAAAGAAGATGATTGTAGCTGCCAAAACCATTTAAACAAAAAATATTGTCTGACAGAAGGAAGACATGTCAACCCATTTATCTTGGTTTGAAAATAAAGAAAAGCATGTCTAAAGCACATTGCAGTGTGCTTTTCTTTGGAACGAAATGTCAACTGATGTGGGTCAGTCTTAATTTGTAGGGACAAGAGGGGCTCATGCTTAAAGTTCATTGGGGAAGGTCATGTTTTCTTCCTCAGACTATGTGTAATGCATATTTCACTTTATTTGTTGTGTCCTTACACAGAATTCTGATACTGTTTGAGAGGCAAATTTTTCAGGTAAGTTTAAAATAAGTTTCATATGAATAGACTATGTCAGTACTGCATGATCAAGGACATGCTAGGACAAATTTCTTCCAAGACACTAGTTGGTTACCACTAATTACAGAATGAAAAATAATATGGAGTGGATTGCAACCCTGAGTTGCCAAAATTACTGTAAAACATACACTGGGTAAAATAGGGGCCTCTTGTCTTACCACTGTGGTGGATTTGACCTTGGCTTGCTGCCAGTTGCCTACCCAGCTCTCTTAATTTTCTTTCTTCACAGAATAGGATTAGAAAACAAGATGGAAAAGCTCATGGATTGGAATAAAGCCAGAGAGATTACTCACCTGTTACCATCATGGTCAAAACAGACTCAACATGGGAAAGATTAATTTACTGTCAATTAAAAGTAGAGTGCAATGGTGAGAGGGAAAAAAAGGGACAAAACTAAAACCACCTTCCCCTTAGTCACTCTGGCTTCTTCTCAGGTTCAGCTTCACCCCTTCATTTCTTACTCTTCCTACTTCTTTCCTCCTGAGTGCTGCAGGGGCATGAAGAATGATGATTGTCAATGTCAGTCCCATAACTGCTCCTCTCTGCCAGTCCTTCATCCTGGTGCTGGTTTTCCCTTTCATGTCCTTCACAAACTGCTCTAGTGTGGATCCTTTCAATGGACTACTGTCCTTCAGGGACAGACTGCTGCAGCATGGGTTCCCGCCCCCAGGTAGCTGCTCCTGCTGTGAGCCTCCTCCTGAATGAGCTTTCTACTGTCTACAGCTTTCTCCAAAACACACACCCAGCTGCTCCTTATGAGATCTTCCATGGGTTGCCTGTGGTTATCTGTTCAACTGTGATCATCCGTGGGGTGCAGGGGGACAACCTGCTTCTCTATGTTCTTCTCCAGGGCCTGCAGAGGAACCTCTGCTCCAGCATCTGAAGCACCTCCCCCCCCCCCCCCCCCCCCCGCTTCATTGCTGGCACTGATGTCCATCGGGCTATTTTTCCCATATTTTTCTCACTCTTCTCTTTCACAGCTGCTGTAGAGTGGTTGTTGCACTTTTTGAAATATGTTATCACAGAGGTGCCAGCAGTGTCACTGACAGGTTCAGCGTTGGATAGCAGTGGGTCCATCTTGGAACTGTAAGGAACAAGCTGTGTCCCATACGGGGCATCTCCTGAACTGTTCTTGAAGAGGCCTCCCACCTCTTCCCACCAACTTTGCCAAATAAACCAAATTGAACCACTTAGATTATTTTTTGTTACTTGATCCAGTTAAGAAGTATGACTTGCTGATTTCACTGAAAAAGGTGAGAAGCAAGCCAGCTTCTACTATGACTGTTGAGGGAATTAATAACTCCTCCTGCAGACTGCTTTGGCAAGAGTGGTGAAAGCTCATTCTGGTGTAGCCTGGCAAAGACAGTATTTTAAGCAGAAGGGGAATCAGTCAAGGTCCTCCTAAGACACTAACAAATGAGTTTTTCAAATGAGAAAAACTTCAACCCTCTGAACTATTTCAAATTTTATTTATCAAAATTATATTTGTCTTAGAAAGTCCTCTCTCCCAAAGTAATAATAAATCACTACTGATATTATGTATATAACCATAAATAAGTACATACATATATGCAGATCTATGTGTATGTATATGTCAGGAATTCTGAACTAATGTTTGAATTGGTTTAACTTGTTCTCTACACTTTTGAAACATTTCACAAATTTCAGAGCTTGGTCTCACAATTGCTTACAGGTGGTCCAAGTGCAGACTTCTGAAAGGACTGCAGACTGTGTATCCGCAGTGGTCTGCTCAAGCCCTTCCTTTGAGTGTCTGTTGATGGTTTCACAAGTCAGCTTTTCCAGAGAAGTGTGTTTCATTTTTCCTTCTTTGCTTTATTGAAGCTGATGCCTTGGGTTTTAGCTTTCAAATTTTTCAGATTCTGTGCTGCTTAGGTGTGTAGCTCTGAGCTTCATATTAAGTGTTAGTAAGTTCTCTTCACAAGGTACGTAGACAAAACAATCCCTTTCCAGCCTGAGACCAAGGACAAGCCATTAAAAGTTTCAGGCCCAAAAGGTATAAACAACAGAGCACTGAAGATAGGGATAAGGAGGATGGAACTTCATAACCTGAAGCTGTAATTAGACAATTAACTATAATATGCAAATGGACCAAAAAAAAAGGTGTGAAATTTTGTGACTGGTCATCCATTTCCATGACCATTCTGGGTCCATCTTGGGTGTAACCCTGGCCAGGCTCTTGTACTGCCCAAGGTGTATCCATTGAGGCCTTCTAATAAATATCTACTTTATTCCTTTAACTCTGTCTAGTCTCTGTTCCAGGTTCAGCCTTTCAAGGCATCAAAGCTGTTGTTACAGCTGCATGGTGCGTTAATCTTGACTGGATGCCAGGTGCCCACCAAAGCTGCTCTATTGCTCCCTTCCTTAGCTGGACAGGGGAGAGAAAATATTAAAAAGCTTGTAGGTCAAAGAAGGGCAGGGAGACATTGCTCAGTAAGTACTGTCACAGGCAAAACACACCCAACTTGAGGAAATAAGTTTATTACTGATCAAATCATAGTAATGTAATGTTAATGAGAAATAAAACTAAATCTAAAAAACACCTTTCCCCTTACCTTCTTCCCATGATCAAATTCACTCCTGATTTTCTCTGTCTTCCCTCTGTAAGTGAGACAGGGAACAAGGAATGGAGGCTGTGGTCAGTTCATGTGTTGTTTCTGCCAGATTCCTCAAAGTCTGTCCCTGCTCCATTGTGGGGTCCCTGCCATAGGAGACAGTCCTCTATAAACTTCTCCATTGTGAGTTCCTCCACGATCTGCATATCTTTACGAACTGCCCCAGCATAGGTCCCTTCCACAGAGCGCAGTCCTTCAGGAACAGACTGCTCCATTGTGGGCCACCTGTGGGGTCCCGAGTCCTGCCAACAAACTTGCTCCAGTGTGGGCTTCTTTCCATGGGGTCACAGCCTCCTTCAGGCATCCACGTGCTCTGGTGTGGGATTCTCCATGGGCAGTAGGTGAGTATTTGCTCCACCATGGGCTTCCATGGGCTGCAGGGGCACAGCTGCTTCACTGTTGGTATAAGATCTATAGTTAATATGATTTCATGTTATATATAGTCTGGTATTGCTACTTGTAGACAGGAGAAAAAAAAATCTGTATCAACACTTTTTTCCAGCATATCCAAACATAAATGTTAGCTTAGGACCATGAACCTAAAGTTCCTTTAAATGGTATTTGTAAATTCTGTAAAAAATGCAGTATTTTTGTTATTTCTGGATTCTTTTTTCAGTTAGACTTTCACTGTATGTTATCTATTGTTATGGGTTCCTTTTTTATAGCAGGGTTGCTCTACTGGCATCAGCCGAAATCAAGATTTCAATTTTAAGGATATTTTTTTACTAAAACTTGTTGTGCAGGAAACAGAATGGCCTTCTCTGTCCCTCTGGCAGTCAGTTTCCATATAACATGTTCATAAAAGTAATGTATATGTGATTCCTGAGAAACTGCATGGAAGGATGAAATCTGAACACATGAATTTTCCAGTACTCCCATGGGAGTTCTTTTGTATCATGTCAATTGTGGATAAAATTCATAGTCTGATATTTTCCATCCCTGGACTAGGTGCTCCATTCCCTAAGGAAATAATAAACTGTGTATTTCCAAGTGTTGAGAATTGTTAGGATTAATAGCCTTGCATAGCACTTGAAGCTAAGGTACTTGAGGCCTTAGAGTGCAAGACCTGTCTGAGAGTAAACCTTTTGATAAAGCTAATGCAACCACCAAGCTAGATGAAAGTGGCAGATGCAATCAGAATGAAGCTAGGAACCAAGGAAACATTTCTAAGAGAACATGGTAATTTTTCAGACAAATGTCAGCCCAGCAACCAAAGTATAGCTGGGGTGTGTGGTCTGGAATGAGGGTCCCTCCTTGGACCACACAGCTCAATCTCCTCTGTATGTCAGATAAAGAAACAAGTTATTTACTCAGCAGATCGGTGGCCTGTCTCCTTCAGGCAGGAACCTAGGTCTGAGCCCTGTTGAGGTGGCATCTGCAAAATTCCTAACATGGACTAGGTGGCAGCTGCATAATTCTCACAACACAAGATTGCCTTTCACTTGTATATTTAGTAACTTGAATCTATAATAAGAATTGTCCCCTGGTATGTGATTCAGTTCTTTCCTTTTTGGGACTTTACTGTAAGCTCATCACACAATCATAAAAACTGCACATTACTATAAATTACAATGAGTTTATTCATACAGCTAGATGCAGTTGCCTGTTGAGTAGTTCCTAGAGTGGTGTACTGCAGCATAAGAGTGTAATTCATTTTTTATTAGGAATTTCATTTTTGTCCACAGACTTTTGAACATGGTGTAAATTCTTGGAAATGGAGAAATTTTATCAAAAAGGTGGATATTTCTGGGATGTGTATTTTATTGTACCTTTATACAATCTTTCACAGGGCCCTTTCCAAACTTGTCCTGTTGAATTTCTAGACGGCAGTTTCCAAATCTGTCTTGTTTCTTTATGTTCCCAGGAGTTAGTGGTTTGGTTATTGTTTTGCCCTGGAGGGTACATGTGGAGTCCTAATTACAGACTAGTCAATTTATGTCCTGCATTTCACCACTCCTTTATTTTTTTTTTCCTTAAGTTTTAATCTGTGTCTTATGTAAATGTTTTATTCAGGTTTGCCTGTCTCATGTCTGTCACAGACAGATACTGAACAAGAATTTCCCTAAGATATTAAGACTGCCTATAAAATTGAGGTCTCTTGTAAGAATTTCCTAAATTTCTTCTTCATACATGATACCTTTTAACAGTTTCATACTTTCTAAGTCAAGAATACTTAGTACCTTTCCTTAGTACAGTCTGATGAACATGTAGTTTCATTTATATATCAATTAATAATGTAATTTCAATATCCAGGACAAAACAAGTTTCTTCATGTTGTAGTTTAACCCCAGCTGGGAACCAAACCCCATCTAACCGCTTGCTTACTTCCTTACAGCATGATAGGGGAGAGGATCAGAAGGGTACAAGTGAGAAAAATCAAGGGTTGAGATAAAGACAGTTTAATAGGCAATGCAAAAACTGTGCAGATAAGCAAAGCAAAACCAAGAATTTGCTCCCCTCTTCCCATGGGCAGGCAAGTGTTCAGCCATTCCCGGGAAAGCAGGGCCCCATTTGAGAAATTCAAATGCCATCACTCCAAACATTGCCCCCTTTATTCCTCTTCTCTTGGGTTTATATGTTTAGCACGATGCCATGTGAACTGTGGTATCCCTTGGGTCAGTTGGAGTTAGCTGTCTCAGATGTGCCCCTTTCAACTCTTTGTGCCTGCCCAGCCAAATTGCTGGGGGGTGAGGAGCACAAAAGACCTAGACAGACACTGTGTAGGTGCTGCTCATGAAAACACCCCTGAGCTGCCAACACCGCTTCCAGCACAAATCCAAAACACAGTGCCATGCAAGCCAGTGGGAAAAAAAGCAGACTTCTCTCATTTTGGAGTTTTTTTTCTGGCAGCTTCAGTAAACCTTCCTGAGGGGCAAAATTCCTGATGGATCTCTCTGGGTTTTTCCATTGATCCTTTTATTTCTAAGCCTTGTATTATCATGTAGTGCTCTGATAAACCATAAGTGGTGGTGTTTTGTGGTATAAGTAAATATTCAAAAAAAGAAAATAACAACAACAACAAAAAAAGCAGTAAGTATTTATCTCTTGAGGATGAGTTACAGGCCAGAACATTGTCAAAACAAAGGGTTTAATTTCTTGTTATCAATACTGTACTTAGTCCTCAGAAGCAAAAGAATAAAAATAATGTGTCATTATTTTTAGCAAAAATGTGTTTCTAATGCAAACCAAGTCAAAAGAGGACTTTCTTGTATCTGTAGTTTATGTATGGATTTTCTTGTATCTGTAGTTTCTGAATTAAATAGAGAGGGAAGTTATTTCTTCAGGGAAGTGCTTTTAGGTTTACTGATTAAATGTTCTGCATAGATGTAGAGATTGCATTGCTGCAGTCATTGACATTAGTGTCCGAATCTTTTGCAACTTTTGCTTCTTGCAGCCACTTCCTGAATAATATTTCAAGATATGATCAAGACAATTTATGGTCTGAACAAAAAATATAGAAATATTAATTTAAATCTCAGAATGAGTTCCAACGTTGACAGTTTTGTTTCTTTGGTATACTGCTGCTGGTTTCTGTACGAAGCAGTGTATTGATAGACTATTCTGGGAAACTGGTCTGGTGCTCTCACAAAAATAAAGACACAAGCATGTGTCATTCATCCTATTACTCCTTTTGTATATACACATGGCAAGAGCTATGTTCAAAGAAAAAAAGATTTTAAGAAATCCTCATTCCCCCACAGCAAAATATTGCATTGCACATCTTCTAATTGTGAAGAGTCATAAAATGAAGTAGCAGATGGTTCATGGTAATAAAGCAAGTATGTTATAGGATCTTTTCTGTATCAGTCATGATTCTTCAGAAATTGGTTCAGGATCAAAAGTTGATTGAATAAAAATCACTATATATAATACCAAATAATGCACAGGAAATAATTACCTCAGCTTTGGAATTTATGAATAAAAATCACTTAGTTTTTACCAGTTTGAAACTGAAAAATCCATATTCCTGGGAAACATGTACATGGACAAATAGCCCACAGGAGCAAAACTGATGTGGTTTCATTATGATGAAAAAAACTGAAAACTGAAAAAGTGAAGTATAAAGGGAGGTACTCCTGTAATTTATTTTTACTTACACCATTATTGTTCAATTGATTTTTAAAAAATCTACTGATTATTTAAACTAACCTTCTGATTATTTATCTGAAATCAGAATTAGCTTGATCTTTAAGTACCCTTATGTCAGTCGATGCAATCTTTTTGGATTTCAGTAAAGCTTTCAGTGCTTTCTCCTAGAGGATCCTTCTGGACAAAATGTGTAGCCCACAGCTGGATAAACACATCATGGGATGGGTGAGCACCTGGCTCACAGGTTGGTGAAGTCCACAGAGGTTTAAAGTGAATTGAGTGACATCAGACTGGGAACCTGTCACTGGTGGGGTTGCACAGGGTGCCATCTTTGGCCCTGTGCTCTTCAGCATCTTCATAAATCACTTGGATGTAAGACTGGAAGGGATATTGAGCAAGTTCCCAGATGGTACAAAACTGGTAGGAGGTGTTGACTCCCCCAGGGGCAAGGAGACCCTGCAGAAAGAGCTCAACAAATCAGGGGTCTGAGCAATCACTAACCATATGAAGTTCAACAGGGGAAAGTGCTGGATTCTGCATCTGGGACAGGGCAACCCTGGATGTAGGGACAGACTGGGAATGAGATGCTGTAAGCAGTGCCATGGAAAGGGACCTGGGGGTCCTGGCAAGTTGAACATGAGTCAGCAGTAACCCTGTCCTGGGGTGCATCAGGCACAGCATGGCCAGCTGGGCAAGGGAGGGGATTGTCCTGCTCTGCTCTGAGCTGGGGCAGCCTCACCTCCAGTGCTGGGGGCAGTTTTTGGTGTTACAATATAAGAAAGACATGAAACTGTTAGAGAGTGTCCAAAGAAGGGTCACAAAGATGGTTGAAGGGCCTTGAGGGGAAGCTGTAAGAGGAGCAGATGAGGTCACTTGGTCTGCTCAGCCTGGAGGAGACTTGAGGACAGATTTCATTGCAGGCTACAACTTCTTCCTGAGAGGAAGAGGGCAGGCATGAGCTCTTCTCTGTGGACCCAAAGGAATGGCCTGAAGTTGTGTCTGGGGAGATTTAGGTTGGATAGCAAGAAAAGATTCTTCACCTAGACGGTGGCTGAGCACTGGAACAGGCTCCCCAGGGAGATAGTCACAGCACCATGCTTTACAAAATTTACTTGTTTCTTTGTTTCTAAATGCAACATTCTGGAGGATTTTGAGTTGTTGATTCAGGAGAGATGTGAAGAGTGAGGTGTCAGAAACAGGTAAGTGTGGTGGACTGGAAGACTAGAAAAAGTGTAACTGCATTTGCTGATGCTGTGTGTTATTTCACAGCTTCTCAAAGATTCTTCAAAATATATCAAACTTCTGGGTCATTCGGTATTAAGTCAGCAAGTCTGCTGACAACACCAATCTATGTGGTGTTATCAACACACTGGAGGGCAGGCTTGCCATCCAGAGGGACTTTGATAGGCTTGACAGGTGGGCCCATGCAAACCTTATGCAGTTTAACAAGGCCAAGCCAAGTGCCCTGCACTTGGATCAGGGCAACCCTAAACACAAATACAGGCTGGGAGGAGAATGGATTGACAGCAGCCCAGAGAAGAACTTGGATGTGTTGGCTGACAAGAAACTTTAAGTGACATAGCCACATGTGCTTGCAGCCCAGAAAGCCAACTGCATCCTGGGCTACAAAAAAAAGCAGCATGGCCAGCAGGGCAAGACGGGAGATTCTGCCCCCCTACTCTGCTCTTATGAGACCCCACTTGGGTCTGCATCCAGCTCTGGGGTGCTGCATCCAGCTCTTGGGGTGCTGCATCCAGCTCTGGGGCCCCCAGCATAAGGTCCTTTGGTAGCAAATGCAAGGGGGGCACTTAGATGATCAAAGGGCAGCAGCACCTCCTTCTGTGAAGGACAGGCTGGAAGAGGTGGTGTCGATCAGGCTGGAGAAGAGAAGACTCTGGAGAGACCTAAGAACAGCCTCTCAATTCCTAAAGCAGACTTATAAAAAAGGGTGAGAGTGACTTAAGAGGAATGTTTAGTGATAGGATGGGGAGTAATGGCTTTAAACTGTGGCAGTAATTCTTTACTGTGAGGCTGCTGAGGTGCTGAAACAGGTTGCCCAGAGAAACGGAATGCTTCATCCCTCTAAGGATTTAATGCTAGGTTGGATGGGCTCTGAATAATCTGGTCAAGTGGAAGGTCCCATGCTGGGGGCTGGAACTAGAGGATTTTAAAGGTCCCTTTCAACCCAAAGCATTTTATGAATCTAGGTTATTTCACAAGACAACAAATTCAGAAACGTACATTCTATTTAAAGGCCTAATATGGGCTGTAAACATTTATTACATATTTGGCATAAAAACAAATGTGTGGATCAAAACAGATATTTATACAGATTCTCTTCCATGGCTTGATTTCTTCTTAAAAGAAAAGGATGTTAGTTTGCTCAGTTGTTTTTTTGGGGTTTTTTTGGTTTTGGTTTTTTTTGTTTGGTTGGTTGGTTTTTTTTTTATATTCTTGGCATCAGATAAAACATTTTGAGTACTTTTGTGCCACTTCCTTACTTATCTACAGAGACAGTTAATGATAGTTGAAGTCACTTGTCTGATGTCAGAAAATACTATTTCTGCTCTGCTGTGAAGGAAGGAATTAGAAGATCATTCAAAGCACCCCAGGATATGGTGCCCTTTCTCACTCACTAGTAAATGTTTTGCAATATCACAAAATATCTGTTCCATGTTCGTACATTCTGGTTGCCAAGTACATGTACAAGTACAGGGTTGACAGCATTCATGAATTTCTGGTTTATTTTCTAGGCAATGAAGGATTATATTGATCTTTTTATTAAACATGTCTGATAGACTGATGGTGGCTTTGAAAACCTTAGTTTTGAGGGTAATTAGTTCTGTTATGTAAAGCAGGCACTACTGAATTTTCTGCTCAACCTGTTTGGTAGCATAAATTATGGGTTCTCACTGCTATTTCTTTGCCAAGGTAAACAGTGTGGGCAAAATGAGCTAATCCACATGCAGAAAGTAGGGATATTAATAATGTGGAAAAACTGGTTAGAACATCTCCACATAAAGCTAGTACTGATTTAGATAACTTGTTTTGAACCTCTGCAGCTCAGGATACCCTTGAGAAAGTAAGCGGAATAGGAGATATCCTAAAACAAGGACATCTGAGCTTTGGGGGTTTTTTGGGTTTTATTTGGTTTGGATGGGAATCTGTTTGTTGGTGTACTTTTTGGTGTTTTTTTTGGGGGGGGAAGAATGATTTTTAATTGTAAATACCAATGAGAAAAATTAGTAATTTTCATTGCATTTGGATGCAGCTGAACTGGGAAAATTGAAGAAGCAGCACACAGCATTATATTCCCACAAAATAATTGATTTAGCAACAAACATACCAGCTGTGTTATTCAGAGCAAGCCTTGTATTACTTCTGGGATTCTTCTTTGTATACGCCTTTTGTATTCATAGCTTTGGTGTGATTAGGAAAATGAGTAGAGCAGCACCCAGGTAGGTTTACTATGAAGGACAAGTGACAGCACTCTGTCCATACTGAGGGAATTTTTGGGAGACTGATGCAGGCTTACTCTTCTGTCCTCAGCACTGTTGTGTTTCACACAGGCTGCTTGCAGGATTACTGGGATTGTGTGCATGGCAAATGGTATGGAGCCCAAAAATCAAGGAAATTACGGGTAGCACTTTTCCGTTGCTGTTGTGCAAATACTTCCTGTGTTAAGAAACCACAAATATGCACTCAAACGGCACATTTGAAAAGAGAAGGATTTCTTTGCAGTGGCAGACACTAGCGATGATTTGGGCTATTTCTCCAAAAGGCAATATTAAGAAGATTGCTATTGAAGGAGTGGTTGCCTTATACGGATGGCATTGCTGTCACAAATGCAGGCATGCCTTGAACATGCATCATGTATTGGTGGCAGCAGGATTATTACAATCTACAGGTTCCTTTTAGCAATGAGAAATTTTCATCAGAATCTTTCTTGTTTGCTCAGCTGTTGCTTACTCTGTGATAAACACTGGAACAGAAAGCCCAGAGAAGGAAAGAAGTAAATGATCTTAAAAATTATCATTAGTATGCAAGGAAAAACATTGTAGTTACTTCCTTCATTACATTCCCCCGGCAATGTCAGTCACTACGACAATAATTTTCACTTTCTGCTCTTTCTGATGTTACTGCATAGGTGAAAAACTTTTATCCCTCATAGGCTGAAAACTAGCAAAATTTTTTCTGTAAAGACAATAGAGGTCAGTGCCTAAGCAGGCTATTCCTGGACATAAAAAAAGCAAATCCACCACTGGGGCAATACATCTTTTGTGGTTTTGAGAGGGTACTGTTCTTCATGGCATTTCCATGAATTAATTCAGTGGTCACTGGTTCAATCTTTTTATTTATGTTGTTGTGAAACTAATTTCTGCAGTAAAGACTGACTGATTTGACAAACTGATTTACTTTCTTTTGTAAAGTGTTCCCAAACTTAAGAAGCTTCATGAACATCAAATATCTGCTCCTTTTATCTCCATACTCAATCCAATTTGAGCTTATGCCCTTCTAACAGGCTTTTCCCTCTGAGTGATTGCCTTTTTCTGTAAACCTTTAGCACCTTTGTCTTCTATTCTTCCCCATGAAAAGCAGAAAATAAGAGCCAAGTCATATTAAGTTCTAGGTCAGAAGATATTTTGGTATCTAATTTTTGTTTGCTTTACAACTCATGAGAAGCAGATATTATGCAGATTCACGAAAATGTGTAATTAAGTTATTCCTGGTATTAAATTTAATGAGCTGAAACATCCATTGCCTGTCCCATTGTTTATTAATTTCTTAATAGATCTCATCTATCTCAGTTACATCCTGTAACACATTTCTTACATGCCATTTCCTACATTTCTTGCACACCATTTCTGCAGAAGTAGCTTGACACTGACCTCCGAGTTGCCCAACATCTATTCATCTGCAAACATCATGACAATACAGTAAACATCTCCTCACCTCTCACCTAGATTCCTAGTCTAGTTCTTCTACATTCCATTGTGAGACTTCTGATAGCAATTTGTGTTCATTGTTGAGAAATGCAAGATACTTTGGACTAGAATATGTGAAACATACAAGAATATAATTTTGTTATCTTCAAGGTGGTAAGCTGCCTGAGCTGCCTTGCCCTTTATTAACTTTTTTGTGCTGAGAAAGTCTCTATAGGTAAGATTCTGCTGAATATTTTGCGAAACAGTTAACTGAAGGTTGCTTTTATAAAAATGGACAGATTGGTTTCAAACATTTTGATCTGGCTCAACTGTGGCTGCAAAAAAAAAAAAAAAAGTGTGACAATACACCTGCCATTAAGATGGCCATCATATAATTCAACCTAATCAGTTAATTACAGATATTTAATCTGAAACAACTATTAAACCATTTTAGGAAAATGGACAAAGAGGGAAGGACTTAAAATGCATTTAAAGGCTTTTTCTTGAGCACTAAACATGAAGCATGCCCACATGGCACAATACAATGATGTGTAGAGATAATGGGAAGCTAGCTGAAAGCAACACTGCATTTTTCAAGGAGATAACTGAGGATTTGGTGTGGAGAAAAGACACCAGAAACAGGCATTCAAAAGCTGGAGGAATTCTTGAGAATTGACATAAACTTTCAAAAAGCATCAAGTTCCCACTTTTATCTAATATTTCTGTAATATCTAAAGTGCACCAGTTTTGTCTTTCACACACAGTTTACTAGCATGCAAATGGAAGTTCTTAGAATTTTATGTAATTATCAGATGTTCAGCAGATAATATCAGCTATGACTTATTAAACAGACATTCATAGTACTGTTGCTTCACTGTAATCTAACACAGTCTCGGTACCATCATACTAATGTGCAGGTATTTTTCCTAGAAGAAAGTTGTCTATTCACCTAGAACAAAACTTCAAACTACTAAAAATAAAGATCATTTTTTTAAAAGTAAAAGAATAACTTCTGTGGTTTTCTATTCCAGACTAAAATACAGAAAAAGTCCTTTCAAAGCAGGTATTTGTTAGACATTGTAGCAAGAGTGTTTTGTACATATCTGTGATTTCATCACCTGTTTTCAGCATACTAAAAGTAAGGAGTGCCAGAGCGTCCTTGAATTGAACTCCTGAATCAATGAGTGTTTTGTCATGCTGGGAATGGAAACTTCCAAGGAACTGGCTAAAATGCTACTAGTTTTACTACATGTCACTCTTTTCTGAGTCAGCTCTTGAATATTTCACTGAGTCTGGTGTAACCAGAATTTCCAGTTTGGTCGGGACAGCCCTAAAATATTCCAGTATCCACCAGATATGGTTCTGCTATTTTTCCACACCACATGAAGATATTCCTGCTCTCACCTTAAGCCTTGCATAGGAATGCAGGCTTTTGCAGCACAGAGGTAAGAGACAGGGACTCTGGCTTGTGATGTGATACTGGAAAACAAGATGAACAGAGTATGTTCTACTCTGCATTAAATGTTGGTTAGTATGATGAGTCCTCAAAGGTAACCTGACATGGGCCCTACACAGTTGACATAACACATGCTCTCTTTTCTTTATTCTGGTTTCTGTGGCTCTAGAAAAAAAGAAAAATACTTTTCACTGACAATAACTATAGCTAAAGTAGCGTAAGTAGGGAACAGAAGTTCTTCCCCAGCTGCCTGAAATAGCACCTGAGTTTTCTCACTGGAGGTAGGAACTCTCAAATAGTTCTTCATTTGACTGACAATGCTAAAAGACATGTTCATCTCTAAAATTTGATGATGTTTTTGGAAGAAACATGTCTACTAACTCTACAAAATTTTAGTAGAGTTAACTACTATAAATGTCAGTAGAAGTAATTAAATTCTACTTAAGATCCACCCATCTCTCCAATATGAACTAGTATACTTAATAACAAAAGAAAAATGAGGACATAGTATGAAGGATGGCTAATATTTTAGCTGGATCATGGCAGCCCATCATGATTACTGATAAAAATTATTCATGTTACAACTGTTTGAGAGAATGAGATAGAAGTCGTCAGCAAGACTTCTGTGAAATTACTGAACCACATAGTTCTTAAACAAATACTTCCTTGACTTAGTCATTCTAAAGGTCTTCTCAGTTACTGAGATTGTAAACCTTTTGCCCAAACCTACAGACGCCGAAAAAGAAGTCACTGCATGCCATCGCGTGGATATCTCAAGAACAGCACCATCTGTTCTGAAAAGATGGATTCGTTTTTTTTTTTAAAAAAAAAAAAAAAAAAAAAGGCGTGGGGACGAGGGGGAAGAAGGGAAAAACACAAATGTGTATGTCCTTGAATACAAATATCGTGAGGAAACTCATTCCAGAAAATAGAGGGGTTTTGTTTTCGTTTCTTGCTTTTCAGCTAAAATAAACTAGCAGTGCTAATGGCTGTGAGGCCACACTGTCAACTGTTAATGGTCTGTCATTAGTTAAGCAATGACTTCAAGATTTAGACTTCATATCCAAGGCACTTCCATTACAAAACCCTTAAACACCCTTTGCAGCATTATTCTCTACCCACGCAGAGACAGCAGAACAGAATTGACCTGCTAGCAGCATACTTAGGATACCTTCCACTTTTTTTTCTTACATACATACCATCATGACTCTGTTGCGAGTTCCAGCTACACATACGGTCATTCTCTAAGACAGTCAGAGCTACTCAAGCTGAAGTAATGAATTTAAATGTTATCATGAAAAGGATGGCAGGGAATTAAGAGAAATGAAAGAAGGAAAGAAGAGGATAAGTTTGAGGCAAAATCAATTAGATTTTTTTTTGCCTTCTTATATAAAACAGCTTGTGTCCACAGCTTCCATGACCAGTCAGTGCTTTATAATATAATATATAAGTCCACTTCTCTAAAAAATTCCAATTTTAAAAAGTTATTTATTTGGAATACAATTAAATACAAGCACAAGCCATAGATGTTCACATTGCCTTTCCACATTAAAAAAATAGCAAACCAAATAAGAGGTAAGTCCTGAAATACTTTAATGGCTCATATCAAGCTGTTGAAATTAGAAACTGTTCTAGCAGGGGTGGAAAAAAGAAAGTGCCAGTTCACCTCAGGGTTTTTCTGGATGGTGTTTCTGGATAACAGTTATGTGTTTAAACACAAATATGCTTATGTGCAGCACAGCAGCGCTGAATGAGACTCCAGAACTCAAATGGCCTATAGTTTCACTGATACAAAGAGACTGTCTGCTGGTGGGCTGACTGTTCCACAGTTAACCAAGATTATGGATATCTTTCACATAATACTATTTTGAACTCATGCCACCTCAAATTTATTTAAGTTGCATCAGGCAGGGCAATAGAAAAAAGAGTGCTAATCATCTAAATACATTAATAAGCTATATCAACATGAAGAGACAGGAAGTGAAGGAAGAGAAATATTCATGTGACCCTTCATTTTCCTTGGAGCGAACACAGAATGAGCACTGCTCTCGTGGTGCTTTTTTCCAAGGGCGACCCCTGCACTAGCAGCGGTAATGGGAGAAGGGGAGATGTGAGCATGTTGGTAAAAGCAGATGTTGGGTAAAAATGGTTTGGGTTTTTGGTTTGGTTTTAGTTTAGTTTGCTGTTGGGGTTTGGTTGTTTGGATTATTGCTTTTGTTTTAAGCAAGGAACGGCAGTTCGCTGGAGCATGTCACAAAAAGACCTGTTCTCGTGGCTTTCCTAAATGTCTGCTGTTCACTGAAGCATTTTGTCTTTTCTGAGCGAAAAGGCAAATCCAGGGCTACCAAGGGAGCAACAATCCCTATCTACAGGCGTGAGCGCGGGGTGCAAGCTGCAGCCTTTCAGGTAAGAGGGTGGGGCTGTGGCAGCTGGAGCACAGCAGTCGCAGCAGTCACTGTAGTTTCTATCGAAGAAACTGCGGGACGGGCCAGACCCAGCTGCCCTCGGAGAGCCGAGTGTGACGAAACGCGCGGGCGGGAGCACAGGGCACGGCGCTTTGTCATTGACGAGTGACAGCACCCGGCTGCGCACGGCGAAGCTGACCGCCCTCAGCAGGCACCGCCCACCCCGCTGCGGCCGGGACGGCCGTCCCCGGCGAGGGAGGGCACACTGGGCATGCGGCGCGGGCACGTCCACTCGGGAGGGTGGGCAGGAGCCGCGGAGCGCTGTGCGGCTCGCCGCCTCGAGCGGTTCCTCCCCTGTCGTTGGTAGCGCCCCGTGCGGAGGGCGGTGGTGAGCGGCGCAGCGGCGCGGCGGGCTCGGGCCGCCGGCGCCTCAGCGCAGGGCCATGAGGCACCTGCCGTACTTTTGCCGCGGGGAGGTGGTGAAGGGCTTCGGCAGGGGCTCCAAGGAGCTAGGCATCCCCACGGGTGAGCGGGCGCGGAGGGCACATCTTCCCGGAACAACACGGGCGGGGTGTCCGCGGGGCTGGGCCCAGCCGTGGGGTTGCTGGTCCGCGCCAGGTCCCGGGAGCGCTCCCGCCGGCGAGGTGCTGGGCCGGGGGTTCTGCAGCCGGCCTGTGTCGCGCCCCTCGGGCGGAGCCGTGCCGTGCTCCTGCCCCGCAGCGGTGCGGCAGCGCTGTAACTCAGCTCGCCTGACCTCGGCGGCCGCCCCGCTGCCCTGCAGGGCTGCGCTTTTGTTATGATTTGCGATTTTTGAGAACGACCCTACCTTGTTACCTACCAGCGTTTTCCCGACGCCTTTCTTCCCCCTCTCCTGCACTGCTCAGAGTCTTGCACCTTCCCTTGTGTTATTCCCTGCACCCTAGTCTGTAAAGAGGTTTCCCTGAATCTTAATGTTTGTTCCTTTTCTCATCTAGTGATCGTCATGATGTACAGGATGTAGATGAGTGCCACGTTCTCGATGCAGGGGTGTGGCATCCTGGGAAAATATCCCTTCGCATAAATCTCCGATAGGAGTAGGAAAGGGAGTAGGCATTGGGAATCACTGCAAGGAAGAAAGTTTAAGGGGAGTAAAGCAGAGTTTGAAACAGAGCAGATGCACTTGGCCTATAGAGAATATATTTTCCTATCGCCCATCTCTGTTTCAGATGTCTAAATGCAAGCAGATGAATACTGCAAGAGAATTTTGAATGTTCTTAAGCACACACTGAAGTTAGTAGTCATATTGCACTACATCTAACAGACATGAAAATTTATAAGACCACTCTTGTAGTGCTGGATTTCTCACATCTGTTTCTGAGAACGTTTCACATTTTTCTCCTGCTTGTTTATAAATGATGTGTTGGTATTAGGGAACAGGGAAAGGAAGCTGTACCTATCTGTGAGCTTTTATAAGAATTTGGTAACCATTCATTCTTTCAAATCAGTTTGGTATCTTGCATTAAGAGATCTATTCAGCTTGGAAATAGAGGTAGGATGGTAATTTTGAGAGAAGATTCAATTCAGCCAAAAGGAAATTTATTTTACTGTAAATACGTAGTTTTCAAAGGAAATCTCAAGTCCACAGATGTCTCTGAAAGGGAACTTGTGCAAAACTGACAGATGACTAAACAATGATTACATTTGCTTCTACATAGTTTATTTCATCAGTAAATATTTTACTAATAAGTAGTTCTGAGATGCTATTTTGTAGTGCAGAAGAAAGTTGACTTTTTCCCTCTTGTTTTTCCTCATGGTAAAGCTGTGGTAATTGTCCTAAGAATGAAATGTGTTCTGGCTGTATGTATGATGTATTTATTAATTATTACTGCAGAAGAGAAAGAAAACTATACAATACTCTCTGTGTGTGTGTGTGTGTATGTAGGAGTTATAATAACTCTGGTGTTGCCACAGTAACTAAATTTTATGAAGCTGTTTTATACTTTGCTGATGTTCTGTCTCATTATTCTTGTCATCACCAGTGTTATGTTTGTAAATAGTATGTAGGCAGACTTTGGCTTTTAAGTACTTGAAGATCCTGTTATATACTTGATTTACACAAAGTCACTCACACTTTATGAAATTTTTACAGCTAACTTTTCTGAGCAAGTAGTTGAAAGCTTTCCATCTGATATCCCTACTGGTATATACTATGGATGGGCCTGTGTTGGAAATGGAGATGTGCATAAAATGGTTTTGAGCATAGGATGGAATCCCTTCTATAAGAATATTAAGAAATCAGTGGTAAGAATTTTGCTTTTTGTGGGATTTTTATTGTAATAAAAGACTGGATTAATTTTAACAAGGTACTCAGAATTTGATTGATGAATGGTATCCAGAAATTTGTGTACCATTGGAAATACATTTGTTATCTATTTAATATTTATATTCTGAAAAGAATATGCTCCCTGTAACCAGAGAGTACACAGAGGAAGTTAAGTAAAGTTTTTCTTTCTTTTATTCCACCATTTCTTAACTACTTCCAAAATTAAAATATAATAGTACTTGAAATGATGGTTGCTTGACTTGCTGATAGCAAATTAAGCATGAACTTGGTAAACATATTGAATTTAATGGTTATGAGACCCTGGCATAAGCTGGAACATAGTAATGATCTATTGTTCTCTGCAATGTATCTGCATTTCATATAGGAGATGTTGGGGCAGCTTAATTTGAATTTTTAATTAATTCTTCTCTTAAATGATGAAATGGATACATAAGATGCTGCAGCTTAATGTACCGAATAAATACTTGAAGGCATATAAGGATGTAAGGATGGAGAAGATAAAATCCTAAGCTGTAGCAGCTGTGGGGTTTTTTGTTGACAGGTGCTGGTGCTTTTCCTGAATCTTGCAAAGCTCTCTTTTATTTGTTGAAAACAATTTTATTTGTTCATGAGTTTCTACTTTTAAGTGTTTGTCTTAGGCAAATCTATACTTTAAAATTTCTTCACAGATAGCTTTTCTGAGCAAGTAGTTAAAATCTTCCCAGATAATAGCTCTGCTGGTAGATGCTATGGGTTGGCTTGTTTTGGATATGCATAAAAAAGTTTTGAGTGTCAGGTCTGTGTCTTAGTCTGGACTTGCTCTTCAATTTTACCATTCAGTTCCCTTAGGGGATAGGTGTAGAAGCTCTCCATGAGGCAGCTATTTCTATCAAAATCTTCATAGTTATTTTAATGTATCCACTTGTTGATGAAACACTAACATTTCCTGCCTTGGAAATCTTAACTCTGAGAAGTTTTGAAGCACTTCTCCTGATGTCTAGGTGTGTGGGTTTTGGGGTTTTTTTAATTGGTTTGTTTGGTCTTTTTGTTTGGTTAGGGGGGTTTTTGTTGTTCTGATTTTGTTGGGGTTTTTTTTCCCATTCCTTTTCTCTTTAAACACTTTTTAAGGAAGTAATTTTTTTTAATTCCATGCAGAATGCAATTCTACTTCCTCATACAAACTAAAGCCCTGGCCTTTTTATTTTGGATTATACATGCTATACTAAATGTCCCTTTTATTTTTTATCTGTTAAGGAGAATTTGAATGTTGGATATTAAGCCTACATGCTTACAGAGAGAGAAATAAACTCTTAAAGTTCATAGTAATTGTCCACTTACTTCTCTTCCTTTAGGAAACACACATTATCCACACCTTCAAAGAAGACTTTTATGGAGAAATTCTTAGTATAGTCATAACTGGATACATTCGACCTGAAAAAAACTTTGATTCCTTAGGTCAGTATTGAAGGTCTCCCTCAGACTAGTTTCTTTTTTGCTTTATTCATGCAAGTTCTATGTCTTCACTGTACTTCCTTCCCTCATGAGATGTTTTATGGTTAACCTTTAAAATGTCCCTAAAATGTTTTCATAATTTAAAAACAAAAAAGACATACCCCCACATCTTCTTATGTATCACACTAAAAACCTGCACTTTTATTTCCCTTGTCTAAGTAGTAATGTTAAAATCATGGGCTTGTCGTGAAAGTCAAGTGTACTAATTTCTTCTTAAAATGCAGTTTTGTTAGTATTGAAACAGAGCTGCTAATTATGTCTTTTGACAAATGAAGAGGATAGTGGTAGTAACAGGTAAAAATGCAACTTTAGCATGTTAAAAAAAAACATTTTCAAAGCAGAGAATTCTGCCTTTTAAACCTCCTAGTTACATTCTACTTCTGTAATTGTTGTTTGGTATTTATGATGCCTTATTTTCACTTGTTATTGTGTTCAGAATACAAAACAACTTTTAAATATCCCTATTCTTACCTTTTTCAGATGCACTCATTTCGGCAATTCAGGAAGATATTGAAGAAGCAAAAAGACAGCTAGATCTACCAGAACATCTTAAACTCAAAGAAGATAACTTTTTTCATCTGCCAGAAGGCAAAATAGTAAACAATCGCTGAGAAAAACCATACAGTCTTTTTTCTTTTTTTTTTTTTCTTTTTTTTTTAAATTTCTTTCTTTTTTCTTATTTTCTTCCCTGTCATGGAGCTTTTGTATTTGCACTGCTCTCATAGATACTTTTGTGTCATGTGTCTGTTAGGTGACTGAGATCAGAACCAACCATACAAGAGGACTTCAGTTTTCTTCGGTTAAGTCATCATTAGCCATACAAAAGAACTAGAAGGCTGTACTACTGGTTGTAGATAAGCAATGTATGATGTATCCTAATGTTACCAGGTCTTTGGAGATCTGAGCACATTTAGAACATGACCAAAGTTAATTGTAATCATGGGATGTGGTTAGCTCATTTAATGAAGAATGTCTGTTCTTAACATAATGTTCCATAATGTCCCATTTTCTGTGTCATTCTTAGATCTGAGTTTTAGCTTAGAAAATGTTGGTATTGATTGACTCAGAAAATTCCAGTGGTTAGATAGATAAGAATAGTAAGATTAATTCCCTTTAGTTCTTGGTTTTTATATGCTACACAGCTGTTATGGTTGAAGCTCTTACTTTATTGAAATTATTTATTTTAAGTTTATTTGAGATGGAAGAAATTGCTGTTGCTCATTGTGTTGCTAGAATCTGAACTATATTTCTTCACACTTAACTGAACATATGATAACATGTGATTGTGGAGTTTAATTCTGAAGAGGTGTTTAATTTAATTTCAAAATATGAGTAAAAGTGTGAAAGCTGATAAACTTTAAGGTTCAGGCGTAAAAGATGCAGAAACAATATAACAAGACTGCTGCTCATTGCACCTTAAAGGAAAATAGGTAGTGAGACACATATTTGCATTTTATGTGCTGCTGATATTTTTCATAGGAAAATCTTGAGGTTATTTACTGCACTGGCAATAAAATGTTTGACTTCAAGGTTGGCATTATTGTAAGGCACAGAAAAATCTCATCAACACTGTGCACTAAGTGCAGGTAAGAGCCAAGGTTTTAGCAGACCAAGCAGATAAATACACAAATGAAAACCTTTGGGGATTTATTAGATAATGTATCAACACTATAAAGAATATTGATTATTTTTTATAAGTAGTTGCAGACAGTCCTACTCTGAAATATGGGGATACAAGTGAGGGTTGGTCTAGATGATCTGTGAAGGTCCCTTACAACCCTAACTATTCTGTGATGGATTAGTGGAAGGAGTATGGTGAGAGTTGATAGTAATTTAAAAAATTACTATTAAACTATTAAAACTTTCAAACTATTAAAAAATAGTTTGAAAAAAGTATGTAATGTGAGATTACATACCTAGTCTTCTTTTTCTCTGATAAATTTTTCTATCCCTTGGTGAATGGAAGCAGATTAGCTATAGTGACTGTCACAATCATAACTTTTTGAATCACCCTCTGATGTGTCTGGGACATATTCTGAAATTCAAAGTACTTCTTTAAATATGTCTCAGCTGTGATTCTCTGTCTGAGCTACAATGTTCAATATGAAACGCACAATTTCTGTAGTGAAATTTGATGAATTTACTCCTTGTCCTATTCTAATCCTACTTTTCACTCTAGAATTTAAAAGAGTTTTAGCAAGGTAGCTGTTTTGGTCTTTGTGGCAGGTGGTGCTGTCAAGATGATAGTTTCACTTCGTACTGCTTTAAATTCTAGCTGGTATCATGGGCTATTATTAGGGAAGAGGTCTTGAGGAAATCAAGGGTTCATGTTTGCTCTTCAGGACTTCAGGAGAAAACTTGATTTTGCTTAAATGAATTGTTCATCAGTGGTGTTGATAGCAGAGACAGATACAATACATTTGGGAGAGAGGGACATGGGACAATATACTTTCTTTTAAAGGAGAAGAGAAATAATTTAGTGGGCTTTTTACTATATAATGTGTTGGAAACTATTTCTAAAAAGTCTGTAAAAGAATTGTCTTGCAAGATTGATGATTGGAATTTTAAAAAGGAGAGATAAAAGGAGAAATTTTTTTTTGCTAAGAGTTAATGCATTCTTCAGATTTGTAGTAACATTAAAATCATATATTTTACTACTCCTTCTAGAGAATAAACAGAAGCCACACCAGTCACCAGAGAATGTTGTCAACATTAGATTGTTTTTCATCGTGGTACTGTAGCTGAACACTCATAGCTGCCTTTAAATTGATTTTTGCCAGTGATGTCTTGGGTCTGTTGTGGAAACTATGGTGCCTTAGGCTATTCTGAATAATTCTTTTCTGTATCTGCTAATAAATGCCACTATCAAAAATTCAACTCACCATTTGATTGTAGAACTGCTGTGCTATGGATAAAGAACAGTAGCAAAGGGAAAACTTGAAAGACTTAGCTCGCTCTCAAATCCTAGCTGTGATATGATATATGGATACACTGAACTAAGAAACTGCTCTTTATGTGTTTGTCTTCACAGAGGGTGTGTTAGTACATCCATTTGGCTGAGTGTACCTGACCATATTATTTAAGAGAAAATGTTATACATCACTCTTTAAGCTCAATACATAATTCCTAGCACAGTATAAACTTTATTTTTGTATTATGTACAATTAGCTGTATTTTGGTTGATGTTGTTGCACTGTACTATTACTAAAGGAATTGTAATTGACAAAGTTATCCTTCTTGTCTTGGATTTCCTTTCCTTTGCCACTCCTAGCAGTGTTAATTGTTTCAGTTTCAGGCAAAGCTTTATGGGGGTGACTGCCTTATTTTGAACTTCTAAATCTTCACATGATTTTATATTCCTCTTTGTTACTGAAGGTGCAATAATGAAATCCACAGAACAATGTCAGTTACAGGGTGATCATGAGGTCTTTAGGAGTATCTAACAAAAAAATCCACTCAAGAATTATGGCTTAAAAATTAGTCCTTCTCAAAATTAATTCATATGTAAAGATAAGTCTTAAGTGATTAACAGCTCTAGAACTGTTTTTTATCAAAAATGTGAAGGAACAATTTTAAGGCTCAGTCCATTCTCTTAGCCATCAGACCATACTGACAACAAATAACAGCACTTCCATGCACTTTTGTGTGAAGACTCTGTTCTTCATAGCAAGGGGCTATAAAGAGCATCCTCTTTTGTAGTATTACGTATCCAGCAATGCTAAAAAAATTGCTTTGTTGTGTCCCTTTAAGGTAGATTACCTGCTGAGTCCTATTTATTCCCTTTGGCATAGTTTGAAAGTGCTGAACCACTTTAAAAAATAAGTAGAAAATTTCTGTTGTAAATGCTCTCTGTTTTTTTCAGTTCTCTGTAGCCCAAGAAGATCCTAAAGAAGACAGAAGTAGTTCTTTTTGCCAGTGCACTTCTGGATTGTATTTTACTTTGCATTAAATTCAAACTCTCTATTTGTGATTAAAGACTATTTAAACTACTGGAATTAGATTAATTAGGGGTTGATGTGTAGAATGAGGAATACTGTGGAGGTACTTGACGCAAGAAATCACGTCATAAATGCATTTCCATTGGGAAACATACTACAAGATTATGATGAAAGCCGTCACCTTTGGGGAATGCAGTAATTCTGTAAGAAAGGCAGCATAGAAAATCCATAAAGTAGTAAGAATTTCTCTAAAACACTGATTTCTGTCCTATTCACACACATCTTCTTGCCCCCCAGAAGTCCATTTTGAAATATATATTGAACTGTTGCCGTCCTATCCCATATATGCTATATCTTCATTTCCAGTCCCAATCACTTCATGTTCTTATAGTAGTTGCTTATGTGGGAAGGAAACAGATTGATTTGCAGCCTCTTATTAACAGCTGTGGCTTTGCTTTATTCTCCAGATCTGTGGTTCCAAGAAAAAGGAAAGCCAAATCAGCTGGTAGGAAAGTAAGTGGTTTGGATTTTCCTCTCTGGTGGTAGAATGGATTATAGTACACAGTCATCTGGCAACAGCAGTTTTAAAAACTGAAATTATGTGAAGTTGAGTAGGAGGAGTCTTTGTTTTAAATGACCTGGTAGAATAGGTTAGAGTGCCATTTTTGATGTTTTGGAGATACGGTCTTACCCTTCCAATACTACAGTTGTATTCTCATAGCTGTGATGGCACAAGGCTAAAGAAAAGGGGGATGGTAGGGCAGCTATATGTTTTTTTTTGTTAGATTAAGAATAGTCAGAAGCAGAGAAGCTAACAGGGACACAAATACAACTCACTTCTAACCTTAGGCTAGAAACACAAAACATTTTTAACTTTAGAAAAAATTGGAGAGTGGTTGTGTGGCCTGAGCCTGCTTTTCCCAGTTGTATCCGTTTAGTTTAATCACATTTTTTTCACTCCACAAATCTGTGTGCAAGATGCTGTAGCTGTTTCAAAGCCAATGAGGTAATTTTGGCATGACGATGCAGATTGCTATCCATTGAAATAGGTACTTTCTAGTCAACTGTTTTATGAAAAGCACAGAAATTTTAAAAAACATAGGAGGAAAGCCTATTCTGGTGATAGTGCAGAGGCATTATGTTGTGTGCCTTCAGCTCAACCTCACAGTTTGGCTTTTTCCTGCTTTTCATTTTTAAATGTCAGCAAAGCCAGCCATAAAGCCCTTAAATGCCAGTACTGCTCTTCAGCAAGGTCATACCTTGGGATTTTTGCTACAGTCAAAGCAACCTGGGCTGTCTGCCAGTTTGAAGTCACTACAGCAGGGTGGGCAGCAGCCTTCTTCACTGTACAGTGGCAGGTTAGCTGGACACAAGAGAAATATCAAAAGACAACCTATCCTTACAGGAAATTCTCCATTGTTCACATTGTGTTCAATAGTTAAAAGTTCAGTGTACAAATCACAGGAGAAAATGCCTCCAAATGGTCACCTCTTATCCTTGTGTCTCTTGGACTTTGTATTCATCTGCAAAACAGCCTGAGTTGCACATTTCACCCAGTAAACTTTTATCTGTATGCACAAGGTACACACCCCAATACTCTCTTTCCTAGAAAAAAAGACAATGTCACAACACAAAAAAAAAAGTCATCTAACTTCCCTTCAAATACACACTGAGCACTTTTGTTTGTTTTCACAAAGAACCACATGAGATCTGTAGCAGAAGGTCAGTATTTAAAAAAATTGAATGCTGAGCCTTGTCTTGAAACTCCGTGTACCTACAAAGCAGATTTTGTTGGTGTTTTGAAAATTTGTGAAACAGCTCTTCATGAACTGCAAGGACTATGATGGACTTTTACCTTTTTTCTTTTTCCCTGTTACTATTCTATCATCTGCCCTAAAGAGGCATCCCAGAGAATTTGCAGAGTCCTGGCAGGGTTCTTCATATAATGCACATAACAGAAGAAAGATGCAGGCTGTCAGGGCAAATGTGGGACATGAAACCCAGGCTGAAGTGCTGACACCAGCTAAATGTCAGCTGTCACAGCCTGTCTTGCATAATTGAGGGTCTGAAAGGAAGAATGAGAATGGCAAAGGAGTTCAGGAGGGATATAGCTCTTGGTCTATAAGCTATACTAAACATTTAATACTTCTATTTGATGTGCTTCATTGACTTTTGAACTTTGTTTAAGGAAATAAATTGACACAGACATTCAGTGTGAAAAAATGTTCATAGCCTTAACCAATTACATTCACAGGGCTATTCTCTCCTCTGAGCTGATTGCCCAGCTTTCCAATTTGCTCTTGCCAGCTCCAGTTTCTCCTGGCAGCCACAGCTAATTGTGGTGCATGGGGGAGCTTTTTGGAGAAGCAGACGAGGTGTCTGCCTCTCACGGTGATGTCAGAGGCAAAAGAAGAGTGGATTGGGACATTCAAAACTTGAAGTCAGTTTCTGTGAGCAACAAGAGCATCCAGGAGCCAGACTGCACCTCTCTGGAGTCACCCTACAGAGGAGAAGGAGCAAGATGAGCCAGAAGACGCTAGCTTGAGCAGGAGGGTGTAGTGGGACAGGAAGGAAAAGCAGCAATTCAGGTCCCTGAGGCTGTAAACAGTCATCTGAGTCACTGGGTCCAGGTGCAGCATGTTTACCTGGATGTTAGTGAGGATGTCTGATTGAAGAACTGCTGGCAAATTTTTCTGAGGTAGAAATCAGGATTGTTAGAAAGGGCTGCAGTTAGGGGAAGTATCCAGCACATGAGAGCCCAGCACCTCATCCCCACTCTATTATGCTTTCTTTTTCTATTTCTCCTTTCTGAAGAGTTGAAATCCTTTTCAGCTGAGTGCACCAGCCAGTCAGGGGAGGAAAAATAATGGCTACAGAAGCACAGTATCTTGACCAATTTCAAGGTCACCCTTTTCAGAGATAGTGCAAATACCAGATTAGTGAATCTTTATAGTCAAGGTGTTAGCAAAATTATCCCAGACTACCCTAGGAAAAATGAAAAGCCAGTACTATTCAGTGTGGTCTGTCCTACTAACTCATTCTGCCCTCTGAACTTAAGCAATTGCAGATGGAGAGGTGTGCCTCATCTCCAGCTACCAGGGGCTGCAGAGACCCCAGTGCTCCATGTTTTCTTGAAGGAAGCTTCAAGTAGCCTCTTTTCTGTATCTATGTATTAGTTAAATATTTTGTTATGGATTAGTAGTACCACTAGCTAATCCATTAGCAGAGTGAAGAACAAAGACATTTTAAAATGCCTTTTCCATTTTCCTATAAGTTTCATCCTTCTTGGGGAGAATGATCATTTTGTTCTGCTTTCCTTAGCTGTTTTCAGTGGAAGGATGTGGATGTCTTGCAAGGCTTCCTGCACTGGCAAGGTCCTAAAAGTTAGGATAACTTCTTTCTCTCCCTGATATACTGTCTATATTTGCTTTTTTTTTTTTTCTTTCTTGCTGAAGATCCATTTTCTACAGAGCAGATTAAAATGTACAGCAGCACAGTCTGTCTCAATGTCCCTTGGGGTAGAGTGTAGTCCAACTCTCTCTCAAGCCTCTACATGTATTTAGCTGTGCTAGCACACGAACATTTTTAGCTTGGTTATACACATAACACTCAAAGCAACTTGCTGATGACCTCATCATTGTGAGATGCAGAAATTAACACTGTCTCCAGACTTTGAGAGACTATTTTCTAGCTTCATATTTTTTCATTACTTTTATTGAACAAATCCTTACAGAGTGTCCTACTTGGTGTCACCTCTAGAATGTAAGGAATAGTCTAAGAAAGCTACATATTTGATCTTAATTTTGTTGAGTTAAGCAGTACTCACATTTTCCATTCTTCTATCCCCACTGCTGTGTAAATTCTAAAGTTTTTTTCCCCTTTTAGACACTGGTCATTTGGCATGCTCTGAAAAAGTGTTGAGTAGTTGAACATATATTGGACAGCCATATAGTTTTAAGGAACGTGTTTCACTTCACTCCAAAACCTCAGCTGAAGTAAAGACCCCTCTCTTTCTGGTGTCTGCCTGCAATTGGACATCCTCCGTTCTGTTGTCAGAGATTTCTAAAATCTATGTAATTTATAGGAGTTCTCATTTTTCTTCTTTGCATTCATCTACTTTACCCTGGCTTATATTTTGTTTTATTTCTGTGTATTTTTAAAAATTTAACCCTGGTTGTGAGTGTGAAGAACTAAACCAAAAGCATAGCTGAATTACAGTTAAAATCAACTTTGGCCCTGATAAGGTAGTGGTTGTAATATATAAAAAAAAAATAAATAGCAATAACATAGGCTTCTTATCTTGTTATATTGAGAATAGATTTACTACTGCTGAAGAATAAAATTTCAAGAACATCTAAAACCTTGCAAGTAAAAATAAAGATTTTTTTAAAGGTGAAGTTCAGGCCCCCTGCCCCCTGCCTTTAATATTTGCTCCTTTAGCAGCTTTTGTTGTTTTCTGTAATAGTTGCCAGCCACCTGCAGAGGTGAATGTACACAAGCAGGTGGTCTTAATATACTTCATAAGTATACTTTTATGTATAAGAATATTTTAGAATATTCTTATACATAAAAGTATACTTATGAAGAATATTTTAATGTTACAATCAGATATAAATTTTTAAATGCCTCAATTTGTACACTTCTCTTGCCAACAAAAGGAGTGGAATTACACTTTCTTTTATTTAAAAACAATTTTTTTTTAATGTCTAAAACTTCATAGAATGAGCAGTTGTAATACAGAAGATTTTCCTACTGAAACCTGTGCAGGGTATTACTTTTAGTGATATAACTAGAGGTTCCCCCAAAACAGCCTCACAAAGTTCCAAAGAAAATCAGTCATGATAAGGTAAAATGTTTATCCTTGGCCTTTGAACCACTGCTAAATGAAACCTGCAAATGTCTGGGTTTAGTCATATAAAGATCTTTCCTGAGTAAAATTTTGACTGATAAGTTAAAGTATGACAGGTTATTGCAAAAGTGCTGTGGGAGAACGAATTAATTAATAACAGAGTTTCTTGCCTTCATGGAAAGACTGCCAGTTTGGAGACTTACTTACTCTCCTCTGCATCTCCTGCACCTGATCCCTGCATAAAAAAAGTCTTATGTAAAGAAAAATGCTTACTCATGTCTTGTTGTTGAACTGTTTTGTTGAACTTTTTTCTGCTCTAATGTCTACTACCATGCTTTACTTGAGGATCCTGTAAGTCTCTGTTTAAAAAGTTCAGTCTGTAGCTCTTGTGGTTTTAAGTGAAACATGTTTATGATGTGTGAATCTGTAAGTTTTATGGAATCATGGATCAGAGGCTAACCATATTCTATAAATGGAGCTTACTCCATTTGGAGTTTACTCCAAATGAACCCTCCATTCAATTAATGTTATGGTCGTATGGATTTTTAAAGACAAAAATGTACTGTTTCAGAACTACTGAGCTGGTTTTACCAATATGAGTACTTTCTTGTTGGTCTGATATCACTATGAATACATTCTTTTTTTAGACCTTCTTTATTTTTTTCAGATACTTCCATGAAAGCACACAAAATGCGTCACAAGGAAACACCTCTAGTCAAATTTAATGCAATTCTGAACTGGAAAAATTAAGTTCTCAGTCCCCAGATCTGCCCATACTTCCTCTGCTAATCTTCATCTGTTAAAACATGCCTTCAATCAGTACTGTTTTCTCAGCTATGATTTTTTTCTGGACTCTGCTAGGATATATCACAGTCTGATCATAGATATTTGTATTGTAAATTTTGGAATTGTGTATTTTGTTGTTTGGGGTTTTTTTCTCTGTGCGGGAGCATATCTCACAGGATGACTCCAATTTCATTCTAGAAAAAAATGATGCTGGTCTGTCATACCCTGATATTCTACTACAGCACAAGCTAAAAATAGATTAATAGCAAAGGAAATCATCACCTCTTTCTGCAGCAGCAGTTTTCTTTGAAGCCTCCTAAGTGAAAGTTGGTTCCAAGTGGCTAGAGAGATTTGTCCAGATTACAGCTGGAGGTATTCCACCTGCAGGCACTTTTGAAACAGAACTCAGAAGAGTCACATGGAGAAAAAGAATAGCATGGTCATGTTTCCATGTTTTGAGTAAACATTTATGCTTTCATGTGCCTACAGCAATTCTTTTTTGAAGCTAGGACTGCACATTTGGTATCTTCTGCCGAGCCAGATTCTATGAGATTTTTTTACCTTTTCTGCTAGGATCACAAGATTATTCATTTGCTCATAAAAGTGCTTCAAATGTCTACTGCTGCTTTATGGGTTTTACCTGTCTGTTTTAAAAATGAATGTTGGTTCCCTATCAACAAGGAACATCTGCTCTTTTTTAGACTCTGCACAACAGAACAGTAATAGAATTCAGAATTAGATACATGACATGAGTGGATGACTGGGTGTGCGAAGCAACAATAAAGATCAGAAAATACTTCCTGACTATTGCAGGAGTAAACCAGAAGGATTAATACAGTTCATCAGTTGTTCTGCTAAAATAATCTTGGTTGCCTTACTGTAAGTCATAAAAATGGAAGTCAGCCTGGAAAGTTTTCTGAAAGTTCACTATTAGCCAAAAATAGTATAAGAAGCTACAGCCCAAACTCCTTCTCACTCACTCACTCACTCACTCACTCACTCACTCACTCACTCACTCACTCACTCACTCACTCATTCTGGCCACCTACTGCATAAAAAAGAGTACGATTAAGATAGCGAAGAGTCGAACAAGAAAAGAAAACTCTTCCAGTTAATTCTGCCAAGTTTCTAAGGTGTTATGTGATACTGTTCTGTGATTTGAGTTTATAGAATAGAAACCCAACAACACCACATACAATCAATTCTTCCATTTTGTCATTAAGTTTGAAATTAGAAGGTTTAGTTTTTGTTCAAAACTATAGAAATACAGTTTAGTTTGACCTACATACATACTGGAATAGGAAGGAGGCAGAATCACTGGGCACTTCCGTGCCCCAACACAAGAATTTGTAGTATGCTTTGTCTTTCTCCAAGTTGTAGTGAGAATAAAATTTATTAATTTTAGAGAGGCCCATTTACCTTCAACAGGTGATTCACACATAACATTCATTCAAATCCAAGAGAGGAAGAAGAAGATTTCTGCTTCATGAGGTACATCTCCACAACTGGTGACAAATATTAATGGGACAAAGCACACTTGAAATTAGGTGGACCAAGAAAAACTGAAATAAGTCCTTCTGGATACAACTGCATGCACAGATCTTGTCATACTTTCAAGCACTCAGTAATAATTTTAGCTGATGTTTCTTTGTGTGTCTGATTTTCATGTAGTAGAAACAATAGAAATACTTAGAGTTTTTGAGGCTCATTCAAATAGTTTTAGTGACGTCCAATAAACTATACATCTAAGCATTCTTTAAAATCCCCTAATGTTAATCTCACATACATGTGTATTTTAGGGCTTCAACTACCTTATTGGAAGGAAACATCAAAGTCTTAAAATTCAGAATTATTTTGTTAGGAAATAAGTAAGACTGATTGACTGGTGATGTTATTTAGCTGCCTGAAGTGTAATATGCCTTGTAATTTAGCAAATTGTAAATTAATAATTAAAAAGTAATGTAATGGCAGTGTAAAATGTTTCCTAGTAGAAGTCTTATAACTTATTTTTAAATGTGAGAAAGTAGTCATTTCCTAGATTTGTCCCTTCTGATGTAATACTATTTCTTTCTGAGATGCTATTCACCCAGGTATGAAGACTATGTGTTCATTTTGCCTTACTGATAATTTCCAGTATTTAATAATATTCATTTCCCTAAGAAGTATATTTTAAAATAAATTAAGTGTTCATACTTAAACAGTTTTATTTTTGTCTCTATATAGATCTCTTTCAAAATATATCTCAAGGCTGAAATTTTCAGGAAGCTAAAGGGCTATTCTACACTTATGTCCCATAACCAGCATTTAGAAGTACCCACTCTGTGACATTCTTACCAAAGTCTTTCCTTCCATCTCATTTTTTTTTTTTATGAAGTGCTCATACTGAAATAAATGAAACAGAAGTGTGCAGTGGTACTTAAAAGCATCGTGCATCCCAAGGGTACTAAAATGCCTCAGTTTAGGTATCTGGTTTAGCCCCTATAGATAGCAGATAGGTTAAATTTGCCTTCAGTACTTTTGTTCTCTATACTTTCAGGGCTTTTATCCAATGCAGATGTATGCATTGGATATTTTTTAAGTAAGTAGCATGGGATTTGAAAGGCTTACAAAGAAATTAATTATTTCAATTAATGTAAAGTAATTGCTATCATAAGTGAAGGTAAAATTAACTGCATGCATGGGTCAGTAAGTGCCACACAGGCTACTGAACTGTTAAGCAAGTTCAGGTTACCACATGCCACACTGAATAAAACAAAAAGTCTGGGGAAAATTGTGTGCTATTATGAGATTGAAACTGCTAACATAACACATACTTCCAAGTGGAAAATTCATATTGTGAAGAAATCTTTATAAGGAGGTTATAAAGACTATCTCTAAAAGTCTCTAAAACCTCTTATATTTTAAATGTAGTGATATTTGTTTTTAAGTAATAAAGCCCCAAAGTATAACAAGAAATGCATCTGTTATTTGGCTTCTTGTTACATGCCATTACCTGGAATCTATTTTATTCTTGACATATGTAGAACTCATAAACTCATACCACAGTGCCATTAATTATTTATTGTGCTGTAATTATTATGCTCAATTTCCCTTCAAAACAATTTGATTCCCTGGAGTATAGTATGACCCAATAAGGAAATATAAAGGAGTTTAATTTTCCTTTGGTGAAATTCAGAGTGAAGTTTTTTTTTAAAAATGTGATTGAATAAAACTGAAAAATTTCCTTATAGCATCTCACTGTAGCAAAGAAACATACACCAAATACTGAAATGCTTTGTTAATGTAAAAAAACCCCCCTCATTTTGAGGGGGTTTGAGACATTAATCCTTTTAATATCCAGATAATACAATAGTACATGTATATATATTTGCTTTAACTCTGAACCTGACTAATATACCTTAGGGAACTACAATGCTTTTTTAGTAGCATAAGCACCAGAGAAGTGAGATACTTCAAATTTTTGAGGGAAAAGAAAGAACTTGTCTTAAATAACACATTTTAGATGTAGGAGATTGTTGGTGGTTTGTGTTTTTTTTAAAAAATCATAAATTTTGAAGTGTCAGCTATTTATTTAAATTTAGTATTATACACTATATAGTAAATATATAACATTATACTTCTTATTATAGTATGTAGAGAATAGTATCCCAATTCATTTTTTAGTAGCTGTCAAATATGAAAACTTGCTTCTCTGTCTTGGCTCAAAATAGAGTAATATAGGAGACTAGCAGGCATAATCTGCATTCTGCTTTGTGGAACATTTGATCTAGGACTTTAACATTAAAAAAGTTTGCCCTTCCAGAGAGGAATAGCCACTCATAGGATTGAGCTGTAGACTTGGAGAGCCTTGTAAGCACATGATCAGCATTAAAGCCATATTTCATTTAATGTTCTGCTCTTTTTCTTCCCTCACATTGATTTCTCCAATTGTGTCTTCTATATGGAAGACCACTTTATTAACTGGTATAACTGGGTTATATTCTAAAATTTTAGTTTTTTTAAAATTCTGTAGCAAAAATAGTTGCTCACTTTCTTAGTTTTCTTCTCATATCCTTTGTTTCTGCTCTGTGGAAATGAGAGGAAACTACTTTTGAAAACTCAAAAAATAGCTTATAACAACAGGTGAGGAAGGAAAGGGTTTAGATGCTTAAGAGTAAATAGGTAGTCATCCTTCTCTGCACATGCATGGGACATTTCATATGGATCTTGAAACCACAGTAATTTTGTGGTGTAAGGGACCCATTCCTCAACCATCTCTTGCTTAGATCCTGGTAGATGTGATTGTTGTCTTGTGCTCTATTTTAACCTTTTCTGAAGAATGAATGTTGGGAAGTAATTAAGTGCAGAGAGTAAAAGGGTAAAGGAGAAAAGAAGAAATAACTGGCAGTAAGACAGTAGTTTGCAGGGCATCTCCTTAATACAAATAAAGGGAGAAAATGACACTTTTTTCTGAGGCTTTTGGAGCTTTGTAAATGTTGCAAACTTAATCAAGTGTATTGGTAACAGCAGTTATATAGGGATAGTCCCATAAAAATTTAATGTTCTTCACGTTTAAGTGTTACATGCATGCATAGTTATATAAACCTTTAGATGGTAGGCAAAATAAGAGTATTTTATTTATAGCCAATTCACAGCTGGCTCAATATTCTGTCATGTTTTGACAATTATTGACATTCTGGAAATAATGTGTCAGCTTATAAGAAGAGTTCTAGATGAGCACTATTGTTTCATGTGTTAGAAGACCACAGTAGAAGTAGTTGGAGAAACCACTATATTCAACAGTTATGAATAAGCAATCCCTTCCTTTCTTGATAATAGGATTCCCAGAAACTGGGCAGGACATCAGAAGTTTACTGTCTCAGTCAAAGGAGATTTTCTGGGGTGCTATAGAGTCCCATAATGGATTCAAACCATTGAAATTCCTCGGGCCTTCCTCAAACCTGTATTTTGTTCAGTACTCTTCCCAGTCCACAAATGGACAATTCTTAAAAGTAAAGATTTTTATTTGCAGTTCTGCTTCTTACTCCAAGCTCCTATGTCTCATAGGAGATGTTGGTGTGCCCTAGGTGTGTCTGGTGTGCTGGATGCCATCTGTCCAGTTCTGCCCACACTCACTGCCTTCCAGACCTCAAGCCGCATCTGCTTCTGTCACACACACTTCTGTGATGTGGAATGGCAGAGGATCTTGAGAAATACATGGTATCACCAAGGGGTTTGGACCTTTGTGATCATAACAGAGTTCCTTTGTTAGTTAAATTGTTCCTTACTTTGATGGGCTCTTTTGGTGTGGGGCTGCTTGTGTCCTGTGCTCTACAAGGCACCAAAGGTGTTTGGGTCAGTTACCATGCGTCACTGCATTATGGCAGAAGTAGCAGAGTTAGCAGTGGTAGTAATAGCACATACTAAAAACTAAGAAAAAATAAGTCTTATGCTTGGGGAAATCATGCAAGTCTGTAAGGCTCTAACTGGGATGAGCATTAGCTTTATTGTACAGGTATTTTATTATTCCAGGCAAAAGGTCATATGAGTTCAGGGAACTGTACAGGAGGGAGGTTTTCCCTCACATAAGTGAAGACTTGTTTGATTTTTAAATGAAACCAGATATGTATACTCAAGGAAAGTACATCCAGCAGGTATGCTAATGTTACATTCTCTGATTTGATTCTGCCTTTGAAACTTTTTAGCTCCTTATAAGAGTTTCTAGATGTTCACTTCCAGTAAAACCTAGAAGCTATAGTAAATTTTGTCCCATTTTCATGAGAATTCAGCTTCAGGAATATGACAGCTGGTAAGTTAAAGAAGAGATAATGTACCATTATCTCTTCTTTCAGTGTGAATAATCTCAACGTGAATTTTTGCAAATAATCTGTGTTCTGGTGTAAATTGTGGAAAATAATGTACACTAAATACTACATTTCACCACTGAATGTTTATTTTCCATAAAAGCCTGAAGTTGAGCATCACTAAAATACTGCAATTAAATATTACATTGTATAATTGTCAAACATTTAACTGACGTCTACATGCAGTGCTTGTGCAGTATTTTGCTTATGTTTCTGATGGCTCACTTTATTAATGCCTAGGACATTATTGATCTAATTATTTATTATTTTTAAAAGCAGAGTCAGAATAAAATGTATGTGTGTAAAATATTCAGCTAGGTTAGTGGTGGCTCAGACAAAAATAATTTGAATCAGTGAGAAATGTAAAATAAAAATTTGCATATGTAAGCCCATGCGTGAGGAAATAATATGAGCAGATGCAGTGCAGCCTACGCAATGTACGTAACTATTGTGTCTGTATCTTTGGAAGTGACAGATTTTAATACCATAAGATTAACTTGAATATCTTGTGTTTTTAAAACAAATACTGCATAGTGGCTCCTCCTGGAATGGTTTCAGGAGTATATCTGAAATTTTCTGTATTATAGAGTAATTTGATGTCTATGCTTTATAAACGTATTTCACCAGAAACCACCTTCTGGTATTTCTCTCTTGTCAAAGGAATATAAGAATGTGCAGGTTCATACATGAAATACAGAGGTTCAGATATAATTTCTGGATTAAATCCTTCATTTGCCAGATGCGTTTTCTGATGCTTGAAAGTTGCAGTAACTTGCATAACATCCTATGAAAGAAATAGTTCAAGTAAGGTGCAACATTCCATTTCAGTCTATATGAGTGAAATTATGATGTACTTACTGAATTAAATATATCATACAATTTACTATACAGTTTCTTCAGTTAAACAATTATCAGATTCACAAGTGCAGTGAAATCTAAATCTAAATCTAAATGAATATTTTTTCTTATTAATTTTCCTACTAAAGCAACACACAAGATAGCAAGCTTCTGTTTCAATATATGCAATTTTCTTTTATCTTTCCTTAGGGCAGTCCACCACAAAATCAGTAGAGTATGGAACGTTTGTTTCGCTCTGCAAAGAGCTGACTGATTTTGTGGTATTGGCTCTCTTCTGATTTCCTACTGCTAAATTTAAAACATTAAACCCAACAATGTTAAATGCCTTCTTGTCTTATTTGCCTGTATAAGGAGTTTCTATACAGCAATTATTAAAATGCAAATTCATGAACAAGTTGTTCTGCACACAATGGTTGGTGTATTTGAGCAGAAGTGGTATATAAAAAAATTGCCTTTCAAATGTTGTTTACATTTAGAGAAAAGTTTAAAACAGACTGTTCTCAAGCATTGTTATTACTTGTATGTGTTTTCAATACAGTGAACATTTCATTTTAGTTCCCATGCTGAAAAGATCCACTTTTTAGTTCTTGTTGGAAGGAAGTTAAAAAAAATCAGGTGGAAAATATAATAGAGCCCTGGAGTCCCCTGGTTTTTTGCATCCTTGTTCCCGGGCCTCTGCTATTCTTTTAGAATCAAGTGGAAGATACTGAGAACAGAAAATCAGTCTGTCTGATTTGCACAAAACCAGTCAACCAAAATTGTAAGTTATATTAGAAAAAACTACATAAGGACTACTGAAAATTTTTCAAGAATGATTTTGGTTTTAATCCAATATTGCATGAGAATTTCAAGTAGTATTTGTTTGTCACTGTTGATCAGGGTGACCTCTTTCTCAGGACCTAGAGAAGGCAATAAATTTTCTTCCAAACAGAAAATTGTGAGTTCAGCATATACTGAACTATGCTGCTATACTCCCCTAAGACATTTTATAAAGCAACAACAATTTTTTCTCATTTTGATTTTTTTTTTAAATTGAAGTTGTTTTCTTTAATAAAAATTTGCACATATGTAAATATTAGTTAATTAGTACTGATAGAAACTTTGTTTACTTTGGCTCCTCCTCAGCTACGTAAAAACGATTTAGTCAGAGAATAAATAAATGCAAACAGGTTTAATTGGTTCCACACATATAAACCTTAGAGCACTGTATAGATTTGCTCAATCTAGTGGAACTGTAAAGACAGATCTGTTCCAAAAGCTTTTCCCAGAAGCCACCAGTTGTCTCCTGAAGCCCCACAGATAGTATAACCTATGCTTACTGCATGTGAAGGTACATTTACTTAGTACAGTAATCTGTTAGTGAAAAAAAAGGTTTTCTCAATCTCTAAATTCTTCAATTTGAACCTTTTTGACTATTTATCAGTATTTAGGGAAAAGTAAAACTGCCTCTCAGCATCCCCAAACAGTAGAAAACTGTGAGCTACAAACTTTGGGATGATGTAATGTGGAGCCTTTTCCTGCCCTCTGGAGTTCATGCTCTCCTGCCTGGTTGCAGATCAGCCTGTGGGGTGCTCACAAAGGGTACAATCCTTGTACTTTTAAAGTGGACATTAAAAAAAGAATTGTATCCCAGTTCTGCCTTTGTTCTTTAAAACATGCGAGTGCATTTTAATTCTCACATTAGGAAATCTCCATAAAACTTTTACTATCTGTTGTAAATAACCCAGTATTTCTTTGGTGCCTTGTCAGTAACAGTGGATAATAATCACTTCAAGGACAGCCACATCAGGAAAATGTTTGAAATGTATCATGTCACCCTGTTATATATGAAGAACTCTTATGAGTAAGGCTACACCTATGTTTGCTTAGTCTTCTACTGACAAGAAGAAAACACTGGTTAAAGAACTTTGAAGCAAAATCCAACAGCAAAGTTACTAATCCCATCTAGGATTCTTAGGTATGGATGGTTCCATAAAACAAAATAGAAGTTTAATTCATCATATATTTGCTAAAATTCATCATAATAACCATAGGAACAGTAATTTAGGGTACTATTTCCTTTTGTTTTCAATTATTTAAACTGTTTGTAAAATGCATTTTGCATTCCATGGTTGAAGTGACCAACTGTCAAGTCAGACAGAAGATAAATACAAGTGGCAGACACCTTATTCTCTCACATCTGGATGGGGGGCCATGTTGTCTTAATAAAGTTATGCAAGCTGTAGTTTTGCTTGAACACTGGACTTTTATGTGTACTTTTAAAAATTTGTGACTCAGTTTGAGAGTCATTGTAAAGCTGAGATACATCTGCATCACTCTCAGTGTCATGCTTGTACAAAGAACACAGCATCTTACATAAAATAAGAAACATATTTCTTTGTCTTACCATGATTCTCACAAAGCGTGGTTGGGCATAACTTGGAAGGAAGTCCTCAACATGCTTATAAAGTCTTTCTCCATTAAAGTTGTGGTATCGTTTAAGCACAATAGCTGCCATCCCTGTTCTTCCTTCATAATCTAAAAAAATAAAAAAATAGTATGACAAGTAAGAGCATATGTGAATGTTTTATTACATTTGGGGGTATTCAATAATATTTAGAACAAATAAATTGATATTGTGAAATATCCATCCTGTTTTCTCAGACATCACTGAGTATAAAGTACATGATATTTTATTTATAAGGTTTATGATATTTTTATTACTTTAATTATTTTATTTATACATGGTATTTGAGAACTTTAAAAGTTACTTTCAGTGGGTTTATTCAATTAAAAAAAGTCACTGATGTCTTTTTATTGGGAATTCTCTGTAGCTGGAACTGCCTGCTAGGTTTTATTCCTACCTGAACAGTGGTAATATAATGACCTAATTAAATCAGAGGGACCATTAATTAAAAAGAGAACCTGAATGCACCCACACAAAGACTAATGCAATACATGGATCTAAACATGTATAAGACTGTACTTGTTCTATATAAAGTTAAATGCCTATTGTACACTGTAAAGACAGTGCTGAGTGCTTTGTACCCCGTCCCACAGAAAAATTTGTCACAAAAAAGGTGATTCCTAGTAAATTACAGGCATCCAATTATGTTTGACGTGCAAACTGAAACAAAACCCTTTTCAAAAATATGTACCAGACATAGTTCCTGCAATCTATTTATTGAAACACAAGAAAAAGATTTAAGTGGAGAAAATATCTGAGTTGGAAAAAATCAACTGCCACAGTTAAATCTGTTCAGAAAAATTAGCAGCCTTGAGGTCTGCCTAAAGGCACTGGAAAGAAAAAAATATGGGTATTCCTTTTCCTGAAAATGAATCTGCTGTTACTGAACTGGTGATATGCTGTGAAGTTTGTTATGGCAATATTTGAGACTCAAGTCAATACAGAAATATGAAATACCATGCTGTCTAGATGTTATTGACACTACAACCAAAAATTGATGTGAATCTTGAGGCATTTTTTTATGTGCTATTTACTGCCTGAGGTAGCAATAACCCTTTCGAGGAGCCCCCATCAGCTCCAACTGTAGATGATAATGAGAGATGCTTTGAACATTAGACTACAGTTTTATTTGCATGCGCTGCATGACTGCCATCTGTTGATCAACCATTCAGATGATGGCCTTTTAATTTTATTTTTATGTATCCTCTTTCCTTGAACCCATTGTGTTTCCCATCTCTGAGTGCTGTATCTTGACAGCTCCTTCTTCATGTGACTAGTTTCTTTTAATACTAGACTTTATTTGCCTCCAAGGGAAATAATGAACAGTTACTCAGCACCACAAGAAGTTTGTCTTCCTCCACCCGTTTTTTCAATGGCTGCATCTTCTGAGAAATTTTTATATTTTGTAGTTTGGTTTCCTACAGCTTTTCAGCATGATATTTTATATTTTTATGAAGCGTCATATATGATTGAGAACATTCCAATTTCAAAAAAAATATGTGTTCTTGGACAGTACTCATAAGATAGTGGTTTCAGACATTATCTTTTAATATACTGTATCTTACCATTTTTCAGATGAAAGCCTGTAGCCTAAGAGAAGTCTTGCATAGTTCATAACTTTGTATTTCTCACTTCATATTTCTCACTTCTGTTACAATTTTTAATTTATCCAAATTTTACTTCCATTCATTACAAAATTTCAGCATGTCATGTTTATTAAATGCAGCATTTTACTGTAACTGAAATTTCAAAAGCTGTAGAAAAGCCTGAATTGCCAAGCTGAAACTACTTATATCTTTACATGTACTTGTGCATGCAGTTGCAAGAACAGAAAAGTTACAGTAAGAAATTACTCTCTTCATTTTCTGTTCTTAAACTATAGGGAATGTCTTACTTTTTACGCTTACACCATAAACGTTAACTTCTTGGACAAAATCCATCATACCAATGATCTCTGCAACTTCTAAAGTGGCAACATTTTCTCCTTTCCACCTGTTGAAAATATTTCTTATATTAATACAGATGTTAGCTCAAATACATGTTTTATCCTATATGTGACAGAGGACTACTTTTAATGTGGGCTACATTCTTAACTGAAGAATCATTTTCTGGTTTAGTGCTATCTTATTTGAAAGCCCAGTGATACAAGAAGTGCCAAATTTAAAAAATTCCAATATGTTGGAGTGCACTTTGGTGGACTTGATTCCTATCCTTAGTGATTTTGTTTAAACAAAGTTGACATTCATCATGTTTGAGCCTGACCTGTGTCATCCAGGCCTGCATATGTGTGATTTCTTCCAAGCTCCATGGATTTACTCTTAACTTTGTGCTATACCTGAAAGTGTCTCCCACCCGGTCAGTGAAGTAGAGGAACCCATCCTCATCCATCACTAGGAGGTCCCCTGTGTCAAGATACACATCTCCATCCACAAACACGTTACGCAGGAGTTTCTTCTCTGAGGCTTCTTTATTTCCAACATATCCAGAAAATGGGCCATCCTCAGTAACTTGAAAAACTAGAAGACCAGGTTTACCTGCAGGCCATGAAAAGGGGAAACATATATAGACATATATATATATATATATATGTATAGAGAGAGAGAGAGAGAGAGAGAGAGGTATATATAAACATATATAGAGTGAGCTATTAAGAGCATAAATTATCATATTAAAAATCCTTTGGAAAGCCACATTGGTTTTATGTGTCTTATTGCTACATTACCTTAGTTCTTCCCTGAACAGAAGAAATGGGTGAGTGGAAAAGGGAACACAAGTTTGCTTCCTTCTCTTCCAAAAATCTGGACCACAGGGAAGAGATCTTTGGAGTGTGTTGTACATCACTTACCTGGTAAAAGCATTTACCCATTGAAAAGATGATTTATCTTTGTTTATCCTTTATGTAGTTAGAAAAGGGTGATGGTAGTCAAACAATATGTGTAGAGGCAAAATATATAGTACCTAAGATTTTTGAGGGCTTTGAGGAGTTCCAGAGGATAGGGATGCTACTGCCTTAGCACTGGTGTGCTGGTGTGACAAAACAAGTCGTAATCCACAATGTGCGCCCCTGATCATCAAGGAGTCTCTGGGGTTTGAAGCACATCCCTACTGGGCATCACTCCTTGTTGCTGCCTAAGTCCTATTTATAACAAGGACAAAACTTCCATTGACTGCACTGGAATTGATTCAGAATGCCCTTTAAACATATTTCTTTTATTATTCCTTATCTGTGATAACTAGTGGCTTTGTTCTCAATGTGCTCCTGATGTTAAAAGATAATTCCATCTTCAAAAAACTTTTATTTTACTCCTTCAGAAGATGTAAGGAGATATTTTCCAACAAATAATTTTCTTCATAGCTGAATTTCTGCATCCTAAATTTAATCCTCTTCATTTTTTTGAACACTCAATATGGAAAATGGAATGAAAGCTCATACTACCTTTCAGAAGAGGAGGTGGCATTGCTGCAAATACAATGCATAATTTATAACAAAAGAACAACCAAACAAAACGGAGTTGCTCTAACCCCAAGTCATTTTTACAGAAGGATCCTCCAGTCCACTTTGTGAATTTACTGTCATTACTATCTTACATTACATCCAGTGACAGCTTCAGAGTTACCTAAAAATATGTGTAATAACCTGCAAAATTTTTCTAGTTGTGTCATGAAATTGGGAATTTTATCAATTTCACTGAGAACACAATAATTTTTTGAGCAGTTTCTAATGTGACTGTAGTGAGGAAGCAAGCTCCTTTCAAGAAAAAAAAAATCTTTTTCTTGATTTGGATATTGTCAGCAAATAATATTTTATCAGAAAAAAATAGAAGATTGCTACTATTTTTTGCTGTACTACTACCATAAAATATATATAATATAATATAATATAATATAATATAATATAATATAATATAATATAATATAATATAATATAATATAATATAATATAATATAATATAATATAATATGTTATATTATCAAATATAAGCAATTTGATTTGATGACCAGTACTACTGTGTGTCATTGAGATCTGACATTATCATAAGCTGCTATCATTTAGGTCATCTGTACAAGCCTCTCTTCTACCTTCAGGATTTTTATCTCTATGATAATTAAATCTACATACTAAAACTAGTGGTGTTAAAGACCTTTTCCCCAGAACTGATAACTTTGACACAGATGGATTCATGCATGAGTACACAGGCACATGAATATTTGATGTGGCTTCGATAAATGCAGTGCTGTCTTTGGTGAGACTCAGTTTTGAGGATTTTTCTCAAGGATATTCTCAGCTAGGAGGCTACCTTATTTTCAGTCTGGGAGCTTCAACTCTTTGAGGTGGAGTATTCCATTTTAAGAAGGATTTTGGAAAGTCTGTGCAACTCTAGGTACTAAAATGATAAATCTGGTTTTGTCACTAATCATAAAAATATGATCCACAATTTGAAATTTTTCTGCTCTTCATCAGAATTTTAAATCTGAAACTTAGAAAGCATCTTTAAACATCTGGCCTCAGAGCACAGCATAGCTGGGAATTACTGTATCTTTTTTTTTTCATTAAAAAAAAAAGGAGCACTAAAAAAATCTGATTTTTCCACGAATAGGAACAAGTTTTTCTCAAGTGAGAATAAAAATATTATGGGTCTCAAATATTACTAATGTTCTTATATGATTTCAATTTTTTATTTTGGGTTAATTTATAAATATTTGGATATATTATTGCATATACTAACAACAGATCTCTGTTGGGATCTATTATCCTATTTTTTCTATTTTCAAGTTCTAGGTGTATATCAAAAATCTGTTGCTTACAGAAAAAGCATCCTCTAAATTGAGTTATCTGTTAGGTAATAGATAACTAATATTTTTCCTTACCTATGGGTGCTTTCTTACACCTTCCATTTTCATCTTTTATAAGTTCTTGTTTCCAGACATCATATTTCAATAACTCAAAAGAATGTAGAAACTAAAAAAAAAAAAAAAAAAGAAAAAAAGCACACATGCATACTTAAAAACACCTCTTTCTTACTAATTTTGTAGATTTGATAAAAATTGCTTTGAATTAATGAATAGTCCCTACTGACTTTTGAAGACTTGAGACGGCCTGAAATAAACTGACAGTATTCTAAGAGGCAACTGTCAGAAAGTGTTTATATCATGATAAGCAATACTAAGTATACATACACAGGTGAGTGTTCATCTCCTTACTGATAAAAAGAAGCCCTTGTCTAAGAGTAGGGTCAGATTCAAATAATTTATATGAAGGATAAAGTGCATTTGATCAAATTGTCAGTTTTGCTTTAAAACTGCCATCCATTTCTAATATTGCCAGAATGCAAATCAAGATGATTCTCTGACAAAAAAAATTCCAAAATAAATTTACAGACATCTCAAAAATTACACCAAACAGATGCAAATGGAAACTTTCAACTTAATGACCTGATTAGTCTTTCCTGCCTCAATTCTCCATCCACATGGTTAAGATTGCTAGAAGATTGAAAGTCTTGCAGAGTTGTTATCATCATCATGCCAAGGCATTTTTGACATCTCAGATATAAAGCAGAAATAATTTGGAAGTCATTAATCTGGTCTTGATCTTAACTGATCTGAATCTTTAGCACTGTTTAAATAGTATTTCATTGTAGTATAATGTTCATGATTCACAGAAACTGTACAAATTGGAAAAGCATTTGAGACTGTCAAGGTGTTTTTATGGTAGAAACACAGAGAGTTTAAACAGTGGTTGTATATGTAAAGGTATAGCTTAGATATTAACATTTTTCTCCTCTATTTGCTGAGAATTTTGGTATTTTTTTGTTTTGCTAATCTTTTTTCAGAGAAAATGTGATGCTAGTTTTAATGAATGAAGATGCAGCCAAAGAACAAATTTGTATAAGTTTGCTTTGGAATATCTATCTCCTGATTCATACAAAAAGTAAAATCAAAACTAGTTTCTGGCCTCATCGTGGGTTTTCAGGATGATTAGTAAACTTTAATAAGAATTGTCATTACCCAGTCCTTTGGGTAGTCACTTCTATACAGACAGTTTGGGGTTTTTAAAATCTATTTTAGGGGAAAAGTTGGGTACACGAGTTTCTATGTACTCATTGTGTATATTGACTGTGGCTTCAAAATATATGTATAGAGAATAGAGTCAAGGAAGTGGCTAAGAATAAGACTTCTGTTTTCATGAACCAATTATTATTATTATTGTATCTGGAAAGAAGGAAGCATTTTCTTCCTTCCTGTTCTTTATGATTTCTGCCTTTCCCATGCCTTTTAATATTTTTTAAATTATTGTATGGTTAATTGGTTGATTGGTTGGTTGATTTGATAATCCTTACCTTTGAGAAGATGCCAGCACGGCCCACTGCTCCTATTTTATTAGTATAGTTCAGGAAACCAAGACTTCCTTCTGTGGACCCATAGAATTCAAATATTTTAACTGGGCCAAACCTCATCAGAAACTCTTTCCATACAGAAGGTCTAATACCATTTCCAAGGGCAATGCGCACTTCATGAACTCTGTCCTCTTCTTTCTGTGAAAGTGAAACAAAAAGAAACATCCTGTAGCTGGGAAAAGTGGATCTAAATACCTAAAATTGATCTAATACTTTCTAACAGAACAATTTTCATTTGTGAACTGCCACCTTGACTAAAATACTTCACAGAATGGGTTTTTTGCTGTTGTTGATTTTTTAAAATAAAACAGAAAAGCATAAGAAATCTTGGTCTGAGGTTGAGGGGTTTTTGCAGGGTGAAAATTTTATTTCTGTAATTCTTTGAATTTTTACTTATGAACTCTATAAAGAGAATGTATATTAAAAATTTTAAAAGATTTTAGCTGTAAATAAATGGATTTTAAGGAAGTGCCATTTCCCATAGAAGTTCCTTTCCCACCAAAAAGAGAAGTTTTCCTGTATCAACAAAATTGTGCCTTAGAAAACATTTGTGATACACAAAGGTTGATTCTTTTTGTAATTATACTTTTGTAGAAAATTTTGCACATCTGCCATGTTCCTTATGGAACCTGAAAAAGCAGCAGAATAACTCAAAGCTATAATAACTCATATTATTAGGTTCATTTTTAATCTTAAATCCAGATTCATCAAAAGATTATAATAAAATCTGCAGTCAAAATGTAGTTGCTAATGTATTATTGTTACATATTAGTGATGCAATTATTGTGGTAAACTATTCAAAAGTTTACTTACATAAGTGCTTTTGGCATAGGAGCAGACTGCTCAGCCCCCTGCCTATAGGACTGCAGTCAAGAGTCTCAGAAGCCCCCACTTTTTTGGAGGTGTAGTTGGGATTGAGTAATTAAGTTACTGTTATGGCTAAATGTCAGCAGAAAATAAACTTATTTCAGGTCAACAGGAATGGTTTCTTCAAATCAAATAAATGGTTGTTTTGGTTTTGTTTCAGTGCTATTCCAATCTTTAAAACTGTAAAATTATGTTTGATTTCTAAATAATATTAGGGTGATTTAAAGACAGAACTTTGCCTTGTAATTGCACTGAAATGTTTTAGCAGAGTCCCAAACTTTTGACTTTCAAAAACATTCACATAAATGTGAATAAAACATAAAATTGTTTTGTGAACTATGCAGACAACATCATTTGATCCAGAACTGCATTTTATGGCAGATAAATTATTTGCCACAACAGGATCAACTGTAATGCAGACCAAACCTCACTGTTAAACACAGAAATGAAACTGGAGTTTGATATTCCCTGCTTCTGCCTAATCAGATGTGTTTTCTTTTGCAATTTTAATGATAACTCTGAAGGAATAAATGGTTTTGGTCACATGTATGTAATCCCACTCAATTTTAAACCAGCTGGGACGCTGACTGGGAGACTTCCTTCATGCATAATGTTGTCTCTTCTTCAACACTTTGTCTTCAGGATGAAACTATGGGTTTTGATTTTTTCCCCAGTGTATTTTGTGATACTGTAAGACTTGAAGTAAAACTCAAGAATTTGAGAGATTACAAGCAATAGAAGAAACTGTTATTCTTACCTTGGTTCACGTCTGGTTCAACAGGTGTGATCTGCAACATTTCCCTGAACTACCTTGAATTTTAAATGTCTTTATTTAAAAGTTACCTGGTTCCCTTTAAAAACATTCTTTGACATACTCAGTCACAGAGTTTCTGTCCACATGAAGAAATCCCCAAGTGCCTCCTAGTTTCCAAATCCATGCTATTTCTCAGTTTGTGAGGCCTGGGCATGCTCAGTGAAAGGAGGGAAGGACAGACACCCTGTGCATGATGTAGAGCATACTCCAACAGGTCCCTCATGTTCAGTCCTAGTCCCAAACCATACCAGACCTATTACCCTGCATGGGTTTCTTTCAGTGTAGATGAACCTGTACAGCAGAGGTTAGATATTATATATGTATATAACATCTGGTTATATGTTATATGTGGTCATAGTCTAGTAGGATATGTAATGTTGACCGAGCTCCTGATGTACCTCATCCACTCCTGTTAGCAACCTCACCTTCCTCAACTCATCCAGGCCATCTCTGGTTTTCCCTCTTACCAGTTGCCGGTTAAGTATCTGTTTCTTCTTGGTTAAATTTTTGTTATTGAGTCAAGAAAATATAGTTCTCATTGCTTTTTCCTGCAGGAGAAACCTTTATACAACTGGTTTGGCCTAGCTAATTATTCCTTTGCGTTTTCCTGATCCATGCACTACTGATACAGTAGTTGCTGTTGGCCAGGCCTGAGTTCTGTTTCAGGCTTGTTTGAATAGGCTTGAGCTCTGGCCAACAGCTATCCTTCCTGTACCCTTTAGTACTTTTTGTCTTTGATCCCTCTCCTACATCCAGACCACCCAATAATAAGATTCTGTTCAAACCAGCTGGAGAATTCTTTCAGGTATTTTCTTGTTCCTAGTCCTTGCATTGATCTCTGACCAATAACATTGGAGATCATTTGAACTTTGTGCTTGCACGTGAGGCTTTCTGAGGTATATAGGAGTACTTCTTGTCACCTCCCTTCAGTAATATCCTAACTACGAAGCATAAAATTAAAAAAATTAACCAAGCTTTCCCAAAAATCAACCAAGCTATCATTGAGAAATGAGAGTTGCAACTTAGTAAGCATTTTCAGACTTGTCATTGTTTGACATTTTACTTTGTTCCAAACCCGATCATGATCTTTAGGACTGCTATCTCAGGGGGGACCAAGATTTTGCACCACACTGTTAGTATTTTGGCTTCATAGAGATTCATCCATCATCATATATACAGGCATGTAAGAGAGTGTGCTTTTGGAAGACCTCTAAGAAAAAGACTTAAACTAATAAAAACTCATTAATCAGTTTCAAAGTTAAAAATTAACCATCATCCATTAAATACTGAACATAATAGGTCACTCTTGATAAACAATTACTTTGGAACAGAGCACTGAAATTGTTAAATCATTCAATCTGGTATGAACTCTTTTTGGTCATCGTGAATGCTGAAGCTTTTACAGCTTACACCATTTCCTGACTGACCTGTGACTTCTGGTCACTCAGATGAAAAGCCAACAAGCCTGGCTTTGCAGAGGCACTTCTGTGAGTGTCGGGGTATGTGTCCTATTTGTCACCACTGCATTTGCTGGTCTAAACTTGATTGCTAATGGTAATAGCAAGGAACACAAGACACAAGGAACGCTGTAAAAAGCTATCAAACATTGAAAATACTATGCTGTTCAGAAATGAGTGAATCTATCTGACTTTCAGATTTGCTATATCTTAAAGCTGCATTTGCAAATGGAACTTACACAGGGCTGATTGCAGAGATAGCGGCAGAGTTCTCCTATATATAAAAACATGGTAACATTGTATTTCCTACAGTCATTCCAAAACTGTCTCGCAGAAAATTTCTTCTTCAAAACACAGGTCGCTCCTATGTGATGAAAACAGGTAAGAAATTTCAAAATAACCTTTAAAATAAACCCCTTGTCTTCTACCACTATTTTAACCAAAAAAAAAAGAGAAAAAGCTTGTCATTCTCTTAATTCAGTTAATGATAAATTCAGCTTATTAAATAAATTGTAAGCTATTTCCAACAGGATCCGTCTGTTAAATGAAACCTGCACAATTAAGCCTTGTTTCTTTTTCTGAGTAGTAACTAAAAACTTAGAGTAACAGAAGCAACAGAAGCAAATCTTTTAATGATCACTCATTGTTAGGAATAGGTCACAGCCTAAACATTTTGTTTCTGACAAGATCATGAACTAGTTTAACTCTGAAAAAAGATCTTGGAATGGAGGAAATTGTAGCTCACAGCTTCTCTATTTGTGTGACAAGTGGTGAAAAGGAAACGGGCTGTCTTTGTTGTTTCCATTTCATTCCCCTTTTTCTGTTCCTTGACAACTGAGAATCAAAACTATTTTCTTTTCTGTGACCCTGATGTTCTTTTAGAGCTTTCAATTCCAAAAGCCACTTCATTCTACCCTCTCATATCTGCCACCCTATCCCTTCCTTCACTTTAGGAGGGACGTTGAGATGCTTGAGCGTGTCCAAAGGAGAGCAACGAGGCTGGTGAGGGGCTTAGAACACAAGCCATATGAAGAGCGACTGAGGGAGCTGGGGTTGTTCAGCCTGGAGAAAAGGAGACTCAGGGGTGACCTTATCACCCTCTTCAACTTCCTGAAGGGTAGCTGTGGTGAGCTGGGGGTCGGTCTCTTTCTCCGGGCAACAACAGACAGAACAAGAGGACACAGTCTCAAGCTGCGCCAAGGGAGATGCAAGCTAGAAATAAGGAGGAAGTATTTTACAGAAAGAGTAGTCAAATACTGGAATCATCTACCCAGGGAGGTCGTGGAGTCACCATCCCTCGAAGAGTTTAAAAAAAGACTGGATGTGGCACTTGGTGCCATGATCTAGTTGAGGTATTAGAACATGGGTTGGACTCGATGATCTTAAAGGTCTCTTCCAACCTAGAATTTCTGTGATTCTGTGATTTCTGTGATTCCTAAGTGTTGTCAGTCAAAAATTTACAAATTTCTATCCTTTCAAAAATTCCTTTTTGTCCAAGTCCTGTTTGTCCTGTGTGAGGTTTCCCAGGGCCTTCCAAATTTTGAATCCCTTCTATTCCACTTTTCCCATCTTGCCTTTATTTTGAAACCTTTCTGAGTTCCTCCTTTATTTTGAAACCTTTCAGAGCTCTGCAGCCTCACCCTCCTCAAAGCTTTGTCATTCAAATCCCAGACTCCCAGATCTCTAGCCAAACGCCTAAGAAAGACGTTACCCTACATTTTCTGTTCCAAGAAAATTCATAGTCTCAAACCTCTTCATACACTCATTTTCCCATCCCAGAAACACATTGTGTTTCTGTTAGGCAGAAGCAGTTTTGCCAGCAGTTACTGTAAGCCAGCATGCCTGTCTGCCTTGTTCCTGAATAAACAAAACAGTGAAATGTCTTTTAAAGCATTCCAGTTATATACTTAGCATGCCAAAACCCAGCATCTAGGCAAGACACTAATGACAGAAAAGGAGGATGCACCTGGGAAATATCTGGTTGCCAGCTCCCTACAAATAACTCCCACTATCAAATTTAGAAGGGGAGATTTTGTCCTTTTCCCTATTTTTCACTTTAATATGATGAATCTAACTCTGTAGTTCTTACTCAAATAAGAGACTGAAAAAACTCCACAAAACATTTAGTCAATCTTATTCTGAAGGTTGGGCTTCCACAATGCATTTGTATCTTCGGACACTAAAAATCAACCACAGATGCCTATGTGAATGCCTTTACAGACTTTTGGCATAGGGTAGAAGTATGATTTCAGGTTAAACTTACAGAATATATGCAGTGATGCTAACAATACACAGACTTCAAGTCATTTTATGCTGGATTTATACAATTATTAGTGTCTGTAAAACTATGCATATACCTTAGATATTGTCTGCAAACGGGGGAGGTGATAAAAATGATAAAATTACAAAAGGCTTTTGGTAAACATAATATTTGAGTTACCAAGCAGTTATTCACCTAATACTAACATGTTATAGCCTTGTCAATTTAATGGAACTTCACTAGAAGGTAAATATTACCTAACTGAATGCATCCACTGATGCCAAGAAGAGAAGCACTGATGTGGTACAGGGGAAGAGTGACATATATAATATCCTGAGAAACTGCACCACACTGAGTCAATGCTAAGGAGGCAGCCAGAGTTCTGCGGTGAGTGATGATAGCAGCTTTTGGGAAACCTGTCAAAGGGAAAGAGCAAATAACTACAAATGTACTGCATACATTAATAATTTTGCTGAAGTAGAATTATGATGGGAATGTATACAGGGAGAATTCTCGTCTTCTGAGTCTTTGTCCTATGCTTTGCTGTTTTATGATTATATCTCCTTAGTCTCTCAGCTCCTACACTCTTTCTGCCTGTAATTCTATTTAAACAGAATTATAGAGTAGTTAGGGTTGGAAGGGATAATGTAAAATGTATTCCCAACCCCCCTGTCATGTCTATTTCATCTGCGGGACAAAGATGTCTGACACCTTCACAGGCATGTGCAGGTCAAATATACATACAGGTTTCCCTTGCCAGAAAGTGAGAATGGGAAAACATCTGGAGAGCCACTGTGTCACTCAGCTTCTACTTGCAATAGAAATAATTTCTATGAAGTTGTTTGGATTGGCTAGTGGATGGATTTCCCCATTCTTCCACTCTAAAAATAACTCCTATTTCAGAATCAGAAGCAGAGGTTCCACTGTTCTTCCTTTCTGAGCAACTCTTAGAGACTGACTTTATTTGCTTTACATTCAAGAAATTAATTTCAGCCATGGAGTATCTATGTAGAAGTTCAGTAACTGAAATTACACTATTGTGTAATTTCAAAAACACTTTAAAGTGTACTGTGCTTCTAAATAAATCAATCCTCCCTGCCTTAATTTGGAAATTCAAGTTCTGTCTTTTTGCTTAATTTATACTGCCTTAATTTTCAGATGTGCAGCTGTACTTTGTTAGTACACATCCTCACCTGTACTTCCTGATGTGAAGATATGCAGAGCTGTGTTTCTTATGTCAGTGACAGCTTTAAGATGAGATGGAACAGGATTATCAGGCACTTTGTCTAGTTTGTCTAGTAGGGTGTGAACATGCTGGAGAGGAGAACTGGCGCTCATCAGCCAGACAGCAACATTATTTTCCAAGAGATTCAAAATAAATTCTTTCTCTATTGATCCTAAACAATCTGCCAAGTTAAAACAAACAATCAAACAAACAGAAAACCCATGGTAATTTTTAAAATAAATACAACTGCAGACCTGATTACTAGCATTGAAATGATATATCATACCACTGTATAAACCTACCACAGCCATAGGAGGGCTAACCTGCATACTGGACAGTGAAAAAATCATCATGATGTTCAATTTCCCTATATTTCTCATGTGGCTTTAATTGCAATTGATAAAACACCATGAACTTAGTTGATGATGCCAGTATATAGGATTTAATTTAATCACATTTGTTCCAAATGTGTATTTGGTGCATATACCAAATAGCAAACCACATTTGGTGCATATACCAAATAGCAAACCCTCACAGATTCATATGGAATTATGGTAGTACTGTCAACCTGTATAAAAGATGGAAAAACAGGAGTAGAATATAAATAAATTGCCTAGTGTTGCATAATGTGCCATAAACAGAGATGAAATTTCAGCTGCTTACACTGTAAGCTTTGCTTCAAGCAATGCTACCTTGGGATCACTACTTAAAGTAGTTATAAAGTAACATACATTTTTATGCAGGTATTTTGACCTGAAGGAAATCACAACTACAAAGGGAATCTGTGTCTTCCTGTAGTCAGTGAAGTTTTATATTAGCCACATAAATGAATAAATAAAAATGGAAATGAAATTGTGCTAAAGTATTTTCCAAGGCTATTTCCTTGCTGATGCATGATTATTGCTCCTGATACCTTGTCCTTGGAGAATTTCAGATTTAAGCTTTTAATTCTACTAATTAATTGCATGGGCTTATTCTGTGTTTATACGCTTGAAATGTAGACTTTATGTCTTTTCTCTCCTTTTTAGGCAACACTGTCTCTTTCCTTAACTTGTCCCCTCCTTTTCTTCCCTTCTTTTAGGTGTTTGTATATATAAAGAGCTTACAGCTCTGAAGAGCTCTGATTTTCTATGTTTGATAGAAGCAGGAAACAGTAGAAAGTGAGCAGTGAGTGAAACACAACACAGAACTTACCTTCTCCTATGACCAGTGCTTTTGCTGCGCATGTATTAATGCAGTGCAGGAGAGATCTTGAGCGGATATTGACGTTGAGAAAGGCCACGATGAAGCCCAGCTTGGCTAGCCCGAACCAGACATGGATGAAGTCAGGTCCATTACCCATCAGCAGGGCCACAGTGTCACCTTTTTTCAGATTCCCATAGTGCAGGAAGGCCTGTGCTACCCTGTTACTCCTCCTGTCCACGTCCTGGTAAGTGTACACCATTCCTTCATAGATAAGGAATGGCTTGTGGGGATTTTTTTCCACTGATTGCCTGAAAAGGTCAGTTATGGAGAGAATTCCATTTTTTGCCCACTTTTTTACTGTTGCCTTTGACCTCTTCCATCTCAAGAAATAGATCAGGTCTGCCCAGAAATAGGGGAGAAAGATCTTCAGAGAGACACACAGCACCACTATTCCTCCAGCAACTGTTGAAATCCACGTGCATAACATGCTTGGAGCTGGGCAATAATAGATTTAGTGATCTCAGACATATAAAATACATACATTATAATAATTTACACTGAGTTTTATGACATAGACTGGAAATTAACAAGCTAATTACAATTCCAGCAGTTAATTTGAGAACTGTTAAAAATATGTTATTGGGATTTACTAGAATAAAAAGACCCACAAAAAAGAAGGAATTTAAGAGTAAATAAAGGATTGTGCAGGATTTTAAACTTGTAATCAAAACTATGTCTAGATTTTTTTACTGTCCCATGGCAAATACTAGAAAAAGGTGAAAACAAACATGCCAGGCACATACTATCATATGTATAATATGTTATATACCATATACCTGTAAGATTCACCAAATGTTGTTCTTTGCTGCCTAAGTTATATTTTCTGGTCTGATAGAAATTGAGACCATTTGAGACCAAAAGTTTGAACAGTCTAATCAACAGACTGTACATACACTAATTGCAGGCACCATACTCTGAAACTTCTGCATCTACTGAACTTTCCAGTTTTCATCATAGGATTTTCTGGCATTTGCAATAAATGGTGAATAATAACTTTGCAATATTTATATTATTTACATTATTTACAATAGCATCCTGCAGTCTCAAATGAAATCATGCACAAACACAAACTGAAGTTTGGAAAACAACCTTTATAGCATAACAATTATTAATTCTGTAAGGTGTTTCAGGCAAAAATTAATTGTCATATTTTCAAACAGTCATAGGGAAGAAGTTTTGAAGATCATACAAGATCCTTAGAGCATAATATAGATAGCATTGATCAGTCTCCTTTTTAAAGTTTCAGCCATGATTACTACAAATATTTGAAATGTCTTATGTGACAATCTAGGATTCAGGAACCCTTCAGAAATCTGAGAAGCTTTTCTAAATGGGATGACCTCCACTCTGTAGTTTAGAAATATTTTACTGACAAGCTGTACTTTTGTTATATTCCTCAAGCTTGTTTACATTTTAAACAATATTCAATGAATATACTTGCAAAATTCAGGGGAATTCTTGCAGAAAGCAAGATCTTGTATGTACCATAAAGCATATGAAATGTATTGGTAAAAGAGCAGCTTAGAAATTAAAGCATCACGGCATTAATTGCACATAAACATACAAATGAAGTTAAAGCATGTGAGGTACAATGTTTTAATGTTCTAAACAAAAATTCTAAACCCATCAATTTCTGAAGTCTTCAATTTGTAAAGAGACATTTTTAGTTACCTTGAAATCTTCTTGATTACACTGTGTTACCTCTCTGGCCAAATGTCTCATCTTTCTATGTTAAGAAACAATTGAAGTAGCTGCAAGTTTATTCTTACAATAGAAGTGCCATTAAAAGACCCTCTGTTTTAGCTCATATGGCTCCTCTACTGCCTTTCTGCCTTTCTCAGAATGTTATTGTTCAATGACCAAGGGCACAAACAGAAGACCTCCTGAGTGTCATGGCTTGTCTATGACTTGGAAACCTTTGCTCAGCTTTCTTTGCCACATGCAAGCATGCAAGATTCACTGAAATGAATCAACCAGTAAATTTAGCTACAGGCAAAGTCAAATTGGCAGACTTCATAAACTGAACCAATAAACACATAATCTTAAGAGAAAATAAATAAAAGGGATGATGATGTTAGACTACGTTTCAGCCCAAGCTTCTTTTAGCATTCTTACATTACTTGTATTATCAACATAGCCATGGTGTATAAGTAAGAATTCAAAGTAAAAATAAATAGAGGGAAAAATAAGCAGGCTACAGGGAAAAAAAATTTAGTCCTCAAAGCTGTGTCAGGATTAGTTTTGGTTCACCCTTTTCACACTTGAATGCGATTGGAAATGCCCTTGTTTTAGAATTATTTGCGCAAAATAATGTTTATGGAGCGGAAAATAAAGAAAATTAAAGGGAAAAATAAGAACATATAGAAAAGGAATGAATTTTAGGAAAGAGTGACTATTGTGAAAGAGCATGCATCTCTCTAAGAGAGATTACAGTCCTACAGCCAGCTGCAGTGCAGAAATCATACTGTTGTCACCTGCTGTATGCCTGGAATGAAAAGCCTGATGCTTGCTTTTGACTGCAGTATTCTGGCAATACCACCAAGCTTGCCTTCGATTATTGCTTGAAAGGTTTCTCCAAAGCATTCACAAAAGTACATGCACAGGAAATTAAATTACACTCCAAATGAAGGGGCTGCTCAGAACAATGAAATGTTTTATCAAATTTAGGCAAATTCAAAACACTTTGGAAAAAAAAAATCACGCACTGTGATAAGTAGGTCTTGATTTTGCTGTAAATGCAAACCAGTTGTTTCCAAGGAGGAATTAAATGCATGCTTAATTTGCAGTCTAACCAAACCTTTTGTATCCTTCTCACAATATCAGGTACTAAGTTACTGTCAAGTTCTGGCATGGTTTGGTTGTTTGGTGCATTTGGGTTTTTTAGAGGCTGTGTGTCAAAGTATGAAATCTGATTCTGCTATCTCTTATTTGCATTATTTTCACCAAGTTTCCATGAAGTGGAGTTTTTTTGCATGTGTATCGAGATCTTTATCTCAGCATGGTTATAAATAAACTTAGTCCATAAAGAATTACAGAATCATAGATGGTTTGGGTTGGAAGGGACCTAATTTCAGCCTCCCTGCCATGGACCACCTCACATTGGACCAGGTTGCTCAGAGCTCCATCCAGCCTTGGATGCTCTAAGATATTTTCTCATGTTGTCTTTGGTAAATTTACTCTGAAGTCTTGGAAAGTGCAATGGAACAATTATCTTAAAATAACTTGATTAATTCCTTTAGCCTGATTTTAATTAATGTGCAGTCTGGTTATTTCCAGTCCTTAGTCTTAATCTGTTTATCTGTTGAGAGCATTCTATGCCAAAGAAGTATTAATCCAATGGAAACTGACTGCCAGCTCTTCTCAGTTGGAACTCCCTTTCTCTTTGCCTGGTTCTGATGTGGCATTATTCTGTTAAAGCAAAACAGGACAACAGAGCTGTCACCTGAGACACAGGCTATGACATGTCTGCAGCTTTGCTTGCACAAGAAGGGTAACTCTGGGAGACAAGGAATGTACTGGAGAGAGCAATAGCACAAAAATCATTCAGTCATTTAAAGGTCCAGCAAGACTATCCAGACATGTTCTCCAGTCCCAGGGGAATGTAAACAGCCCTGTGTGTTGGCCTCTATGCCTTCATGTCCTAGCTCTCCAAGCCACCTGAGATGTCTCTGAAATACCTGAGAAACAAAGACTTTCTGTAACTGCCCTCATAGTTAATGCTACAATGACCTTGAAACTGCTTACAAGACTTTCTTTCGTATGAGCTTTGCAAGATGGAAATAGTATTTTGAAAGACTTAGTGTTTTGAGCAATTGTCACACAACCTATCCTTTGAAATTTGCAAGCACAAGATTTCAATTTAATTAATTGAAATTGGTCACCAAACTCACTAGGTTTGGTTTGTCATGGCTTTTTTGTTCCATAGAGTCAGAAAGCAGGGAAAAGCAGGGTTTTGTTTACTTACTCTCTCTGGTTCCTTCGTCCTTTTTTTTTCTTTTCAGCTATTCCTCTGCAATCACAAGGATTGAAAACATCTCCTTTTAATGAGAACTGATATTTTAAAGTATTTGTTAAGTATTCTTAACTATCTTTTTAGAAAATGAAATAAAATTCAAAAGGAAGTAGTCAGTGGTATCAAAATATACAATGGACTATTTTTCATTATTTTCTGGCAACCACGTGAATAATGACAAACAGGGAAGGTTTCTAAATACAGAGAGCCCAAGTATTTACCAAGAATTATGGTAAGAATTTTGTCTTCCAAGTAATTCATCAGCTTTGTTTCAGTGAAACAACATGCTACCTTTGCTAAAAGCAATCTAACCAATAGGCAGCAAAATCTGAGTTTTGAAGATCACCATATAATTAGCAGGAATAGACTGAGATGTTTCTCTGATTGAAGCAGAGCTTCAGAAAATTTTAATGCAAGCAAAAAAACCGATATCTCTAAATTGACTTCTGATGATGCACTGGACATTGTTTTATGTAAAATAAGAAATTACCTTTAAAGAGAAGCCAATATTATAATTCAGCCAATTTTATACCCAGTTCTTTTTCCAGTATCTGAATGATAAAGGAAAGCATTTGCTTACCAACCTTTTTTCCTGTGTATGCTGATTAATGTCCTGTATGCAATTAGATCATTTCTGCCCCTGTGTATCCCTTGCAGCAAGGTTGCATGGGTTGTCTGAAAACGTTTGTTTAGTCAGAGCAGATGCTCTCTTGAAGCTCCACACCTAGAGTGTGTTACTGGTGACTGCCTGCCTAGACATACAGGTAAAGACTCCTTTCTGTCCCCTGGATATCACAGGTCCCCAGCTCTGTAGCTCCTTGCTTTGCAGCTGTCTTGAAGCATGTGAGTGAAAGGGAATCGGACACTGTATTTTGGAACAAAGTGTATTTGCTGTCTGTATTGAGAGTTAATTGTTAAAAGATTAAGAAGTCAATTATGCACTGCTGGTTTATATTCTGTTGAAATTACTGTTTCAGTGCAATAGAAGCATCTTAGTGATGTTTCCATATGCTCCTAAATACAGTATATACAGTACACAGAAAACATGGCTGTAACATTTTCAACATTGTCATGTAGTCTATGCAACAGGAACAAAAGCCTTTTATGATTAACACATTTTTAAAGTTTAGTCATGCAAATATACAAAAAAATTATTTACATTCTTATTATACAATGTAAATACTGAAAAAGGACACTATATTAAGTGGCACTGGCAGTGCACTTGATTGAGGAAGTAGATAAGGTTACATTAATGAAAATACACACACTGTTGACTGACCGTTTAAATCATGTGAACCAACGTCCTAATTTTTGAAACTCAAAAGTACAAGCTAGACAGCTTTTTAAAAGGTTGTTGAATACATGTGGATTGCTTGATTCCTGTTTGTGTATTTTAGACTTTTTATTAGACATATCTTTTATATATATATGAATATTTCCTGATGCATTATTATGGCATTTAGTTATTAGAAAATCTATCGGCCTTTACTTTTCTCTCTCTTTTTTTTTTAATGCATAGTAGCTCACATTATTTAATTAGATTAGAATGCATCACATTATTTAATTAGATTAGAATGCATTAGTTAAGGTTGTGGATTTTGTTTAATTCACATACTACATACATATTTTATTTTGTTTACTCCATTTGGAGGACATAATTTTGAGCTGGTAATACAGCACCCTGGCACTTTATGGAAAGACTGGGCTATCATCCTGATTGGAGAAAAAGATTAAAGACACTGTAAAGGGAAGAAGATTACTATGGAGCAGATAGCCTGAAAACATGACTCATCTGTTGAAGAACATGAAGAAAATGGCTTGGAGGAAGGGTCAAGCAGAGGGAGGATTTGGCTTCTTTCTAATAATAAAAATAGTGTTTTGTGATTTTGTTACTGTTTTTGTTTCCTTGTGAATAAATTATTTTAAACGTTATGGTTTTTATCCTTGAAAACAAGGACAACATTGGGAAGTAAAAAGTAAGGCTAAGAAGACAGAAGGATTTCAACTGAAAAAGAATCAGCAGAAGAGAAAGAATTTATTCTGTAGCATAATGGCTTTGAGTCTTTCCTAGCAGTCCTAGATTTCAGTCATTTACCTAGTAGCAGAAACTGGACTTGTATCATACATTCCAGAATGTGTCCTGCAGATGACTAACAAACATAAGTAAAGCAGAATTGTGCTACCTTCCTTATTTTCCTATTTAATATCTCCAAAATGAAATTATTAGACTAGATTCTTCACATAAATTCTTTCACAGAATCACACAAAGGTTGAGCTTGGAAGGGATCTCTGGATGTCATCTTGTTTTCTGGTTCAGCAGAGACAGCTAGAACCACTTACCCAGAATCATGCCAAATCTGCTCTTCAATATTCTTTCTCCTGTCACAGGACACTGCTGGAAAGAGCCTGGCTCCATCTTCTTTGCAGCATCCTTTTTAGGACCTTTTAGGTTCAGGCCTTTTTGCAGGTTGATCAGATCCTCTCCAAACCTTCTATTCTCCAGGCTGAACCAGCCCAGCTTGCTCAGCCTATCTTCCAAGGAGAGATGCTTCAGTCCCCTGATGATCTTCATGGCACTTTGCTGCCCTCTGTCCAGCACGTGCAGCTCTCTTGTACTGGAGAACTCAGAACTGAATGCAGTGCTCCAGGTAAAGGATCAGCCTCTTTGTCCTGCTGGCAAAACTCCTAAAGCAGTCCAGAACACCATTAGTGGCAAGGGCACATTGCTGGCTTATGATCAGCTTGGTGCCTGGCACAATCTCCAGGGCTTTGGCTGCAAAGCTGGGTGTCCTGCTGGATAGCTGAACGTGCAGATGCCTGGGGAGGTCTGTCCTCAGGGGCAGGATTTTGTGCTTCCCCCTTGCTGAACTTTTTGGGCTCCTGGCCTGGCAGAGTATGGCCCTGGGGAGGATGCAGAGAGAAGTTATGACTATGTGTAGGAGGGATCTTGTTGCTGCTATGATGCCTCAGGTTTTAGCTTTTATATTTTTCAGATTCTGTTCTGCTTTATTATGTAAGTGTAGGCTTCATATTAGGGGATAGTAAGCTCTCTTCACAGAGTAGGTAGCCAAAAGAATTGTGTCTTTAGCTGAGGACCCAAGAACAGCTGATCCAGATCTCAGGCCCAAGAGCATGAACAGTGGTGGACTGAAGAGAGAAAACAAGAAGGATGGGACTTCATGGGCTAAAGCTGTAATTGGACAATTAGCTCCAATATGCTAATGGACCAAGACTTATAAAAGTGTGAGCCCCCGAGATCTGTGGTCCATTTTGTGGCCATTTTGGGTTGTGCTGCACAAGGTGGATCTGTCCTCTTAATAAATACCTACTTTATTCTTTAATTCTGTCTAATCTCTGCCCTGGGTCAGCCTTCACAAGGCATCAGCTATAGCAAGTTTGCACCAAGCAATGCAGGCTGGTAAGAAAGCAAAACCCCAGGATGGCAGAGGGTGTGGTGAGGATAAGGCCTGGAGTGATGAGCACTGGAACACAGCCTGGCCCTGAAAACCTCTGTCTGGGAACATCTGCCTGGGACCAGTTGCAGACACGAAGATCTGAAGCTGGGGAGCATTTCCCTTTGAGGGAACAACAAAATCATACCTGGCACTCCTGGGTGCCTCAGCTGCCTGAACCTGTCAAGGCTTAGGAAGTTCCTCTGATGGATCTGGAACTGGTCACTAAGACCAGCAATAAAAAAACTCCCCTCAAACAACACTGGCACCAAAGGCCTCACTCAATGCTCCAGCCCTCAAGAATTGACTCAGCTGGAGTCCAGGCATGAGTCAACTGGGTGAGACTCAGTAGCCAGGTAAAGCAGTAAGGCCACAATCCATCACTTGGGAAAAGTCAGTAGCCAACATCACAGTCTGTCACTCAGGAACAACTCAGTGTTACAAAAAATTCAGTAAAAACCCCCACTTCCTTAACACCAGTATTCATTAAGAAGCAGGCATTCTTTACTTGGCTGGATGTGCAAGGGGGTATCTCCTCCAAACACTATGCATGCTAGTTAGGGAAAGTCTCTGTTTATATACTGTATTTTGCATACATATTCATATTGATTTTTCCAAAATAAACATAAATATGATATTTTTCCAAAATAAACATAAATATGATAATAATTTCCCCAAAATCATGAGCACATTTTCCTTCCCTTTTATGCATGCTCTCTTCTGTCCTAGGAGTCTTTTTGGTGATCCTTTCTGGTGGGTGAACCCAGTGCTGACTGACACCAAGTGAAACTGGCAGAACACTGGGGCTGGTGGACTTCCAGTTCTCCTTCTTACACAATGGGCATTGTGTAGTTCCACAGGCCAGTGGATTTTGAAGAATAAGCATTGTGTTAGCTCACTGGTTGAAGAGAATTTATCATCTGGTAACATCAGTACATCCCTTGGTGACATCAGTTACCTGGGAGAAAACACTATCCAGCACTAGGTAACATCACAATGGGCCATCCTCACCCAGTGCTCTCTCCAGGAGCACTGTGGCCCAAGAACACATGTCTGGGGTTACTGTAGTGCCACTGCCAACTCTACCCCTCTGCTTCTTACTAGTGTTGCATACCTGCCACTGAGGCCTCATCCCTGTGTTTCAAAGCCCCATCAGGTCTCTATGACCAGGGCAGACATTTCCAGGCATATCAGGCAACTCACGCCTCCCTGAAAAGCTACAAGACAAAACAAGCAAAATGTCTGTGGGACTGACAGCTGCTGGTGTCACTCACACAAGAACTTCATTAAGCTCACATCCACTTGCAGCTTCTCAGTACACCCAGGCAGTGACAATTGTGGAAATGTGAAGAGGCCACCAAAGGCTGAGTCTCTCTTCCTCTGCCTTACCTCAGGTAATTCTCTCCAGACACTAAGGGGGAATACACATTTAGCAGCTTCCAAACAGGTGGATATGACAGTTTGTGTGCAAATGGGTGAATCAATTTTATTTCAAAATAAAAAAAATCTCTGCTCCTTGCTTTGAACTTTGAAACATTATTGTGATTTGTTTATTCAGTTTTTGTAGAGGTTTTGAGATACTCAGAATGTCCCAGAAGGCTTCTAAACTCTGCCTAGAGACCAACAGCTTAATATGATCTATATAGTTAAAGGCAAGATTACCTACCATATTACGTAGACATTGTCCTTGCTCACACAGGATGGGGTGGGGAGCAGATTGCTTTTCAGAGGTTAAAGCTGTTCCATTTATAAGTGAGTACAGTGTGCTACAGGGAATTTACTATTACAGGCCTCTTTGTACTTGTATGTTCTCAGAATCTTAGTTTCCATGAGATTTTCAATACAAGTTGCCTCATGCCATCAAGAAAAAAGACTTTTTGATGCATTACATTACCAAAAGCCATCCTCTAATTTTATTGTATATTTATAACTTGCTATATGTGCAACATGACCCCAAAGAAAAGAATGCGAACAAATGAAGTAAAAAAAGTATGTTATACAAAGAAGTACGTAATACAAAGAAGTAGGTAATGTCAATGATCACTCTTCCCTTGCCCCAAGTACTCTGTATACCATGTAAAAAAAATCACAACAAGTAATGCATTCTTGCCAAAAATCAAAGGAATACTTTAGGCTGCAAAAAAGAAGAACAGCTCAGACAAGGGGATGCACAGATGGTAGAATTTGAAGTCATGGTGGCTTTGGTGGCCCTGTGAGCTAAGAGGAGCAGGTACCATTTTCCTGTTTCCAGGTTTCTTTAGGCTCTGTTGCAGAAAAAATTGGAATACAATTTAGATCAGATCAGAACAGAAGCATTTTATCACTACAGCTACAGGAGAAAACAGAATGGCCGAGTGACCATTGCTGCTGGTAAGAACTCTGTCCAAAGGAGAAAGACACAGAGCTGATAACACCTGACATGCAGGTTATACAACTCCTTCTTTGTCAAAACTGTGTCAGACAAGCAGGATATGGTCGGTAAAAACAGAGATTTAAATCCTTCAGATAAGTAGTGTCTATGCAGTACATCTGTTTACAAATGATCTACTCCTTTTATGCCTTTGTAAATAAACCCTGCTGACTGGCAAGACCCTTAGCTGCAAATGTGTCTTAAGTAGGGAGACTGGTAGAGGCCTATGAGACATTAACTATTTTGCTTCCACAACACTGGATGAATTAATTTTTTCCTACTTTCTAAAAACAGCAAAATCAGAGAATGTCACATGAAGTCATTTTAGCTATACATATTACGCCAACAGCCCTGAAGTCTGCAACATGAACAAAATGTAGGCAGGAAGGTGAGTAGCAGAATACCCCATTTGTGCATCAACTGCCATTAAAAAAAATACAAATGTTTTAGCTAAATCACAATACTGCCCATAGATTTAATGATTTTTATTATTGTGAAAGGATAATTTCTATTATTGTGAAAGGATGTGTTTTTCTAGTAAAAACATGGACACTAAAGGATGTAAAATAGTTTATTGTGAATTTTTTCCCTCTCTTCTATAACAATTAAAGACAAAGAGGAAAGAGAGATGAGATTTGTATTTAAATGAGAAAAAAACATCAACTGTGAAATAGTAATAGATCACAGAAATTCAAATAAATTTGGGTTTTTTTCTTTTTTTTTTTTACTTTGGAAAGGGAGACTTATAAGGATAATTTGAACTGTTAGTAGATAAAATCTGGAAACTTTTCAAAGATTAAAGTTAGAATAATCTGGTAGTTTCTCTGGAGAAAACTGATTGTGCTCATGGTTTAGGTTTCCTTCAGTAAAAATACAGTATTTTCTGGCATTACCAGAATCATCTTTCAGCACTCCAGCCAGTGGAGCCAGCAAGGGGAGGAATAGTTCATTTCCCAGGCAGATGTATTATGTCAGACCTGTTACTGACTTCTACAAGACAAACATTAAGCCATGCTAATTTTTAACTTCATCAGAGTAGCAAAAGCTTATCTAGATAGACACAAGAGGTCCCTAATTTTCCCAATACATGCTTTGTAGTCAACTTCACCAACTCAAGCCTGCAATCCATTTCTATTTTCTTAAGCTGTTTCAATTTTTTTCAGTTTGTGTTTGGCTCTAACAGCTAACAAGTTTCTTTCTCTTGGAAGAAACTTGTCCCAGGACGTTCTTGATCTGACATTATTTGTCCACATTAAACTCACCTGAAAAAAATTGTCTATCAAAATTATAACAACTGGTATAAACTCAGAATTCATAAAATGAAAACCCATTTATGATGCTTATTACAGATATTTGTTTATACAGAAAAAGCAAATCTGACCTTGCCTTATGTCCTGGTCTCAGCCAGGGTATAGTTAATTAATTTCCTCTCAGCAGCTGCTGAAATGCTGTGTTTTGATTTCAGAATGAGGATGATGTTGATAACACACTGATGTTTTGGGTTTTGCTAAGATGTGTTTATCCTGAGTCAAGGACTTATTTTTCCTTGTCTCATGCTCTGCCACTGAGGATATACACAAAAGAAACTGGGAGGGAGCACAGCTGGGACAGGTGGTCCAAAGTCCCCAAAGGGATATTCCACACCATGGGATATCAGGCCCAGTGTGTAAACTGGGGGAGTTACCCAGAAGGGGGAGGGATGATTGGGGTTCAGGAACAGGGTGTAGCATCAGTCAGTGGGTTGTGAGTGATTGATTTGTGCATCACTTGTTTTTTCCCTTTTTATTATCATGATTATATACCATTATTACTTCATTTTGCTTTATTTTTTCTAATTAAATCATTCTTATCTCAGTATACAAGTTTTACTTTGAGTCTCCTCCCCAGGAAGAGGGGTGGGGGTTAGAGGGGACATTGAGCAGGGGGCTGCATGGTGCTTAATCTCCAGCTGGGCTTAAATTGGGATACTTTATAAACCCTCATCATGAGCAGTGCTCATGTCTGTGAGTGAGCATGCAAACATGTCTGCTTGTTTGCTTCAAGCCTGTTTCCCAAACCCCAGTTAATTGATCAAATTCTTCCAACTGGAAAGAGATGGGATGAGAAAACTGCTCCTGACAGGCTCCTGACAGCCTCTCCTTTCTGAGAGTTACTTGATGAGTAGATTCTGAGTGCCCCTGTGCCTGGAGGTCACTGCAGCAGTCCAGGCTCCCCAGCAGCTTCTGATCCTACATCCACCTAAATGCATTGGACCCTTTCTCAATCACTGTTTGCACCCAGGCTGAAATATAAAGAGAATGTGAAAAATCATGGCAAAAAATAAAAGCATCAATACAAGATATGTTGTTGATTTCTTAAAGCCTCACGATGGAGCACAGAATGAAATGCAATGCTAGAACTAAAGGGGTGAGAGTCCAGAGCAGAATACCAATCCCTGTCAGTAACCTAGCCCCAGTTAAATTATTTAAATGGAGAGCAGTGAGCCAAAGTGACCCAAATGCATTATGGTGTTCTGCTGTTCTGACACTGCTGGAGCAGGTTCCTCACCAGGAACAAGGACCTGCAAGGGAATCTGTGGCACACGGCATGATTCTCTTGGCAGCAGGAAACACTGGCATCATCAACCCTCCAAAATATTTTCTGTTTCTGAAAAGCAGTTGAAGAGCACCTGCTGGGTGCATTCTTTGTGAGGCTGCTTTAAGACCAGCAGTGAGGGTAGAGGGTCTTAATAGAAGCAACAGTGCACAACACACATACAAGAGATGAAGCTATACTGGCAATTCCTGGGTTGAATGTTGCACTTGGGAGAAGGGAGGAAGAATACAGACTCCTTCATCTGCAGTGCTTTCACTCAATGACAGAAAAAAATCTGTTAACTAGAGTCTATACACACATGCATTAAAAATATCCTCCAGGGTATTTTGCCTATGTGGGTGAGGAGGTGTGAGGCAGGGAGGGTGGAGGAGGAGCAGCAAACTGGGGAAGTCAGCAAGATTTGGCATGTTGCAGCTACTCTGTGCTGGGGAATCATCTTTCTCTCATCCTTTCATTTAGGATGAATGTCCTAATTTGTAGGTAAGGAAGTTTAGAAGATGGGAGTTGAAAGTCTTTCATCAGAAAGATGCGACTGCAGGCACAGCATGGGAGTTTTTTTGCACAAAAAGGGTGCAGGTACTATCAGGAAAGGGCAGAGCAGTGTTGGCTGTACAATATATGAGGTATACAGATGATTAATATAACAAAAACAATTAGCTATCTTTAACTGTTTTGTTGCTGAATGCATCCAAGCCACTGAGAACAGCCCACCTCAGAAGCAGTATGAAGCCAGAAGAGAGGGTAAGGTATTATGCTTGCAACTTGTATTATTTCACTCTAGCAGCAAATTATACATAGATAGAATGGCATATTTTCTTGCTGCACTTTGCAGGGGGTTCCCATTCCGTAATGGGAACAGGAGTACTTCTTTGAGCAGCCATTCTCAGGGAGCCTGTATGATCAGAGGCCAAAAGAAGACTGGAGAAAATATGGGCCTGCTGCTGAATGGCTCAGGGGACCTGGTAACAGATGACATGGAAAACACTGATGTATTCAGTGCCTTCCCTCCTCAATATTTACTTTACAGTATTTTCCAGCAATGCTTAAAGTATTTTTGACCAGTCTGCTCCAATAAGTGTCAAACCCAGTAAGATCCTTTGAGGCAAATCAGACTATTTCAGGTCTGAACTTTTGATCGCTGAGGATGATTGTTATCTCACACTGAAAGCATTACTGTCATGATCCCATTTACTCTTAGTGACTTGAACCTTCTTCTCTCTGGGTTGTCTCTTCTGCTCTTGCTGGCACAGTACCTCAGCAAATTCTGCTAACCACGTCAAATCTTGAAGCAATGCTTGCTGCACAGTTTGTTGAACCAATGCCTCCAGCAGTAGCTTGACTTCCATATAAAGTCTCCCTGACTGTCCTGCAGGATTCCAAAACAGCTGCAATTCCCAGCAGGGAGCTAGGGCAAGGACAGAAACCTCCAGGCTTTCTGAGCCAGCCTGTGGGTCAGGGATTGTGGCTCCTCACGCTCCCATCCATGCCCTGGCAGTAGGGTCAGCAGAGAGTGGGCGCTGGGACCAGGTGGGCTGAAAGCACAGCATGTGGGAGAAAGAGGAGCATGTGGAGATGGAAGAAGTACAGGAGGAGCAAAGGGGACCTTAGGGTGATTTGCTCCAAGTTGAAAGGGTCTGAACCGGCCTTTGCTCCTTTGTTGAGTCCACCATAATTTTTCTCCTGAGTGTAAAATAAAGTAGTAGCTGATCTTTTCAGTCAAACTAGGTCCTGTGCATCTGCAGGCCTCATGCACAAAGTACAGTATGCTGTAGGGGCCCCAAATGAAACAAGCCAACTTTTCAACTGAATGGTATAGATAGACACTGTGCTAGACTATCATTAGGAATATGTTACTTTGAAACACAGTCACCTGAAATGTTAGAATTAATTATGAGTACTTAGTTACTGGAAGCTTCATTTCTGTTTTCTTCCATTTTCCCAATTATATTTCAGAAAACTATAGGGGCTTGAAGGGTTTTTAAATTAATCCATATTTTAAAAATGTGGAATGCCATTAGTTTGTTTTGGTGCTGTAAAAAACACCTACATTATAGCATGGACAAAAACTCATACAGAGTAATTGATATATTGCATAACAGCTTCTCCTATAGAAAAGCCTCCATGTAGTGCCTAACCTCGGGCACTTGGGGGTGTCTTCTGACAAAATATGCCTTTGACTTTCTGCAGCACAATTAAAATGCGCCAGCAGTAGCTCTCTACAGTAAGGATCATTGATGTCACATGGGAATTTCCTCTGATTCTATCAAGTAAGCAGTCCCTGAATCCAGCTACATCTGGCGTCTTGTTTCCACACTAGATTGCCACTGATGTGCTGAGGATGTATCTGATCAGCAGGGGAGGTCCCAGCATACTTCTCATGGGGCATGGGGTCAGGGGCCTTCTCTGCATGCTGCTTTTTCCTTCAGAAAGACCTGACAGCAGTACTTCTGGCTTTGCATGTGTCCCCTGTAAAAGTGCTTAGCACATACTAGGCCTATTTTTCTTCATGAATCATCCGGCCCTTATGCAGTTTCCCATTTTTGTATCTTCCTTTGTTGTAGGACAGGCCATACACACCCAAGGGTGGTTGGGCACCACAGCAGCTCCCCAGGGAGTTGGTCACAGCCTGTCAGAGTTCAAACGGTGTTTGCACAATGCTCTCAGGCACATGGTGTGACTCATGTGATGTCCTGTGCAGGGCTGAGAGCTGGACTGAATGATCCTTCTGTGTCCTTCCAACTTGGTGTATTCTTTGATTCTGTGATCTGGTAGCCCAGTTGTCTGACAGGTGTATGTTCCTGTGTTCCTGTCCTCAAAAGACTCTGGCTGCATACTTGTGAATTTACTGTCATTAGTTAGCTCTATGACACAAGATACTGCCCCTTCATTTTTTTTAGTGTTTCTTTTAAGACTGATATAATGAGGTACTTGTTCAAGAGCAACACAACCCAAGGAAAAATATAATTAGACCTAAGTGGAATATTCTTCCAGCCACAAACTAACTGAAAACAAATAATCTCAACTCTAACTTCATCTATGCTATTAATTTAAACAACCTAAAAAACCATTTCTTCTGTTTCCCTGAAAAGGTGAATTCCTTTTAATTTCCACATTACTTAAAATTAATGTTCCTTCTATGTCACATGTACCAGGTGCATTTTCTTTAAGAGATTGTTGGTCTGTAGGTACCTGCTGAAATACTGGGTAATTTTCTCAGTTTACATTTTGCTCTGCTTTTTTATGGGATGTTATTGCTGTCCTTTATTTTTGTCTTGGGCCTTAAATGTCATATCCACACCAAAGCTTTCATACTCTTAAAAAATAGACTCATATTTATAATCAAGTAAAGTTTTAATTCCATAATTTCTTCCTTCACAGAAAATTGTTTTGAATCTGTGCTCTTCCCAATGCCTTAAAATACTTGAAAGTCAGAGTAATATCTTGATTTAACTAGCAATCTATTAAAAAAGCCTATGTTTTCAAACTTGCAGAAGATCTAAATTGCCACTGTCAGTAGCAAAAGGTCTTGGGCAGGGGCAGGAGAAAGGGAAAGAAAAAAAAGAAGGAAAAAAAAAGAAAGAAGGGTTTGTCAATACTAGGTTGCAAGATAAAACCATAAATACACAGAAATTCTTTGCTGTTTACACCTCATACCTCCAGGACCTCCCAGCATGGCTCAGCCTGTCTGGTAACAACTCCCACTGCATTTCCAGGGATCTCACTGCTGAGCTCAATGCAACAGTAGTTGGTGAGGGGTTTTGTCATGTATGTCATGAAATAGAGACTTGAAGGATATAAGAAGATAGCTATGTCATATATATATATATATGACATTGACATATATATATGACATATATATATATATGACATTGTCCTTCTTTACATTTCCTTTTTCTTTATATGAGTATATCATAAATTCTCCTGTGGTTAAAAAAGGGTCAAGGACATGATCTGATGGCCAAACCTTTCCATGCAAAGGAGGACCATTTATAATTTAAGGTGTAGGAGAAAATACTGGTACACATATTTAAATCCATCTTCCAAAGTAAGTATGTCCTTTGCATGAGTAGCATAATTCTTCATGACACAAGATTGAGATATAGACTTCCTTGAGCAAATGAACTTGTCTTTGAAAAAAAAAAAAAGAAAAAAAATCTCAGGCTATTTTAGGAGATCAGAAAAATAATGAAAAAACAGCTGTGAAAGGCAGTCCAGGATAGTCACAAGATCTCAAAGTAACTTGTATAAAATCAACCTGAAATTCTGATGCATTCAGCTAATTTGGCTTATATTGCAAAAGCTTTCCTGAGCCTCTCTTGGCTTGGAGGCTGGCCAGGTCACCAAGGCCACCATGTACCCACACTGAGAGGATGTTGTCTGTGCAGACCCAAGGGACAAGGAATACAGCACTATGCTTCTTGTGCTGTGGTTTTCTGAAAGCAAGATTTACCAGATGGGAAACAGGAGGACGTACCAGCTTGCTCATGTGGTAAAAAGCAGACAGTTATAAAATGGGGCAACCTGGTAAAAGCCAAGTCAGACATTAGAAAGCTGTGGAGATGCCAGAGTATCTGTCCTGCACAGAAGTTAAATTATTGCCCAAAATTACTGGAGATGTTTATCTACCACCCTTTAAAAAGACTTAAGATTTTAAAGACAAAATTTTTCATAAAATTTTATAGGGTAATTGATGTATTGCATATATGCAATATTCCTTGCTGAAGCAGGAAGGGGCCTGAGACCTTTCTTTATTAAACCTGTGTAAGAGAGAGGGTGAGTTAATGTGGCACATGCCCAGAGCTGCAGTGAGACAGAATTGCTCCTTCATGGGATGTTTCCTGCAGTGAGGGGCTCTTGTTGTAACCAAGACAAAGCAGATGCAGGATCTAGTCCCATCTGAAAATCCAAGCTCTCAGGAGCCATAAAGAAGAGCTATGCCATAATAAAAAAAAAAGAGAGAACCCCCAGCCATCTGGTAATTTGTATCCTGACTGTATCGTCCCAATAGAAAAGCATCTACAAATTATTTGAGGGGTGGATTACTCACCAGTGGAAAGAAAAGAAGAAAAATCTTGAATTCCAGAGCAGAGGAAGTTCTCAAGAGTACTCAATGAATATTCCTGCCAAGCATTTTCCCCCCAGGCAGACAAATGTGACACACTGAAAAATGTTTATACACTTGCAGCATTCCCCAGTACATCAAATCTCAAATGTTAGGAAAAAAAATCAAGAAAGAAGAGTATCCACATTCAGTTGAATTTGGTATGAACAGATCAACCTTTTCTGCCTTACATGTCTGCCAATACTGAGGTGAGGAAGGGAGGAAGGGAGGAAGGGAGGAAGGGAGGAAGGGAGGAAGGGAGGAAGGGAGGCAGGGAGGGAGGGAGGGAGGGAGGGAGGGAGGGAGGGAGGGAGGGAGGGAGGGAGGGAGGGAGGGAGGGAGGGAGGGAGGGAGGGAGGGAGGGAGGGAGGGAGGGAGGGAGGGAGGGAGGGAGGAAGGAAGGAAGGAAGGAAGGAAGGAAGGAAGGAAGGAAGGAAGGAAGGAAGGAAGGAAGGAAGGAAGGAAGGAAGGAAGGAAGGAAGGAAGGAAGGAAGGAAGGAAGGAAGGAAGGAAGGAAGGAAGGAAGGAAGGAAGGAAGGAAGGAAGGAAGGAAGGAAGGAAGGAAGGAAGGAAGGAAGGAAGGAAGGAAGGAAGGAAGGAAGGAAGGAAGGAAGGAAGGAAGGAAGGAAGGAAGGAAGGAAGGAAGGAAGGAAGGAAGGAAGGAAGGAAGGAAGGAAGGAAGGAAGGAAGGAAGGAAGGAAGGAAGGAAGGAAGGAAGGAAGGAAGGAAGGAAGGAAGGAAGGAAGGAAGGAAGGAAGGAAGGAAGGAAGGAAGGAAGGAAGGAAGGAAGGAAGGAAGGAAGGAAGGAAGGAAGGAAGGAAGGAAGGAAGGAAGGAAGGAAGGAAGGAAGGAAGGAAGGAAGGAAGGAAGGAAACATTGAAAAAAGCTTTAAGTAAGGAAGAATCTTGTATGACAAAACAAATGTGATCATTGTGTTTTGGCGTACCTGAAAAGTACGCAGAAAATCGTAAAAACATTAGTGTTGTTTCTATACTCAGGTAGAATAAAGCTCTCTCCTGATAGAGAATTAAGACATCCTCCAGTTCATGTGGCGCTTAACAACAACTGCCACCAACTCAACTGCAAAGACACTCTGTGCTGGAAAACTGTAACCTGGGGTTTCATTCTGGGCCAGGGAGTTGCTCTTTCTCTAATGTGTGGGCAGGAAGGTGTTTCTAGTGGAAACAGCTACAGCTTTGCTCTGGCATAGAAAAATTGACTATGCTAACAGTAATATGCTCAGACGACAAACAGCTTGTTCTGTTTCTTGTTGTAGGTACTTAGGAGAGAAAGAAAGCATTGTGTACACACAGCACGATCAGTTAGTCTAGAGAAATGCTATTGTTCTCACAAGCCTGAGAGTGCTTAGAGAACTATGTTTGTTTTCTTGCACCCTTTGTACCCACAATATTTCCTGCTTTTGCAATGTAACAGAAGTATGGGGAAGTATTGGGAACCTGACACTTATTACCTCCAAACTCATGAGAATTTCTATGCTAAAAAGGTGAGATGATAAAAAGTGGAAAAACTTGAAAAGTCTGTTCTCTAAAGAAACTTTTTCCCCCCCCAGAAAATGTTACAAATAATTAGGAAATATAATGTATTGAAATGAAAGATAGTTGGCTAACTTGTCCTTCTCAGTTCTCACTCCTTCTCCATCCAGCAAACAGAAGGGCAACTTTCCATGACTCAACCAGGAACAAAAAGAAGGATCATGCACAGCACCACACTGCACAGAAGTATTTCTTTAGTTTCATTTTCTCCAGACTCTTTTATTTCCCTACTTGTCAGCAATGAGGAAAGTGGGAGCAGAGAAGTCAAGTCTTGCAGCAATAAAAGTACATCACACATCAAATAACCACTGATCATGATAAAAAGCAGCTAACAAAAGAGGTACCTATAGAAAAAGATTGGTACTTTACTATACCAGAGACCACGCTAGGTTTCTAAGAAGAAAACTAAAAAGGATGAAGATATGTTTGATGACAAGTGTGGAAGGGAGCCCTTCGCTGTCTCAGCGCGGCAGTGCCTCCCGGAGCGCCGGAGCACGGCAGAACAGCCAGAGCACCACCCGAAGGGCAGCTCCTGCTAGTACAGCACAGCCAGCAAAAATATAAAAACCTTTGTGGTTTTTATTCCCCCTCACACTATTTTCATGTCCAGCCACACAACTCAGTTGAAAACGAAAATAGATGATCTAACTAATGTTAGCTAGGCAAGTTTTAAGAGTGTGAGGTTTTCTTTGTGCTTGCTTGTAAAATTGCAAACTTCACCTTTCTATGGTATGTTCCATCTTCCAGTCTGATGACTTTTCTTCAAGTTAGAGGGATTCACTGGGCCCTTTATAATATTTTTTTTTCCCCTTAGGAGAATTAACACCTTTACCCCTTTTATAGATTTCCAATTCTGAAATCTGTCCTTGTTTTTTCTTTTGCTGCCTCTAGGTATCTTGGCAGACCTTATGTGTTGGAAACAGAGGTGTGTGCTCCAAGAGCATGAAGGGCTTGTCTCTGCCCCAGCTGATCCCTGGGGAGGACAAGGAGCAAAGCCACCTACATACCAGATCAAAACAAAGGAAATAGAAGGAACACAGATTTTCTCTATATGCAATAACTCCTATACTGTTTGAAAGTAATGAGTCAGCTAAGTTACCTGATATTACAATGTTCTCTCTCAAAATGTAGATTTTAATGTCATTGACCTATGGTGTGCTGGACATTACTCAGCTGAATTCAGAACACAGTAGAAACATCACCACAGCTGCGACTTCTAGTTAATATTGGTAATGAGCTCTTACACAAAACTACTGTCACTGTTTTCAGACATCTCTAACAGTATGTAGCAGGAATAGGACACATCCTAAGATGTTTCTTACAAATCATTGTAAGCTTTGGATAGTTCTTAATTTCAGGACAGATAGAAAATGCAAGAGGTATTGAGGTTGAAAGTGGATGATCTTGGACATTCCTCACAACCCAAACCAGTCTATGATCCTATGAAAAGAAAAAAATTGACATGCAAGTGAAAGAAAATAAGTTGTTCAGGTACTTCTGCCAGGTAATGTATTTACTTTGTCTTGTACACTTGATTTGAATGGAGAGACTGTCCAGAAAATGCCATAGATTTGGTGGATTTTATACATTTATATTGATATTGAAATCAGTCAGATAGAAACTTCCTAATGTAGTTTGGAGTATTAGAAATCTTCTTTATTCTTAATCTTCTTTAACTGAGTGCCCTAGCAGTGAGTAAACAAAGTTTTTGTCATATACACTAATTACATATTCATTAAATACCCCTGCTTACTTGATGTATATATATTACTTTACTTTACAGAGTCACGTCCCTTGTTGGAATTCATTATATGGTCCTTTGGGATCTTCTTTAGTGGTCTCCAGCATATAGTGTCCTTTCAGTGTGGCTGTTCCTTGACCCTTGCTTTTGAGTAAGTGCAATATCATTGTTTTGCACAACTTCTACTTTGTCAGCCTTGCAGAGCTGAGCTGGTATCCTTCTCACATTTTGCATGTCTTCTGTTTTGTCTGCTTCTCCAAGGCTACACTGTTCCCTTTATTTGATAAGAGAAAAATGTTGTTTTGTTCTACCACCCGTATCAAGTGAGTAAAATGCTGTTCTGTTCTACTGCCCTTATCAATATGAATAATATGATCATCCACCATTGCAGACTGGTTACTATTAAAAATATAAGAACCTTCATGTTTTGGAGGCATGAGTCAGATTGCTGAATAGTATGATTTACAACAGACTGTTCCAAAGATAACCATGTCAATGTGTCCCTTTGAGGTACTTAAAGCACTTCTTGGTCAGAGCTGAAACACTGATCTGATCCAACACAGTACTTTCTGTGGCCCTGGATTTTTATTTATGCTGTGAAGCAATTGCATTTTTGGTATTTTTAAAAAGAAATCTATCAAAATGTAAGGCTACTCTATAAAATCCCTCCTTTTAGAAGAAAAGGGTCAAAAATGGAAGAATGGTGAGAAGATGGTAGATTAGGTCAAGTGACTTTGCAGCTGGGAATGACAAGGCTTGGAGAAGAATGATGTTGGGAGCCCCATATATTATAACTACTGCTGTTTATCTTCTGTTTGTTTTGAGAAATAGAATTTCTGTGTAGGGATGGCATAGGTGTTTGGAGAGACTTGGAGGCAGTCTCATGGACCTGCTCAAGAATCCTGTTTTGGGGAAAAGAGGATGAAAGTTCAGAGATCACAAAAAACTGTGAGGAAATCACAGCATGGTGGTAAACTACATGTGTGCAGGACCTTGAGAAACTGGTGGAAACAGCAGAGCCACTGCCTGCCACCTGCCAGCTTGAACTGAGCCTGACAGTGCCTGTGCTCCTGCTTGACTGTCTCTGCTCAGGCATTGCCTTGGGATCACCCTGCTTAGCAAAGTAATGAAATAAACTCACTCTTTGCATTTCAGCTATGAGCTTGTGGTTGTTCTGGCTGCCTGCCTGTGTCAACTCATGTACGTCCTTCACTTCACATAGTATTTTGAAAACATATTTCATCTCAGTTAATACAGCATTTGCCAGCTAGAGTAATATTATTGGGGGGAAAAGGTAAAAAATGCAAGATTTGATGAGGAGGATGATAGGTTTGCTCAAAGTGACCTTGTGGCTGAGCAGATTAAGAATATCCATGACAGAAACTTCACATATTTACTGCTGATTATCTTCAGTCTGTTTTGAGAAGCAGAACTTCTGTAGAGATAATATAGAAGCTATCAGAAACTGAAGAGGCACCTCTCACAGACTGTCTTGAGTGTCCTGCTGGGAAAGAGGTCAAAAATGTCGGTGGTCACAGAAGCAGAGCATTGTGATGAGCTGCATGTATGTGAGGCCCGCTGGTATCCCGGGACAGGCAGTGGGTCCCCTGCCCCACTGGGGTTGGACCAAGCCTAACTGTGCCTGCAACCTTTTTTCCTGTGTTTCTACAGCACAGTGCTGTGTAGGGACTCTTCAGTTGGTGACCTAATGAAATAAATCTACTCGTTGCATTTCAGCTGTGGTTTGGTGATCACCTTGGTTACTTGCACGTATCAATTCACATGGAAATACAGGGGGGTTTAGATCTCACATTTATCTAAACAAGAATATGTAAGTTGTCCTTTGGATAACCTGATCTGAAGTTTTCTTGATCCGAGCCATACTTTGAGTTTATAGGGTTTATTCTAATCCAGTTTGATTTACAAACATATTATTATTATTATTTCTCAATTCCTGTATTCACATAATTGTGAGCTGAGTATTTTATTTAGATCAAAAAATGCATAAAATGTTTCTTCTGCAATAGCAAAATACATTTTCCTCCTGAGTCCAAGTAATGCAATCGTTTGGATAGCTTGTAATAAGTCAGTTTTGACAGATGTGAAACTAAGAATCAAAGTAACATTGGAGCCAGGGCAGAAAAGGCATTTTCTAGAAATATCTTCATGTAAATATATTACATGTCTTAACAGGGCATTTATTTTAAAACAAATAACCACTAGAAAAAAAAAAGTAATACAAACTGATGCTGATTACATAAACATCACAATAGACTACTTTAAAAACTTTTTCCCCTGTAAAAAAGCCTCTTGGAGGCCTGATGAGAAAAAGTGTACACTTTTATAGATTGGATCTGCATATCCATTTTGCTTTCAGAGAAGTAAAGAGCTGCTTGTTGTACTTGCTTGGCACCTACACAGTTAGGGTAGTTTATGCCTGGCAAGCTTATCAGTATTGTAAAATACAATTACATTGTCCCAGGTCAACAGTGGTTTATTTAATGAAGGATTGATGGCCACCAGTGAATTCTCTTGAGGAAGCAGACTTACCCACTGAAAAAGGCTCAGACTTACTTAGCTAATCTTTTTGGTATCAAAGTTTAAAAGCACACATTGCTTTGATTCACATATATAGTTCTTTCATTCTGTAGTCATAATGTACTCCTGCGTTAGAGAAATGACACTTTCCCCCTCTTTTTACTAGCTTTATCTGCCATTTTATTTCTATCTTTAGCTGAAGAATCATTTTAAACACAGATTTTTGGAAAGATTCCTGTAAGCCCCGTAAGCCCCATGAAGTAAGGTCCTGCAGATGCAAGATATAGACAATTAGCTGGAGATTGGCTGCCTTTGCCTGCGACAAGGAGGACCACTGGTGAGTTCTCCTGTCAGGAACTGCTTTCCCCAGCACCCCACATTGGCTTGATCTGCCTCAACAATGACAATCATCTACTAAAATGACATCTTGAAATTAAACTTACTCTAGATCATCAATCTTGCAGAATACTCCTGGTGCAGGTAGCCTGGAGTGCAAGCTGCAGGTTGTACCCTGGCTGGTGGGAAACAGCTGCAGCCCCAAACAATGAGCTTTGAAGGCACAATGAGCTTTTAGACCTCCTGCCTAACAAAGGGCACAGTCCTGGAATGCCAGCCATCACCCAAAGCCTCTGCAGGGCCCAGTGAACAGGGAGAGGACCCCAGACTAAATGAAATCATTGGACCAAGAGGCACATGAAAAGAACATGAGGGGTGTGTGAAGAGAATGTGCAATGACTGCAAGGGTCAGGGATTCCTTTATTCAAGGTCCCTCCTGGGGCACCCAGATTGTGCTCTTGTTTTGTTGCTTCTCCACAATTTATTACTTAGAGGAACCAGGCATCTCACTCTGCTATGGGAACCCAGGGTCAAGCCAGGAACAGAAGCTTGTCAGACAGCATGGATGTGAGGTGTGGAGAGAGTCAAACAGGGCACCATCGGTTCACTGGAGCCACTCACTGCAAAGGGGCTTTGGTGCCACCAGCTAAAACCTTGGATGGCATGACTCTGACTCCCAGAGTGACATCTGAATGACCACACAAGAGAATGGCTTTAACAATCAGAATATGTCTGCAATGTCAATATTTGAAAGATTATTTTGAATAAAATTTAACCAAAACCAGCTCAGCTAACAAGGAAAGAAGTTCTGCTGGATTTTATATTCACAAATAACTAGGGACTTTTTGGAAATGTGAATCTGAAAGTGTCCTGAATGAATGTCATAAGATGTCTGTGTGATTGAGTGTTTCAAGAGCAGCCTTGCCTACAGTGACCATGTGGATATGGACTTAGGCTCCTGAGGCCAGTGAGGAGGATAAAAAGGAAGATAATTACTCTAGACTTCAGGAGATCAGATTCTGGCCTCTCCAAAGATCTGCTTTTAAGGGTACTGTGGGATGATCTTCTGAAGGGAAGACAGGCCCGAGATAGCTGGTTAATGTTCAAGGGTTGCATCCTCCAAACTCAAAAGCAGTGCCTCCAGGCAGAAATCCCAGGAGGCCAGCATTGATGACCAAACTCAAACACAAAAAGGAAGCAGTTTGGCCAGTTTGCTTCTGGCCAAACTCAAACACAAAAAGGAAGCATATAGAAGATGGAAGTAAGGACAGATAAACTTGAGGAATACAGAAATACTGTCCAAACATCAAAGGAGGGAATTAGGGCAGCAAAAGCCCAAATAGACTTTAATGCAGCAAGGATGTCAAAGACAATAAGGGTGAGTACATTTAATAAGTACATATAATAAGTATATTTAGTATATGTATGCATATGTATACGTATGCATAGATGATCAAAAGGTAGGGGCCCATTGCAAAAAGGAGCCTGGTTGTGCAGGACATGGAAAAGGCTGAATTGTTGAATGATGCTCAGTCTTTACTAGAGAGGATGGCCTTTGGAGTTCCCAGATTGCAGAGACCATGGCAGAAGTCTGGATCAAGAGAGGTGTACCCTTTTTGGAAGAGAATCATACTAGGGAATACTTAACTAAACTGGACTTACAGAAGTTCCACTTGCTGTGATACCATTGTGAGGCCACTCCCAAAAATCCTTGATTGTGGCAACTAGAAGTGTCTGATGACTGAAAACTGGAAGAGCTGGGACTGTTTGGCTGGACAAAAGAAAGCTGCAGGGGAATCTTATCAATGGATACAAACATCCCAAGGAAAGGTATGAAGAAGATGGACCCAGGCTCAGTGATGCTCAGTGACAGGCAGAAAGACAATGAAAAACTGAAACACTGAAGGGTTCCTCTGAACATCAGGAAACACTTTTATATTGTAAGGTTGATTGAGCACTGGCACAGATTGCTTAGGGAGGTTATGGAGTCTCCATTTTTGGAGATATTCAAAAACCAACTGGACATGATCCAGAGCAACACTCTAGGTGGCCCTGCTCGAGCAGGAGTGCTGGACTAGATGACCTCAAGAGATTTCTTCCAGTGTCAACCAGTCTGTGATTCTCTCATTCTGAGAAATACAATGCAGAGGTTTGATCTCCTCCTGACCTACTTAAGTGATTTTGGATACCAAAATAGGATTCATTGTTCTTGTGAGACTGTGCTTCCCACCCAGCCTGGAAAGGCAGAAACAACTTTTTCCAGGCTCCATTGGTACTTCAGTTTCTCAGCTTAAACAAGAAAGTACAGTAAGTGATGTGACTGATAATAAAAAGTGAAAATTAAAAATAAAGAGAAATATTATGACAAAAATGCAGACCCAAGTAATGCTAGGCTGCAAACTTACATGGGTGTGTCCTATGTAAAGCAGCCCATAATTCCCAGTACAGAATTGCCTGGGTCATGAAGAAGCAGTGCTTCCCTGAGAAAAGTGATGAAGCAGACGGCATCATGTTTAGATTTTTCAAAGTGGTATGAGGACTCCTGCAGTTTGCACTCCACAGTGTAAAATACATTTATATACTACCAGAGGATTTGTGATTGTGAACTTTACACAGGATTAATTCTCAAATAAGAAATACTGTTGAGCTAATGAGGGTTAATGACAGTATGAAATCTCATATTAATTTTATAGCAATTATAACTTTAAGAATGGTTTTAACATTTTAAAGCAGAAAGGCTGGCTACTTTAACACATGATCCTTGTGGGTCCCTTCCAGTTCAGAATATTCTTTACCTCCTCTTTGCTGAGCTATTGTGTTTATACAATATTAGCACTTAACGCTCCTATTACTACAAATGCATTCTTCAGCACAATGCCACATCCAATATGTTAGAAATAGTGCCAAACAAGGGAGAGTTTAATTGAAAAGTAGCAAAACAGGATTACCGCCTCTTCATTTACAGATTTGCTTAGGGAAGGACAACTAATTTTCCTTACTCTTTACATACAGCTTTCATGAAGCAGAATTTATTTGGGACATATTACTGAGCATATTTCCTTATTTTTCTTATTCATTTTAGGTGTATAGAGATAAGAGATCACAGAAATCATTAAGATCAGCAAACTCCTTAGGCATATATTTTCTGGCTACATTAAGATTCTAGAGTGAAATGACGTCAATTAAATTCCATTTTTACTTGGTCTGTGTGATTAGCTGTGAGATAAGGATCCCATAGGAAATGTGGAAAAACTTTACATTCACCTCCGTGTACAAAGGTTACTTTTTGGTTAGCTGGTCAGCACTGGTGGCTGTTTCTGTAAAGCCCAGTAACTGTGTGAATGCTATTAAAACATGTTGTGTTTTGAGCAAATGGTTGAGGTCTCCAGTCCACAGAATTTTGAAATAGTTCACATTTGTGATGAACAACTGGCCTTTAAAAAAAAAAAAAAAAGCAAAATCCTCCACATACTAACCAAAAAAATAGTTCCCTTTCTCCCATATTTTCTCTGTATCCTCCCCTCCCCATATACAAACTACAATTTAAATACAGAAGCAACATCACATTGGGAAGATTTTTTTTCCCCCACGGAGCTCCTTCTTTCCATAGGTAGTAGACATAGCTACAAAAGTAATGTATTAGGAAAATTATGTATTTTAAATTGTAAAGTACAGTGATTATTCTTTGTGACATACTAGTGATATGTTGTACTTGCTTCACACTAGTGACATTTAAAGTGCAACACCTATGAAGAAAGGGTAATAGAAATACTTATCATACTTCCTAAACATGTATCCTGCTCTTCACTCGCAGTTCTCAAGCTGTGATGAAGTAGGAGGGTATGTAGGTAGCAGAGGGATTACTTCCTGAAATTGCCAGGGTGTCCAAAGAAAGAAGGGCATGGGCTGTTCCTCCTAAACTACCCATGCCACACTCCAGCTCCCATTGGGGGTGGCCAGGCAAACTCTCCAGTTTATTTTCCAGGTTCCTTGAATACTTCTGACTATCTAACCCAGCTAAAAAACAGCATTGGCTCTGAACCTCCCACACTTCCTCTTTTCTCTGAAAAATTATTTTCTCATATTGACTGATTGAATGTGTTGTTCTCATGACCCTGCAAAAGATACGCTGTGTGTCTTACTAGGACAATAAAGGTGGGATGTAACAATCTTCTCTTACTCGTGGTTAGAAGCGTCCCTGACACTCAATTAGTGATCATTACCAAAGCAGACCTACAGGAACACCACAGTTTTAGCTCTGTTTGTTCTAAAGTCAGTGAAATAGTTTGGTTTTCTGATTAATTTCAGAACTTGAGCATAATCTAGGAAAATGCTGAATAAACTAGCAAGCATGAGATCCAGAGTTACTGCTGAAGTTTAATTATATTCACATGAAAATTTACTACAAACTGACCACTTACCACCATACAGCTGCATTTTTATTTTATTCACCTTTTTCCATATTCACAGCTCTGTCAGAGATTAATGAGTTGCCCAGTTCCTACTACACCTCTTTTCATAAAAATACTGCATATGCCAATTAATAAGAAACTGAAAAAAACAAAACCAACCAACCAAACAAAAATAAGCTTATTCTCATTTCCTTTTCTTCTTTGAGATGGTCCTGAAAACCCATCTGTTCTGGGAAGTACTCCACCTGTGAGCAGATGCCTTCCTGGCTTGTGCTTTATTTACTTGTCTGCCTTCAATTCAAAGTTCTTTGCCAGCAGGCCTGTGAATCATTTATTATGCTACCTTTATTGGAAATGGCTGTATTTATAGCACTACTAGTTCTATATTGTTCTGTGTCTCAGAGAAGAAAGAAATGTGCTACGAAGCTGGTCAACAGCCCACTACAAATGTGAGTCTTGTAACACAACTTCCCAGCAGTCAAATTGCAGCAATCATGCTCATGTAATGGTGGCTGTGAACAGAAGTCATGACACCAGCAAGGGTAATGACAGTATCTTGAGTTATTTTTTTTCTTTTTCTATAACAGAAGAGTAGAGATTAATGTGGCAGTTTCTTACTGAGCATTTTCTGTTTCAATTATATGTACAGTTTATTTAGGCAGTGTAATGGTGTAACCGCACTGCTTTGCTCAACACGTGAGGTAGCTTAGTGATTAGAAAACAGGGAGAAAAATCACAAGGGACAAAGTCCTGTCATTGCTGGAGTCAAAGAAAAAACCCTATTGGTTTTAATGGGAAACCAGAAAGCCTGTGTAATGTAACCCACAAATCTGAAAGAAATTTATTAACACTAGACATTAGTATTTTGCCTTTTATACTTCAGTATTATTATCAATAATGTGACAGGGCAAAATGTCAAGCTTGTCAAAGCCTTTCAGCTTGATTGTAAAATTGGACTTCTTTTAATATGATTAGGACTTCTTACTATGACCTTTATGATAATCCAGTGGTTTGGTTATAGCTGTGATCATCCATCATCTAATGAATCTTTATACCTTAATGACTATGTTTCCTATGGCACAAAGAAAAGGAACAGCAAAACTGAAATGGCAAGAGAGTCTTAACAGAGATATTATCCAATGCTTAAATAAAACAAATTATGAAATAAAACATTTTAAATAATGAAACTATTCTGTTTCAAAGTGTGAAGCAGATTCCTGTGGGACATACCCAAAGCATATAGTCCATGTGGGTAAAGAACATACCTGTTTACAAAACAGATCAAAATTATTATATCAGTCATCTAATTAGATCTCCCAGTAGATAACAATTTCACTCTGATCACTACATTAAATTCTTAATTAGAGAGTCATGGTAGACAAATTCAATGTAATTGCAAAACACCTTGCAGCAGCAAGACACCTCTCTGGACATCAATCAAGAAACCTATAATAGTCACTTCCTGTTGTAAAAATCTGATAAGAACAGTACATGATGATTCCCAACAAGTTATTTAACCTTTGGATGATGACTGCCTGCCTCAGACAACAGGATGTATCCTTTGCAAGGAAAAATGATAGCTGCGCATCATGTTCTTGGAATGGATTACAAACATAAAGGGTTTAAAATCTTTTACAGATGGGAGATCAACTGGATTATCTCTTCATAAACCTTGACATGTTCCATCTGTTCCCATGATTTCACTCTTGGAGGCTCTTGGAGACTACATAGTTGCTGATAATATAGAAGTGCTACTGGAGAAACACACTTTGCTACAACTGTACACAACCCCTTCTGTTAACCAAGGCTTGTCTGCAGAAGGTACAAGCTTATGTCCCTTGTGCTACTTGTAGACATAAACTCTTTCTGGTTGTCTTTCGAGCCATGAGAGCCTCATGTCTTCAGAAGCAGTAACAGCTTGGACTCAGCAACACACTTCCTCTTTTGAGCTTTTCCTGAATGCTGCCCACTGGAATTGGGGTTTGGGCAATTGAGCAGCCCTTCTTGCAACCTCTAGTCCAGACTACTACCTGTGGTCCCCAGCAGGTAGGTGCTGTTTAAGCAATACTGGGTACATGTAGTCACAGGTTCACATGCTTCCCTGACAGCCTTCCTGATAGCCTTCTTGATCCCAGCAAGAAAAATCCTCTGAGCACACACAAGAGCGGCATCCTAATTTCTTCCTTGCATCATTTCTCCTGCTTTCTTTCCCCTAACTCTTTGCATAGTGCCCCAAAAGACAGAAGTGTTGAGAGGATTTTGCATAGCCTATGCATCCCAGAGGAACATCTGCTGTTTTGCTTGTGGGTCTTCTTTGCACACCTGTGAGCATGCAGAATTCACTGCGCAGCTTATTCCCTACAATTATCTGAATAAATTTCATTCCTAAACACTGAGGAATCCATGGACAAAAAACCTCCAAAGTAGCACAATAAAACCCAAATCTATAAAACAAACCCCCTCCAAAAAAAACCTCCAAACCCCCTATTCATCTCAGTAGTACAAACACTGCAAAATTAAATGTATCACTGCTTTGAAAATTTCTTCCCTTTCCTCTTATAAACATCTGCAACACAAACAGATTAAAAGATTGACACCCAATAACACAAAGCAGTTTCAGTGTGCTGAAGGGAGAGCTGCTCACAAGAGCAGTGCCATGGCAACTGGAAATCTGCCACCTCCTACAAAGCCTGGAGGTGAGACAGGGAGAGTGGAGCCGAGACAGGACTCTGTAGAAGACCAGGAGAAGCAGCAGGACCCGGGAACATCTGTGCAGGGCCATGACACCTGCAGCCACACAATGGTCTCACTGTCCATGGAACTCTGCATTAGAAAAAATTACAGGATCACTGTCTGCATATCCCAGCTGATGGGATTATTATGGGGACCATGGTAAGAGTCCTATTTTTACTTTAAATTGGAATTTAAGGAGCACATTTAAACACTCAGATATTCACACCTTACCACACAGAATTTATCTTGATGGCCTCATAAGAATTCCCTCTGCATTCAGGTAGCCAGACTACATGAGTATTATTTCAGAAATGTTGCCTCCAAACAGATGAATACTTCAAAATTATTCAAAATTATGTCACTCTACCACTCTACCATCACAGCCTTTGCTGATTAGTTGCGCCTGATGACTGGGATAATAATTTATCACTTTTCCAGAAGACACAAGGTTATGCTTACATTGAGAGTAAAAGTGGATTTTTCCTCTGCTTATTTTCCTGATGTGCTTACTTTCTGTGTTAGGAAAATGGTGCTGTCCTCTCTGCCAAAGCTTTGCTCTTCCAGTAAATCTGCTAGCCTCCTTGTGATATTCAGTTCCCTATTTACTAATACTTGAAAATTGTGGGATTAATTGGAAAATGAAAGTTGGCCAGTTCCTACTTTACCAAAACCAAAATGTTTCAGGAACATTATCTATTCTATGCCAGTTGCACCTGCTGAATATTTGGGAAATGTAACACGACACTGGCTACCTTGAGCTGAGAATGGGGAGGAAAAAAATATAAACTTTGAGTACCTCAAGGCTGCCTTTATTTTCATAATTATTTTCTGCTTTCCCAAAGCAGGTAGGTTTATCTAGGTACTCCCATACACCTATACAAAGAAGGGTTTAAAGGCTACCTAAATGAAATCGCAGAATCAACTAGATTGGAAAAGACCTTGGAGATCATCAGGTCCAACCTATGAAATATGTACTCTTTGTAGTTTTCTTACATACAGCTCAATGCCACCACAAGAAGAAATGGAGAAGAAGAAAACCACAAGTTACAGCCCAGATTTATTACTCTGGATACCAAAATATTGTGTTTTATAACATGTATCAATAAAATCATGACAATTTTAGCCTCTTTTCATCCCTTTCACATGCTTCTCTAAATTATGAACCTGAGGTTATATCTTTATCTCAATGCACAGCAGTGAAATTCCATTCCTATTAAAACCCCCTCAGTTTGAGAAGAGTTCATTTAGTCTATACGGGTAAGCAGAAGGAAAAAGAAGTTTTTGATGTTCTGTCCTCTGATGTGAGGTATAACATCCTTTTACTTTACTGGGAGTGCCATGACTTTATCAAATTGTAAAATCTGTCTTTTGCCGTTTTAAAGAACTAGTCTCAAAATCCACTGTTTTGCCTTGTGTACATGTTCTCCCCTGGAGAGTCTGTATGATACTGTAATAGGACATTGTTTTATATATCTGAAAACAGGACTTAGCGTCACACATGCCTGCCACTATGAACACCTGCCACTTAATTGTGAACAAGCCCATTGTTCATTTTGAAAAAAATAAAGACATAAAACTATGGAAAAATATTTCCCACAACCTCCAAACTGTTTAGCAAAGAGATAGGTTTTTAGACTGGACTTGGTCCAGGCTTTAAAGGGAGAGCAGCTCTTTGAGTTGGGGATTCTGGGAGATCTCCCTTGCTGTTAAAATGCAATTGGAATGAAACTCTCCCTGTATGAGGGAGGATGTAACATCAGTATCACTGCAATTCTGGCTAATTATATAATCATACAGTTCTTACATGCAGACAAGTCTTATACTGAATCAAAGTACAAGTTTACATGTACAAGCTGAGAGAGTTCAAGCCTTTAATCAGATTATTGGCAGCAATTATTCAAGCCTTTCTTGTTCCTTTTCAATTTTCTTAATTTATTTGCATCTCTAGCTACTGTGCTTGTCATATGTGAGGTCTAGGCATTCCGAAATAAATGCTTTTTTTCATTTGTCATGTTAATTTGAATTTAATAGTATCTGCAAAGTAGTAGAGATATAAAAAGTGGGCTGAAATACTTCTAGCTTCTCTGCAGATGGGGAGTTATGGGATAGTTAATTACATTATGCTATAAATAGCAACAACAATACACTGCTTCTACATTTTCTTTTTCCCTATCCTATCCTTCTTTCTCTTCCTGTCTCCCAGTCTTTCTTCTATTTCCATTTTCACTTGTCTTACTGCTATGTTTTCTCTTATTTACCTAATCTCCCCTGTTAAATTCCCTTTTAGTTATATAGTTCTATCTAGTATTTATAGCCAGTAGCATAAAACTGGGTTAATTTGGCAACAGGATAAAACTGAAACAAGACAGATGGCTACTTTCACTCTATTTTAAATAACTACTTATGAAAAACTCTTCAACTTTCAAATTCTTTCTATAAGATGAAGAAAAAATAAAAAATTATGTGCATACAGTTTAAACTACGCCTAAAAGGAGTTCCTTGTCAAAGGGTTTGCCATATGTTGGGTACAGTTCAGAGGTGTACAGTTCTGGGGGCCAAATCTCACATATGATTTGCAGATAGGTGATAGGAGCGTATGACAGAGAACTGGGCTTCTTAAGGAATAAATGGGTGGTCTGAGCTCACTTCTTTAGACCATTTAAAGACATGAAAGGCTGTCTAAAAGTTAGACACTTAATGAAGAGAGGATGTAGCCCATCTTTCTTCCCCAAAGATTATTTAGACAATTTGTGCAGATGAGGACTTGGGCAAAAGTAAACTTCTTAGGAAGGAGATTTATGAAGGGATTTGACAAAGAGCCTGTTTTACTGGTTGTGACACTGCATGTGACTTCTCTGCAAAAGTGATTTGTTCATTACCATTTCCTTTAAAAAGGAGCTGGGTATTTAGCTTGAAGAGAAACTGAAGTTCTGACAGAACAGTTGCTGCACCTAGTAAATTCTTAACATGTTTTCTGCTTGCTGTGTGTTCTTTATCACTCCTGTATTGACAGAGCCAATATGGGGATGATGGTGTTTCTAACCTTTCTAACTGTATTTAGATGACATTTCTACACTCTGAGTGCTCCTATAAAGGCTGTTCCCTGAAAGTGACTACTGATGTTGAATTATTTAGAAAGAACAATTGCAAGCATTATTCTGCTCCTTCAGTTGTGTAGCCTAAGCCTTATTAGCAGTTGCAAAATTAAAAATAATTTTGCACAGACTAAAAATTATAGCACTGTTTGCATATATTCTCAGGATTTTCTCAATGTTAAATCCATAGGTGCGAACTGCTTCATGTTTGTGTATATGGTCTTTCCTTTTCCTGATTTTAAAAAAAGTCTCTCCCCAACATACACACATCCCTTTTCATGTGGAATTCTCTTGAACTCTTCCCTCTTAACACCAATGATCAGAAATGTTGGAACGACATCATGGGTTTAGCAATGGGAATTAATTTCTTTCTGTATCAGTAGCTCAAAAGCATCCCTAATAAATAACAGCTTTCGATTACTATGTGAATGAATGCTAGCTGTGCTTATTCTGATTCTTCCTATTATGATGCTGAGCGGCAAACTTCCAATCCTTTCAGTTTAAATGATCAATTCACTACTCAGAAGACTTAAATCCTTCAAGGTGATACCTCTGTGGCAGGTACACAGTACTCTGACTATTTAACATGTTATTTTTACTTGAATAAATAGATAATTCTGCTTCTGGCTGTGTAAAACCAGTTAGTTCTAGACACCAAATAACAACAATTCAGGTTCACCAGTTTTTTTTCTGAAATTGTATCAAATGGGAACTTGCTGAGGGATTAAACAATAATCTTGTAAGTTTAGTTGTCAGTCTTATTTGATGACTAATATCACTCACAGAGGAGAACCGGGATGAAAGAAAATGAATGAATAGATTATAGTAATCAGTGCTCTTATTTCTGCATTCAATACTTTCAGCTGTGACAAACTGTAATAAGGATATATGCTGGATTTTACATTTGAGACTCTGGTTTGCCTCAAAGAGATCAAAAAAGCTCTTGGGAAAGATACTTAGCTACTATTAAAAAACCAGCTAGATCAAGATTATCACTACTTACGTTTGCTGTATTTATATAATGAGTTTGGTATTTTCACAGAAATCTATTTTCTTTTGGGTTTGATCCCACCAAGATAATTGAGGATTTTGCTATCAGTTTTAACAATAGAATGACCAAATCCCCAGTGGCCCAAAAAATCCACAAGGAGAAAAATAAGCTTTTCAATCCCTCTAAATGTTTATTTTTAAAAGTTATTTCTGTCTTGCAGTAAGTGCTGTTGCACAAATGATTTCTCCAGTCATAATCCCTTAGATATTTCCTGAAAGACTTGAAACACACTGATTTTGTTGAGCTTGACTCTCAATGAATTTTACAGTATGCCTAATAGGAACTGTCACCAAACGCATTCTACCTACCAAATTGCTGACTCAAATGTGTCAGATTGCACTATGGGTATGATAAAGGGATATTTTCATTTAACATGGTGATGCAATTCAAACATACTTTGAAGAATGGGGTTTTACAAATTATTATAGCAATTTCACAATCATGGTGGAAGTAAAATCACATAATGGATAAGGTTGGAAGAGACCAAAGGGGGTGTTCATCTGATCTGACCTCCCTGCTCTAGCAGGGTCATCCCAGAGCACATGGCACACGATGGTGTCCAGACTCAATGAATATCCCCAGGGAGGGAGACTCCACAACCCTTCTGTTCAATCAGTGCTTGGTCACTGCACAATAAAGAATCTCTTCCTCATGTTCAGGTGGAGCTTCCTGTGTGTCAGTTTGTGCCCGTTGCTTTTTGTCCTGTCCCTTGGCAGTGCCGAGCAGAGCCTGGATCCATCCACTGACACTCTCCCTTCAGATACTCATAGACACTGATGAGGTCGCCTCTCAGTCATCTCTGCTCAAGGCTGAGCAGGCCCAGCTCCCTCAGCCTTTCCTCCCAGGAGAGATGTTCCTGTCCCCCCATCATCTTTGTCACCTCCTCTGGACCAGCTCCAGCAGCTCTGTGTCTCTCTTGTGCTGAGGAGCCCAGAACTGGACACAGCACTCCAGTTGTGCCTCACCAGGGCTGAGTAGAGGGGCAGGATCACCTCCCCCAGCCTGCTGGCACTGCTCTTCCCAATGCACCCCAGGACACCATTGCCCTTCCTGGCCACCAGGACACACTGCTGCTCATGGACAGCTTGCTGTCCATCAAAAACTAATAACTAATAAAGACGTCAACAAAACAATCTAATCAAGATGTTGTTTACTTCAGCAATTACATTTGATCCTAAACAATCCTAAAGAAAAAGGTTGTGCCAACATTCTTATCCTGTGTGATTTTTTTAACCTTCAGCTGAGTGTTTACAATAAGACTTTATTGACTTCCTATGCTATTGGACTATCGTTTAATTTGCTAACACCAAGAAATGACTAGACTTCATCAAATAAACTTCCTAAACATGTGGGGGGAGGGGTTTGGTGGGGTTTTTTTAGGTTTTTTTTGTTTTGTTTTTTTAGGGGGGGGAATACTAACACATTCAATATTTACTACCTGGGTTCACAGTGGAAAAAAGTTCATTATAACAAATACAGTTTATATGGTTTATTTTTGATCTTTCATTTCATAGGGATAAATATCAGCTCATTGACTGCCAAACATGAAACCATCATAGCAACAAGGGCATTGGTACCTTAAGAAACAGAAATTGAAATGATGATTTGACATAATCTGAAAATATCTCCTGAGAAACTGATGGTCTGAAATACAGTGTAGCAAATTTGTAGATGACAAAAACTAGATTCCTGTTGCCTTTGGCACTACAGAACTGAGAGAAAAATGTGTCATCCATCTCTGAAAAAAACAAACAAACCAGACCTAGTATTTAAACAGTTAGCAATTTAAGAGGAAGCAAATTCGGAATTTCAGTTTATGGAAACACTGGCCTGAAAAAAGTGAACTAAGTTACAACTTCAGAAACTCCCCTTGCCCCCCAACTCCACATTCTGCTTTTCATCACCTGGCAAATATCTTTCATTTTCATATCATTCATAACACACATTTTTCTGTTTGAATGAACACCAAATCACAGGAAAATTATGATCTATAACCCAAACAAACAAACAAACAAACAAACAAACAAACAAACAGTTGGGACATCATTTTACACACACACACACAGACACATACACACATATAAATATATATAATACTACAAATTCAGCAATCCTACGTATGGAAAGCTGTGCAATGTTGAGCTTTAGGTTATGATGTTTCACTGCAGGGTCTCCTTGTGTCTGGGAAAAACATGCATGCTGTATCATTGCTACTTGACTTCACAGCTGTCCAGGCAAGGAAGTTCTTCTTTTGCATGAATTAAGATTTTACACAGTGCCAGGCATTTAGCAGCAGAATTTTTAAGATAAATTTTGTAAATATTTTCTTACATGGAAGCTGAGAAACCCTTTTCAATAGAGAAAGTAAGAAGCATTTCTGCTTCTGGTTATTTTTACCACTTAAAGAGAGAAAGTGAAATACTGACAGGAACTGTTTCCAAGTACAAATTTCAAAGAAGGGAGTCACTGTGAAAAAGTCCTTGGATATTTCCCATTTAGTCATTGTTACTGCTCCACCCACACAACCAACATGGTTTGTGAAACTTAAGTGAAATAAAAAGACTTGCACACTCTTAACCTAACAGAGAATTGAAAATTTCATAGAAGAAAAGTGAAGCAGGTTGACCAGAGAGGTTGTAGAACCTGGAGATATGGACATATTTAAGAACTGTCTGGACACAATCCAATGCCTTGTGCTCTGGGATGCCCCTGCTTGAGCAGGGAGGTCGGACCAGATGTCACCCTGTGGCCTTTACCAATATGACCCATTTGTGACTCTGTGAAAAGGCAAAAGGTACATGAATCCATAAAGCTTATCTTTGAGAGACTACATTTCTACAAGTCCATTTTCTATTTCATAAAAGCAGTGACAGCTTAAGAGAGAAAGTTCAAGAGTCTACAGGCACATATGATGAAAAGTCCAACATTATCTCAGACTCACTAGCCATAGGTAATATATTCAAGATTTTGGTGATTTATCCAAACAAATGATACAACTATAAGATCTGTACTTGCTTATAATCTAGAATTCAGGTGTCCTTGTGCACTATAGGAATCTGACTTCACCCCAATTAAAAGGTACTTTTTTTGTACTAGTCATGTACAAAAGCTCTTTTATGAATTCAGGCTTTAGCAAAGTGGCAGCAGTTCAGGAGCAAAGTTTGGATTGATCTTGGCTATGCAGTATTATTATAGCCAATAATACTGGCTTTTTTATCATAATGACAATCATATTCCTCCTAAATTATCATAAATGTTGTGTGATGTGTTCCTGCAGTCCCATGCCTGGGGTTAGTGCTTATTTCCGTGAGAAGTCCACAGCAAGTTAGTGGGGCTGTGCAATGATCTAGGTACTGAAAGTCATCATATGTTAGTATGAAGAAGAAAATGGCCCTTTCTTTGCTAGCAAACTCAGTGACAGTTAGTCACTTTACTAGAAAAGAGTTTCTGCAGTAAAAAATCTTGCTCTGAGGTATGCATGGATACCTTAATTCTCATTTGGCTGAGACTGTACATGTACTTACAGGATATACTGATTTGAAAGGTGAAAATCAGAGCAAAAAGATTACCTACTACAGTCAAGACAGTAAAAATTGAGAACGCTCTGTTATTTTAGTTCTGTTTAGCTGAAGAAAGTATAATACATTGAACAAACCTATTGGTGAAAGAAACTGGGTTTCTGTTCTTTACAGATTTCTTCAAAATCTTTTTTCTCTTACTGTTTTGGCTGCTCTTTTCTCCCAATGGTATAATTCACACCAAATGAAGACAAGTTTTCTTTTAGTGAATGAAGAACTCAAATTAAGTTTGGAAAGCAAAAGCACTAACAAGAATGTCAGTCTAGCCTGTTTTCTTTTTTTCAATAAATGGAGCAGGTTTTTTCATAGCCAGGTGATTTCAGGTGAAGGACATCTGATTTTTAGACATGCAGACCTATTCGCCATTAATTTTTCCTGGCCACTTTTTCAAATTCATCTTCAATTTTAGGCTACAGAGTGTCATGAGTGTAAATGAAACAAAATTTGAACTTTTCTCTGCATTTCAATGTTTCTTTTCTCTAAAAGTTGTTCATAAATAGCATATGAATACCAATAAAGAGTGATTACATGGAAAAGCTCAGCAGAAATGTTCAGTCTAAAATGATACCATTATCTACAGCAAAAGCAACAGGTTAAAGAGGAAAAAAATTTTCTGACATAACCTAAACATAATCTAACATTCTAACGTAATCCCATTCCAGTGTTTTCAGGAGATATCCCAATCAGAAGTATGGTAAAACCTAGCAATTAGGTCATGTGTGCAACTCAGGAACATATAGTCAAAATTTTATCCATAGTTCTTTGATGACTTTAGCATAGAGACACATTTTCAGCATTTTAGTCCCATTACCTTTGACAGTCTTCTGTTCAAACACCAAGTTCTGAATGCACGGAGATCACCGAATAATAGAACAGTAGCAAGATGTTTTCCAGATACACAGTTTCAATGGATGGAGTAAAAAGAAGATTTAGACACTCTGAAACAAATTTTCCTGAATATGCTCGGTTTTATCCAGAGGCAGAGAAGGAATTCTGAATTCTTACAAACGTATTTCACATCCCTCTGGTTCTCTCTGTTCTGCTATGCTTATTATTTTTTTCTTTCTTTTGTGACTGGAAACAATTACCAACACCTTTTTTTTTAGCATTTTCCACAGATTTAGAAGCAGTAGCTTGCTAACTACAGAACATTTACTTGATTGCTCACAAGGCCTAATACAGCATCTCATGCAGTGTTAGCAAAGTAATTATCACGATTTACAGGTAGTGCTGAGAGACCTCGCATTTGGAGCCCTACCTGTGTAGGATCATCCTTGGCCTGGGCTGATTCAGCTGCCTGTGACTCAGCTGTATCTGGCACCAGAGTTCCCTTCAGTGTATTTGCACAGCACCAACAGTGCTGGCCCACAGAGACAGGAGATAGCCCTAGCACAGGAATACAGTGTACCAACATTTGCTCTCCAATATGATGATGTGATATAGCAATAGAAATACACTGTGACCCTGTTTCTGTGCACCTCTAAAGGAATGTGTCTGGAAGAAAAAATACATGTGGGCTTGGTCTCTACCTCTGTCCAGTGGAGGATATGTCTCATGGTTTAGAACTTCTGTTTAGCTAGGGAATAAAGAAATACTTTCTAGTCCTGGTACTAACTGATAAAGACTCACACTTTGAACATATTTCTGAAATAAGTGCCATAGAACTTGCATGTAATTGCAAAAACATTTTTATGTTTTGAAATAGTAAGAAAATTTACTGGTATCTGAGCAATCCACTTCTGAATACTCTTAGAAACTGAATTTTCTTCCTCTCTGCCATATATGTAAGCACAGCTTTACATACATGTGTACCTCAAGAGCAGGATTTTATCAGTTAAATGGTGCTAACAGCCACTGAAAGTGCACTGCATGTCATGATTAAGCTCTCTGACATAAATCTTGAGTACATATTTCTCTAAAGATTAGATACTCTTTAAATAGAAAAACATAAAACAGCACTGAGAGACTAAAACCAAATGATTCACTATCAGAGGGGGTAGAATCCCAAGCATGGGAGAAAGCATTTCTCTACATGGAAGATCTTGCACTGGCATTTGATTTGCCTTAAAGACAGTCTTGCTCTGCTAGGTAGTAAACTGGGTTTTATATTTCATTTTCAGAGAAACCTGAAGCATGCACTCAGACCACCATACTTCAATTCACTGCCTTTAAGAGAAAACACCACTTTGAGAAGGAGAAAGCCACAAAAAACAGACAAAGTCTCCAGGTTACGTGCTACAGGCCAATACCTGCTTTTCGTTGGTTGGTTGGTTGGTTGGTTTGCATCATAATACATTTAGTAGAATTTAAAGATGCAAACACATATTCTAAATTCCATTTTCCAGATGACTTCAGATATGAAGCAGAATTCTTATACTCCAAATAATGCAAATTTTGTGAATTAATGACTGTATAATTAGTGAACATGTAAAACCTTTATAAATGCAATATCATTTTAAATCTGATTTTTTTTAAAAAGGTGAGTACAAATCATCCTTTCATCTAAAATGATATTTCTATGGTCATTACACTGTTACTTTAAAGAGCATGAAACTAGAAGACTAGTCAATAAAACATTCAGACAACATTTACTCTAACATTTTAGTTATCTCTTCCCTTTCTCTGAACCAGTTTGCATCTATGTACGCTAAGCAATGAAACTAGCAGGAAATGAAGGACTGGTTTAGAATTTATCTGTTACTCTTATTCCACAGGAATTTCTAGTGATTCGATCACTGCGGGTGCATGCCCTGAGTTGGGAAACAGAACCAATGTCATCTAGCTTTTGATAGGAGAGCTCAACACTGTTCAGTTTTCCAGCAAACATGTGACAAAACATAACTAATTAACTGCCAGAACTTTGTATGCTCTCCATTTGGCAGTGCTGGAATTTTAACTTATGCAGATGATTCTCTCTTTTTTACCTTCAGAAAGTTTTTACAACCTCTTTTGTCTTACATACAATTTTCTTCATGAACCTATCTTAGATTATGTGGTATTCTTCAGGAAAACAGGAAATAATGGCAACACTCAGACTAGAAGTCCTGCCTGCAAGTGGTTAGTATGCTCTGGAACCTCACAGTTACAAGAAAAATTGAAAAAATACAGCTTACTCCAGAACTGTTCATAAAGTTCATTAAGCACAAGTGCAGGGATATGCAGGTGGCTAAAATGATGGAGTCATGAGTGAGGAATCCAGAAATACTGAATCTAGTTGTAATGTTAGTCGTACCAAAAGCTGAAGAAAGTGATTCCGGGAGGAAACAGTTTCCCATCTTTCAGAAAAGCACACCTGTTCTGTTTAGAATAATAATGTCAACAGTAAAAAGATGATAGTTTTGCTCAACAGAAGAGATCAGGATGATAGATTTGTCAACTTGTAGACAGAAGTTGTCTAAATGATTGTGGCTCATGTAAGTAGCTATATGAAGAGCTCTCTGATTTCTACAGCAAAACTGAGTGCCTAGTTCTGCTCAGTTATCTACATTTCTTGTGGAGTAAAAAAAAAGCAAATTAAAAAGAAAACTGTGGGAGGGTAGGCTGGCACAAGCAATCAGTTCTTAGCTACCAGAGATTCATTATCACCTGAAAGCAGTCATCAGAAGTCTCAGTAATCCCTATCAAATAAGGTGTGTTCTCTTAAAAGCATTAAGGACCATTTTAAAAGGCTTTGCGTCCTGCTTTGTTTTCAGTAAACAAAAAAATGCAGGCTTAGTGCTGACATTCTGATATGACATATAGTATGTAATAATATAAATCTGTAATTACTAGACGGAAAGGAGAAAATGTCCTTGGATTTTCCTTGTCCTTGGAAATGTCCAGACAAATATAAGAAACTAAGACTTTTAATCCCCTCTAAAATGTATCCTTAATGAGCATGCTCAATATTATTTTAATATATACCCTTTTATTGTATTCATAAGCTGATCAAATCAGCAGAAGTGGAAAACTATGTGGTTTTGGTTTTAAATATATCTTGCTTGTTTGTGGTGAGAGAGAAACATAGTAAAGAAAATTGCTTATTTTAATTAAGAGAAGAAATAGAAGTCTCTGTAGTTCTTTACATATATAGGGAAAAAAAATCTCACCAAATTAACATATCACTGTCTGTCTTGAAACAGCATGCTAAATTTTACCTCCTGCATAAGTCATATTCTGGAGAGAGACTTTTGAAGCAAAAGGTTTCATTACCCACTGCTACTCAGAAGACTCTAAGCAGCAGCTCTTACTGCATTTGCAGATTTCTAGAAATTGTTTCTGAATCTTATTTTTTTTTAAGTCTGAAAAAGTAGATCTTCCTAAGTGTAATTTTATAACTCTCCTTCAAACATTGGTTCATGCTTACCAGATATGTAAAACCAAAGGAAAGTAAAAATGACATTACTAATGTGGGCCTAAAATAATATCTGTGTGTATGCTGGACTCTGTACTCTGAACTTCCACAGTTAGTAGCTCAGATCAGCATGGCAAGGATGGCAAGACAAAAAAATTACTTGGATTATCTGATCTCACTCCTCTGGTGGAGGTAACTAGAACTTTAGTATCCTGCAGTGACTGAGCACTCTGTACTGCCATTCTTATGCAAAAGTTTTGACAAAGTGAAGATGTAAGAAAAATCTTAAATATTCTGCATTGGCAAAATGATCCAGCTGCAACAACTGATGGTTTCATCAAAATTCATCCAGTGGAGCTGTGCACCTCTGGCTCTCCTGGTAGCATAAACTTGTTCTGGCGTAGGCATGACATACAATTAGACTTCTCCCCACACCACCAAGAATGTAAGTTGTAAAGTAAAAAACTCATCAGCATAAAACTAATTCCTATGAATTGTCTGAAAGAGACTCAACCCGAAAAACGTGTTTATACCAGATCATCACTCTGCCACAGCATTTTTGATCTAGAACTATGAGTCTTAAAACTGACTTCAGTATATTGTTAATACATGCCTTCAATCACACATATATAAAAGTAAATAATAGTAGCTTTCCCATCTCAGATATTTTGTGAATAAATACATTGGTATGGAATGTCATAAATGTCCTCTATATAAACATCATCATCAATCCCATTGAACAGTGATTATACAAAAAAGAAAAATGTGTTTGACTACCCCTAAAGCTCCAGATTTTCTGCAGTTACCTCACTAGCTTGTATGCTATAAGCAGCATTACATGGAATTCAGTATGGAATTTTGTCTGGGGAAGGGATAATGTTCTTTACAATAGTTAGATTTGTGCTGGAAACAAGTGTTGATAACTCGGATGTTTTTGTTACCACGGAGCAGCGTTTAGACAGCATCAAGACCTTTATTGCTCCTCAAGGGACCCCACCAACAGGGTGCACAAGAAGCTAGGAGGGTACACAGTTGGGACCACTGACCCAAGGGATTCAATATACCATGGTGTCACGCTTGGCTTATAAAGACGGGGGAAGAAGGGGGAAGGACCTGGGATATTGAGTGTGATGGTGTTTGTCTTCCCAAGTCAGTGTTACACCTGACTAAGCCCTGTTTTTCTGGGATTGTTTAACACTTGTCTGCCTATGGGAAATGAGTGCATTTCTTGTCTTGCTTTGCTTGCATGCATGGCTTTTGCCTTACCTATGAAACTGTCCTTATCTCACCTCAAAGTGTTCTTACTTTTACTTTTCTGGTTCTGTCCCCCCTCCTACCCCAAGGGACAGTGAGTGAGTTGCACTTGGTTACCAGCTGGACATAAACCATGATGAGGGCAATCTACTAAAATGATAATTGTAGAAAATTAGATTGTAACAAGCAATCTAGTACCACAACTAGTGGCAACTCCAGTCCCATCTGTCTCATTTTTGTACACCTGCACATAGCTGGCAGACCCCAGGGCACTATGAGGAGACCCTGGGAGTGTGAGAAGAAAAACATGGTAAATGAGATACATTACTTGTAATTTACTGAGAGTTTACTTACATCATATAGCACCGTTAGAGAGTATATGCAGGAGTGGAAAAAAAATGTTTGGGTACTTGTTTGGTTCAGCACAAAGAAGAAAGACATTTTCTCTTGCTTTAGGATGCTTTTTTGAAAGTAGAGTAGTCAGGGGGTCTGCTCACTCTTGGAACAGGACCTGGGACTGGGACTCAGTGTTCCCCGTTCGTCATATATAACCAGTGTCACCACTATCTGCAGTTCTTAAAACTTCCTCTGCAAGAGTTCTGTAAGACAGTTTAGTCCTGCCCACCGAGGTGAAATATAATATGAAGTGTCTCGGTCCCTCTGCGAGCCTCTCAGAAGCCCTGGGCCAGTCCCGAGTCGGCAGACACCGGGGGGCAGCCCCAACACGGCCGACAGCGGGGAGACACTCTGTGTGTGTGCCCCGAGGGTACTGAGGGCACCTGGGCTGGCAGGGAGACACTGTCTGTGTGTGCCCCGAGGGTGCTGAGGGCACCTGGGCTGACAGCAGGGAGACACTGTCTGTGTGTGCCCCGAGGGTACTGAGGGCACCTGGGCTGGCAGGGAGACACTCTCTGTGTGTGCCCCGAGGGTGCTGAGGGCACCTGGGCTGGCAGGGAGACACTCTCTGTGCCCCGAGGGTGCTGAGGGCACCTGGGCTGGCAGCAGGGAGACACTCTCTGTGCCCCGAGGGTGCTGAGGGCACCTGGGCTGGCAGGGAGACACTCTCTGTGTGTGCCCCGAGGGTACTGAGGGCACCTGGGCTGGGGGCAGACACTCTCTGTGCCCCGAGGGTACTGAGGGCACCTGGGCTGGCAGGGAGACACTCTCTGTGTGTGCCCCGAGGCTACTGAGGGCACCTGGGCTGACAGCAGGGAGACACTCTCTGTGTGTGCCCCGAGGGTGCTGAGGGCACCTGGGCTGACAGCAGGGAGACACTCTCTGTGCCCCAAGGGTGCTGAGGTCACCTGGGCTGGCAGGGAGACACTCTCTGTGCCCCGAGGGTGCTGAAGGCACCTGGGCTGGGCGCCTTTGCTGCAGAAGAGACACCAGAGACATCGGTAGAAGATAAAGGGCCGACTCTTAGCAGGGGTTAATCCAAGGTTTTATTAGGAGTCCCAAAGGAGCTCCTGCACCTGCCGAGAGCCCCAGGAGATGTGCCAAGGTTACATTTAAAGGGAGGTGGAAGCCAAAAGTAGACAACATTTTACCAACCAGTGTGTGACCCTAAAGGATGGGTACTGGGGGATGGACATATAGGACAGCGTATGGGGCAAGGCTTGGGGGGCTGACTCCCAGCCTCTGGCTGATCACTCCACGACTTGGACCGAAACTTCTGGATGGAGGGATGGGATGCTGAGTGATTGACAGAGAGCCAGGGTGGGGGTTTGGGGATGATCTCATCCCGGGAGAGGGATAACACAGGTAAAGGGAGGGGAGTACAGTCTGGGATAAACCATTTGGGAAAAATATGGGAATACAAAACAAAACTACTTCAAAGTATTACAAAGTATAAAAACACACTACAACAATGAAGCAGTTTACTTTAAAAATCTGAAAGGAAATTTTGAGAAGTCTTGATAGTATTAGATTATTCTCATCTTCCATTTTTCTATTTGAAGCTAGTTAAAGCTGCAGATTCTGAATACATTAAACAAAATGCCAACCACTCTAAAGATTCAGAGCTGAGCCAGATGGCACATCTGACTGCAGTGTATATGAGCCACTGTACTCCTACTGCTGTGAAAAGCAGAAACTGAAGCATCAGTGGATGAAGCTAATTTACCAGGAATCTCTCTTGCGGCTCTGACCTAGGGCAGCCACAGGCTCTAAGTGGTGTGACTGTTGCACATAGGTTTGAGTAAACATGTGACAAAGTTGTTTTATAAATATCATGGAAGATAAAAACTGGAGTGAAGTAAGGACCTTAAACAAAATGGAAGAAAAATGGAAGCAGAACATTGAAATGCGGTGTTATTTCTTGTTTTAACACACATGGGCACACAATAGTTCCTTCTGCACTGGAATTCAATGTGCATGAGTCAGCCTGTCCGATATCAGCAATTACAGCTATAAATGCAGAGCTATTATGCACTCATGTTGTGTAGCTTGGGAGTAGTCCATTCTACCAGGAACAAAAAGGTCTTGAGCAGCTTACGGTTCTTAACCATTCTCAAGCAGCAAGCAGGCAGTCAACTGTGCAGCCTTGCTTCACACAGCAGGAATTCAGCTCCAGCACTCTGCTCCCTGAGAAGGGCCCAGGGCCCTGTAGGAGTGACATTTTCTTGCATGCAGCAGTGTTGCAGATGAAGCCCCAGTAACCTCCCATTTTCATCAGCAGGAAATCTTTGCACATTTTTTCTCACAGCTTCCTTTCCACAGTCATTCATTTACACTGATTTATAGCCTTCCTCACTGTCCTCCTCAATTCTTCCCCCCCAATTTTTTCCTGAGGCCTGAAAAACTTAATATGGAAAGTACATGTTGGGGGAATTAACAATCTGGAATTTTTGCATTCTCTGCATGGATAGGAACGACCAGGTGGATGATGCCAGTGGTCCTGATCAGGGCGCATGTCTGCTGGTGACTGGCCCAGAAAGCAGTTTTATATGAGACACAGAATTCGGAGCTCAAATGTGACAAATGAGGAGAAACAAAATGAGAGGCAAGGAAGGTGACCTGCTCCTCTGATCCTGACCTCTGGTCCAGGCTGAAAGGCTCAGCCCTGAACAGGGGTTGAGAACAGGGGCTAAGACATGCTGAGAAAGCTCGAGCTGCTCAGCCTGCAAGAGAGAAGGTTGCATGGAGATTCCATAGCAACCTTCCAGTATCTGAAGGGGGCCTTCAGGGAAGCTAAACTCTTGGTCATGAAGAGAGAGCTAAGACGAAGACTAATGGGTACAAATTGAAAGAGAGGAAATTTAGGGAGAAACTTCTTAGTGTGAGCAGTGGAGCCAGAGCCCCCTGTCACAAAGAGGCCAACAGGGGCCGTCACTCTCGGTGCAGCACCGCAGCCTCGCACGGCCTCAGAGCGGCGCGCAGCCCTCACAGCCCCTTCAAACGCGTCTCCCGCGGACCTGGGACCACAGAGCCCAGCTGCTCACCCGGGCCGTGCCGCAAAGAGCTCCCAGAGCGCCCTCATCCGCAGGGCGAGGGGAAGTGGCCGGGCCCGGGCGGGGAGGCCTGGCCGGACGCCCACCGAGCGGTCCCGCCGCCGGGCCTCGGCACGGGCGGGAGGGAGGAGCTGATGGCGGGAGGAGCCGTGCCGCGGCCCCGCCTCCCGCCGTCTTCTGCGCTGGAGGCGAGCGAGCGCGGCAGTGCCGGCCGGCAGCGCCGGGGGCGGCAGCTCGGTGCCCTCTCCGGCCTCGGGTGCTCGGCGGGGCGCCGGCGGCGAGGGGCCGCCCCGCAGGAGCGGTGCCCGTCCCGGTCTGGCCGCGGGCAGCGCGGAGCTTGCCCTGCCCTGCCCTGCCCTGCCCTGCCCTGCCCCGCCGTGTGTCCCCGGCTGCGGACGGGCGGGCGGGCGCGGCGTGCCCAGGGACTGCGGCGCGGGCTCTCCGGGTTAGTCTGATTATGTTTTTATTGCTGTCCAGTTCGGCTGCAGGGAGAAGGGCTGGGGGGAAGGCGGGCGGCGCAGGGCGGAGACCGGCGGGGCCCCCGAGCCGGGCTGGGGCAAGTGCTGAGCCGCGCCGGGGGCGGCGGGTCCCTGTCCCCGCCGGGAGCCCCGGCGGCACCCGGGCCCTGAGGGACCGGCGGAAAGCGTGTCTCGTTCCTGTGCTGTGTATATATATATGTGCGTGTGTGTGTGTCTGTCGGTCTGTCTGTCTTCGTTTTGGGAGGGGGGAGATTTGTCTGTAAACTTCCACGGACTTTTAAGTCTCTTAATTGTGGGGTTGAAGCACTTTAAGGAAAAAGAGCACCCAGCAGCATGTGGGGGAACGGTGGGAGGTGGGTTCCTGCGTGCCTAAGGCGCTGGCCATTTCGGGATTGGACTCTGCTGCAGCTAAATGGGCTTTTCCAGGTGCACGCAGCGATCCCCGTGGAGGTCCGGCTGGGCGCTGGAGGGAGAGCGGGGCTGGACGGGACTTCTGTGCACAAGAGGCTGGTTTTGCTGAATAGAGCCCGCTGGCAGGAAGGTCCTTAAATAGTAAACTTACGTGTAAGTACCATAAAGTATCTTCTGTAAAATAGCAATCTCTCCAACACCCTGCTTAGGTGATCATAGGTTTTGGGGTTATCCTCTGCTTCCCTCTTTTCTCTTTAATGCTGCCTCTTAAAAGCTAAGCTATGGTACATACTATTACTTTAGGGAAACTTGGTGTTGGTGTTGTTATCTTTCCCTGAGGAAATGTAAATAGACTTGCTTCATATTACTTCTGAAAGGATATTGCTTAAGGTGAAGAAACAGAGAGTTTGTTCCTTTTATTTTGTTAGAGAGTCGTGTATTTGTGTAGATGATTTGACACTAACATTTGGATAATGTAAGGCGAAGAGGGCTTAGGTCAATGTTAAAACCACAGAAATTCTTCTTAAAATGAACCTAAGGAGAATTGACAGTTCTGAAATTTATGAATTTGTATTGTAGCACCCACTGGACTTTTTTATGTTGCAATGTAAATTTATAGGATGTTTATCTCATAGTTTATTACTGTTGAGATGCTTATAATGAAGTTCATTAAATCGTGTCTCAAAATTCTTCCATCTTCAAAGTGGAGAATACATGTTCTGATGAATGCCTAATGTAGTTGTTACTCTGACTCTTCCAAAACCTATAATAATACTTAATTGGTCACCTCTTTCTCCACCCAAATATTTTTTCCTCTCCATAATCTATTGGGTTTTTTGCTTACAGCCATTTCAAAACTGATTCAGAAAAACCAAAATTTAACACAATTATTCAAATCTCTTTTGCTTTTAAAGATCAGTGTCTAATAAATAATTTATTGGGTGAAAATAAAACAGGACTGTAAATATGTTCCTCCTAATTATTTTTATTTTACTGCATTACATTCTTTCCTTGATTCTTCCCTTCCTGCAATTAGATAAAACAAGGAGTTGAAAATAATTCTAAGTCTGGGAATCAATCCTTAAGCCATTACAAGCAGCAGGAGGTTTCTTTCTCTAAATTCATTGGGCGATAGTTAAAGGGTGTCTTTCGTTATATGTTTGGATATTCTTGATATTGGAAGAATTGAAATGTGTGCCTAAGAATAAGCATTTGGTCACATGTTTTACTCTAATAGGGTGTGTTTGTGGAATGGTGTTGATTTCTCTCTTTCTTGTCCAGCCTGTAGGGAGCTAAAAGGTTTTTTTCTTTTACTTTTGACACCAGTAGAATGGGCTAGAAACTATAAAAACTGCTTTCTCTGTGGTCATGTAATGTGCTCCATGTGCTGTTGAAAATGTGCCTACTGATTCTTCCAGTCCTGAACATACTGTACCTAATCAGTGTGTTTATATTCTGTGTAACCAAGGCACGTTAGGTGCGTTAGCATTCTTGGCTACTTTGGAGGAGAAACTGGCAACAACCTTTCCTTGGGCAGCTGGTTACAAGGCACTGCCTCCCCCTTTCCCCCCAGCTCACATTTGGTTTTAAGGGTAGATAAGGGCTGGCACAGCTTCTATGCCCTTTTCAGCACCCTGCACAATACAGTGCTGTGCTAGCAATTGCTGAGAGCCTGCCTAAAGGTTTGTCTTACACAGTGATTGAAGAATGTGTACTTGTTGGTGTTGCAGTGTGATTGCTTTTGTTATGTGACCACCTCCTGTGAGGAGGTAACCTGCTTAGTGGATAAGGGAAAGGCTATGGATGTAGGCTACCTGGACTTTACTGAAGCCTTTGGTACTGTCTCCCACAGCATTCTCCTGGAGAAGCTGGCAACCCATGGCTTTTCCAGCTGCCCTCTCTGCTGGTTAAAACTACTGGCTTGATGTCCAGGCTCAGACAGCGGTGGTAAATGGAATTACATCCAGCTGGTGGCTGGTCACAAGAGATGTTTCCCAGAGCTCAGTCAATTTTTAAGGTTTTTATTGGTGATCTGGATGAGAGGATTGAGTATACCCTCAGTAAGTTTGCAGGCAACACCAAGTGGGGCAGGAGTTTTCATCGGCTTGAAGGTAGGAAGGTTCTGCAGAGGGATCTGGACAGGCTGGATTGGTTGGCAAGGCAGGGGTATGAGGTTCAACGTGCCACACTAGGCCCTGCACTTGGGTCACAACCGCTCCATTGAGTGCTACAGGCTGGTGCAGAGTGGCTGGAAAGGGGCCCAATGGAAAAGGGCCTGGAGATGCTGGTCGACATCAGCTGAACATGAGCCAGTGTGTGTCTGGGAGGCCAAGAAGGCTCCTGGCATCCTGGCTTGTACCAACAATAGTGTGGCCAGCAAGACCAGGGCAGGGATTGTCCTCCTCTACTCAGCAGTGGTGAGGCCACACCTCAAATCCTGTGCTCAGTTCTGGGCCCCTCACTGCAGGACAGATGTTGAGACGCTGGAAGGGCAACGGAGCTGGGGAAAGGTCTGGAGCACAAGCCCTGTGAGAAGTGGTTGAGGGAGGTGGGGTTGTTCAGTCTGGAGAAAAGGAGGATCAGGGGAGGCTGAAAGTAGGATGTAGCTAAGTAGGGGTCATTCTACTCTCCCAGGTAACAATTGGGCAAGAGGAAAAGGCCTTAAGCTGCACTAAGGAAGGTTTAGATAAGGTATTAGGAAAAATTTCTTCATGGGAAGGGTGGTCAGACGTTGGAGAGGAGTGCCCAGGGGAGTAGCTGAATCATCATGCCTGGACACATTCAAAAGATGGGTAGACATGGACCAGTGGTGGACCTGGCACAGTCAGGCTAACAGCTATGACCCTAAGTATCTTTTCCAACCTAAATGATTCTATGATTCTAGTGCTTGTAGTTATGTGATGCCATATTTGAAATTTATATATTGTAGAAGGTAAAAAGCAAACTTCAATGATCAGGCAAAATAAAATGTGCATTTAGGAGTATATTGATGAGCAGTTGGATATGTGTTTTATTGATTAAAACCCCATATTAGATAATAGCAAGCTCTACACAAGTTAACTGCAATGGAATGCTTTTTCAAGTTAAGTCTTCGCTGGCGTAGCAAGTGGGAATTGGGATCATGGTCTTCACATCTTCTTTGCTGGGCATCCTGCCATTCAGTGCTAGATACAGTTTTGACCATTCCTTCTCTATGTGTAATTTGTATTTGAATCAGTTTTGTACTGTCAGTATTTGTAATAGTGTCACCACTGATACTCTGAATTTTATTTTCCTCAAATAGATCAAGTATGTAATTTGTTGCTGCAGGTTCCTGTTGTGGTTATGTGGTCACGTGTGTTGTGTTATTCTTCACATTTTTACAGTTCCAAAAGACCTTTTCTCCTCGCAAGTGAGCAAGAAACTTGAAGTCCTCCTTCAGTGAACTGGAAATTCCATTTTTTTACGTTCCTTCTTCATTCTGCAGTAGTGACTGGAAAACCATATCAACCTGTTGCAAGGTACAATTTACAACTATTTATTCCTGTTTCCTCCTTTCAGTAAAGCTGGTCTGTTTTATTTGTCATCAGTGAAGCAGGAGGAAGTTGCAAGTGTTGCAAGTGCATTGTTTATTTTCACTGCTGTCTAGATGTGCTTGTGTTTTGTATTTTGAAAAATGAAATTTTTAAGTAAGAGTAAGCTCACAATAGTTGCTTCAGAGTGTCACAGCTATGATATGCATCATAATAAAAAAAACTAAGTTACTTGGAAAATTTTTTGTGATTTGTGATTTGTGCTGTGCATTTTCATAGTCATAGGATGCTTCTGTCTAGTAAAGCAGGTGCTGGATGATGGCCATTTTATTAACGGTGCTCATTTTTATTGCTGTTTTAGCTCAAGATTCATGTATTTTGTGATTGTGTGCCACCTGGCCCACCTCCTGCTTGGTACCCTCTGTTTTTTTATGTGATGCTTGTAACTGCAGTATTTTAAATTCTATAGATAGTGATGTACCTTTTAAAATGTCTCTTTAAGATCAGACAACAGACCCTGGAGCTGAGACACAGGAGCTGAAAGATTCATTCAGTGTTGTATAAGAAATGTGTGACTGCAGATCAAGACCCAGTGTTGGTAAGATGATTTTTATTCTCTTCTAAAGGAGACCATTTCACTGTGAATCATGAAACTCATCCTATGAAAAAAACCAAAACTATCAGGCTTCTGGAATCAGGTTCCACTTGGCACCTTTTATCTTTGTGCAAACTTAGAATTTGGCAGTATTTTGGCAAGGGAAAATATAAATTGAAAAGTCTATCTCGATGTCCTTTTGTGGAGCTTTTAGTTTATGACCACAATTATATTATGCATTATGAACACAAATACAAAGATCCTTTGATTGCACAAATACTTAAAATCAATATCCTTCCACAATAGAAATCTTGGTGCAATTTGCATTAGTTGACAGTTATTAAGCCTTGTTAACAGCTTCAGAAACTTAGTTAACTGTGCCACTTGAACTGGAGAAAACTGCTGCCATTTAAGATTACAGCTTGGTGAGCAGTGCAGTTTAATGAGATGTTGCCTTCAGCACCAAAGCTGACTAAAAATGCTACAACTGTTATGGCAGTTTGCCACTTTTTTGGCTGTAGTTGCACAACTGTTGATAAGGCTTTGTGATAATATCGGATCACTGAATGGATCTGAATTAAAAATAGCTTTGCAAGAACAAAAGAAACCACTGTGAAGGGCAGCTGTCTTTCAACTAGCTCTTTAGCTGGGGCAATTTGCAGGTTCTACCTGCATTTGTGGGGCTGTGCGGTGGGGGGTGGGGGAGTGTAAATGGCAGGCAACCGGCCTAAGAGGAGTGGAATTGATAAACTGAGACCTGATAGTTTCTCTTGCTCTTGAGAAGATGATTGAGTGTGTGAAATTGCTGTTGGTGTTCATTTGATCTAGTCAAGAGAGAGGAACTTGTTGCTTGGTTTTAACAGTTTGGTGTTGCCTTGTCCCCAGCCTGAATCTCACTTTCTGTGCCCACTGGCGGTTTTGCCTCTTGTTGCTGCTACTTTGTAGCAAAATTAGCTACTTTTACTACTCTGTAGCAAAGCCCATGGTCAGATTAGTGCATGCCAAGGGAGTCAATGGACTGGATTCTCCTTGCCCTGTGTGCAGAGATTCCCATTCTTTGCTATCTGGGAAAGTAATTTGCTTTCTTTCTCCTGGTGAGTTTGTTTTCACAAGAAGTTCTTGGCCTGAGTACCAGTGTGAATCAGCTAAATGGCAGAGGATACATCCATGCGGCTAGATGATGGCTTAACTACAGGGGAGCTACAGGCCAATCATGTGCCTAGCAAAATTAGGACGTAGATCCTCCTGGAAATGTGCTCTGGTGCATAGAAAATAAAGATATGTTTGGTGCCAGCCAACATGGCTTCTGTAAGGGCAAACTGTGCCTGAAAAATTTGATGGGTTTCTATAACAGGGTTATAGAGTTGGTAGTTAGGAGCAGCTGACACCACCTACCTGGACTTACACAAAACATTGACACTGTTCCTTGTCTCTAAACTGAAGAGACATGGGTTTGGCAGGTGGACAGCTTGTTGGATGAGGAATTGGCTGGATGATCACACTCAAAGAGTTGGGGTCAATAGCTCAATGTCCAAGTGGAGGGCAGTGGTGACTGGTGTCCTCAGGGGCTGGTATTGGGAGCAGAGATATTTAACAGCTTTGTTGGTGACAGGGACCATGGCATGGAGTGCACCCTCAGCAGCTGTGCTGAAAACACCAAACTGTGCGGTGTCAATGTGCTGGAGGGCAGGGATGGCATCCAGTGGGACTGTGACAGGCTTGAGAGTCTTATGTGGATCTCATATAGGTCCTGCATGAAGGTTGTGTCAATTCCAAGCACAGATACAGGTTGGGAGAAGAATGGATAAAGAACAGCCATGTGTAGAAGACTTGGAGTTGCTGGTTGATGAGAGGCTGGACATGGCTGGGCAATGTGCACGTGCAGCCTGGAGACCCAGCCACATCCTGGGCTGCATCCAAAGCAGCGTGGGCAGCAGGGCAGTGGAGGCGGTACTGCCCCTCTGCTCTGCTCTGGTGAGACTCCAGCTGCAGGGCTGCATCCAGCTCTTTGTCCCAGCACAGGAAGGAAATGGACCTGTTGGAGAGAGTCGTGAGGAGGGCCATGAAGATGATGTGGAACAGCTGGAACAACTCTCCTATGAAGACAGGCTGAGCAAGCTGGGGATATTCAGCCTGAAAAAGAGAAGGTTCTAGGGAGACCTTAGACCAGCCTTCCAATACCTAAAGGGGGTAAGAGTGTTGGTGAGGGACTCTTGATGAGGTCATTTAGTGATATGACAATGGGGAATGGCTTTAAACTGAAGAGGATAGGTTTAGATTAGATATTACAAATAAATTCTGTACTTTGAGGGTGATGAGACTTGGGAACAGGTTGTTCAGAGAAATAGTGGAAACTTTTTGTCCCTGGAAGTGTTCAAGGCCAGCTTGGATGGGGCATTGAGCAACCTGGTCTGGTGAAGGTGTACCTGGTCTGCCTGTGGCTAGTGGGGCTATAGCTAGATAATGTTTAAGAATGCTTTCAATCCAAACCATTCTACGATTCTGTGATTAATTGTTGGAGGGGTCTGCCCGTCACCCTCCAGGTCTCAGTGTAGCTATTCCCAACAGCAGCAGCTGGGGGAGCAGGGACATACTAGCAGCAGCAGCCTGATGGTAGTCCCAGGTCTGTACTAAGGCTGGCAGCCTGTGCTGGCCTCTGGTCTGTGTCAGCAGCTCTTGCTGACTGGCATATGTAGAAAAGTTTCCCAGTGCTAGAATGGCATTGCCATTTAGTTATGGAAAATCTTGTGAAGTCTCCTGCCATTAGCCACTGGCCCATGAGAGCCAGTAAATGTTTACTCTTGGATTCATTACAAACTGTTGTTTCTTCCCCAAATCTTTTTTTTTTTTTTCAGTTCATGAAGAGGCATAACTGAATGAGATAGCAGATCTCAAACTGTGGTTTTCTCCTTACTAATGGCAGTAACAGGGCCATGGGCTATATGTCAAATGACCTTTAGTTGGTTTTCTGAAGATTTCTGCTGATCTCTTAGTGATTTGGAGGGAAATTTGTAATCTGCTGGCTTACAAAATTTGGGAAATGTGAGCTTTTTGTTTGTCTTTTTCTTACCCAAGTGAACTCAGTTGCTGGTAAAACATTTTAAACACTTGTGTGCCAGAAAATTTGGAAGAAGCCAGTTTTTTATTTGGGTAGTGTAAAAATCCATACCAGTTCTGTCTATCTCCAATTAGAAGATAATTAAAAATATTTATTTTGGGTCAAAAGAATAGTCTCGATGGCTATGTACCTTCTCTAACCCAATATGTAAAGCTGCATTATTAAAAAGGAGTTGAGAAATTTATGGGGCTCCTATTAGACCTATACTGAAAATCTTCAACGTATGATTGAGCTAAATGGTAAGATTCTGGGATATCCTGGTTACTGCTAAGATAATTTTCTGGTGTCTGCAGATGCTCTCCCTTTTTATACCTAATTTAAGTCTTGGTCTTAATGTGTTGTAAGAGCTTTTTGACAGGAGTAATGCAGTGGCCATCGAGGTCATGGCCATGTTGAGTCTGGCAGGGAGCACTACACAGAATCAAAACTATCTCAGACAAGAACACTGAACTTCATTTTCATTAGTGCTGTCTGAGTTAAGTTTTTTTGAGCACTGTATTACTTAGTTACTTTAGTGTCAAAATTGACATTCAAAGCTCTGTCAAGGGATGAGTCAGCTGTGTTGTAATCCTTTGTCTTTGGTGTCTCTCTTCCTCTAGGGTTTTACAAATTTGAGAAGGCTTGTTACTGATTTGTCTGAACAGACAAATATTTCTGTATGCTTAATTCTGGCAAAACATTGCTAAGAAAATATATAGTCCTATTCAGCCTTTTCTCCCTAGTATGTTGACTGACCATATTGGGAGTGATTTATCTGAGGATGGAGGGGTGAAAATTGCCTTCTAGGCTGTAAGAGAGGTTGCCATGCAGTGTAGTCTTTTGGAGTATGAGTCAAGGTAAAGACAGTACTTTTACTGTCTTCATTGTGCAATGCATTATCAGCAGATCCACACCTGCGGGTGCTGATTGGGATCTCTGTATTTCTTTGTGATATGTTTAATGTGAGATTCTTCACTGAGGAGAGGGGATGGTCTGGTGTGGAGATTGCCTCTTACTCAGCTGACCCAGCTCCTGGTCACCAGGCTGCAGAGAGATTCAGTGGTGTTTCTATGGTTAAACAAGCTGCCTGCAAAGAAGAAGGGTCATGTGTCTTATCTTGCATGAAGGAGTGCACCCTATGACAAAATTGCGTTCACGGCTTCTGCCAAAACTCATGCCTTTGCTTGAGTTTGAGTGATGTGGAAGTCAGTGTGGTAACTGTATAAGGTATGAGACAGTCATACATGTCTGCATGAAGGCTGGCACACAGAGAAGCCTTTGAGGGACTGGTACTTTAGCTCTTTTCATCTCACTCAACTTTGAGGAAAAGAAACTTTCACATTCCAAGTTGTAATGGAAGCTGCTGAGAGGGAAGAGATTTCCACCAAGTTTAGTCACTTTGTTCAACATGAAAACAAAGGAAGTATTGTGAAGAGCTTTCTGGCTAGAAAACAGTAAATCTTCTCATGGGAGTCCACAGTTTCTGGTTTTGTTTTTAGTACAAACATGATGATGTAACAAAGTCATTTTGTTAAATAATGATACTTGTATGTTTAATGTTATCAGTTTTTGTTTACACTACAAACTTTTTTGCCAGCTATTCATAGATTGCTATAGTAGGACTCTTAAATACAGCAATGGAAAGAGCATTATTGTGTATTTCTCAAGGGCAATAGAAATCTGAATTGGAAACTTACTTTGCTTAGAGCCTTTGCTGGTCTTTCCACTAGAAATAGTTTTTTCCACTGGGAATGTGGATGAGAAAGGGTCATAGTCTTTCTGATCACATTTCCTGTGATTGTTAGACTTCTGCTGAAATTTGTGGTGCTGCTAGCATATAAGCAGATGTGGTGCTTCTGAGACTACTTTAATCTTCAGGCCTGTCAGCGTGATGATTCTTAGTGTATGCAGAAGGCAGAGGTGGCATTCTTAAAGATGTGTCTGTTTTCTAGGCAGAAGAACACACAAAAGGTTACTATATGGGGTGCAAATAATGGAATCTAAGATATTAAAATTACCTAAAATTGAAGCACAAATACCTGTATAATTTTAACAGATCTTCTAATATTCTGATATTACTAGACAAAACAATGCAAAATTTTAGCGTTGATAATGAGAAGGAGGAGTTTGAGACCTCTTCAATAAAACAATCCATCCAATCAGAAGATGGTCTTAATTGACCATCTGAATACAAAATTGCTTGAGTAGTTTATAACCATAAATATTTAGGTTAAGATGGCTCACATACTGCTTTTCATTTTAAATATATTTCTTATTCAAAGTCTTATGCTTAAGTTTCTGAAGACAAAAAAAGATTCCAACAGTAGGAGGAGTGACCTACTTGTTAGCCTGCAAAGCTTTTAATTAAGTCTTGGAGTATTGTAAACTGTCATCTCTGTGCAGTCCCAAGCTCTCTGTCGGGAGTTTTGTAGAACACGGGCAACTAATTTTGACCTGTCCATGGAGAAATATTTTAATTGTCTGCATCTGAAAGAGCAGATTCAGTACTGTGGTGTTCTCATGCAAAATAGCCGAGAAACATATGAATGTCTAGCAGAACTAGGTGTTTTGTATGGCTGCCCCAGGCCTATGTTTAGTGTTTGCAAGTTTGCTTCTCTTTCTGTAGGTTTCTATCCTGCCAGAGAACATACTGGGTTTTGTTGTGTGTTGGTGTCTATCTAGGCGAGACTTTTGTTGTGTTTTTCATACACTTATGTTGGAGTCTGAAGTATTACTACTAACAGGCAGACCCCATCTAGGACTGTCTGTGTTATTTGACTGCCTCTCTATAGCAGAGTAGCAAAACTGGAAGCTTTGAGCAGCAGATGAATACTTTGAGTCATCTACAGCACATACAGGCTGCAATGAGGGCAGTGTTTCCTTCATTTTTTCCTTCTTACCTCAACAGACCAGGCTGTTATTATTGTTATAACTATGTGAGCAGAGGCCTTCCTGTTGTGCTGTTATTAACAAAAGTGAACATGCAAAGCTTTGGGATAAAAGAGGAAATGTATTTGAAACTACTCGTCAGAGTTACTGGTTCCCAGCTTGAGATCATTGCATTCTGCTAACAGCTGAACTGATCAATTCACTTCCTCTTTTCAGTTGCAACCCAGTAAGTCACTAAATTATTGCTTTGCTGATTAGTATTCTGACTTTTCTTTACAGGCTTGTTTCTAAAGGGGAATCTGTGACTTGCGCTTGTCTGACTCCTAATTTTAATAGATACTCCGCTTGCTATGGAAGGCTGATAGTATTGTGAGACATATGTACAATGCAACACCAAGAAAGGAGATTGCTATCTCTGTGTTTCAGCAATGTACATTAGCAGTATTTTCCTACTATATAAATAATTAAAGGTGTAGTTTAAAATGGAAAAAAGAGCCATTATATGTTCAATCTCTGGGAGCTCCAGCATCTAGATTTAGCTGTATTTCTTTGGGATCTGAAGTCTGTCATACTGAAGCCCTAACAGAATGTGTGTTGTGTGTTACTGACTTCTGAGTTTGTAAGTATTTTCCTGTTTTTAGTTTGAACCTACCCAGCTTCTTGTTTTTTATGCTTTATGTCACAGAAGTGACAGGAGTTCTACATGATGGAGGATTGACATATCAAACTGATCATCTGAGAACAGTACCCTCTTTACCATAGTTTCTCTAGAGGAAATGTTGTATAAGGATTCTGATAGTAATTGAGTTCTGAGGAACTCTTCTTTGAACTTGCACAAGAAAGATTGCTGTAGTTTAAGTGCACTTGTGATCAAAATGTAACTTTGGTGCAGCCCCAAAGCAGTTGTGCATCATAGGAAAATCCTACCTCATATTTTTTGGTGCTTGAATTTATTTACCTGTGATGTAAAAATGACAATTTTTAAACAGATGTGTGACCATATGTGGAGGTCAATTATTAACTAGTAAGCAGCCATGAACATATGCACAATTACTAAGTGCAGCTACCCTCATCACTCGTCTTGACTCCTTATACTTTGTGCACATACACTGTGCAAACTATCTGTAATTCAAAATTGCCCTTTGCATCTTACCACTGGTGCCAAAAAGATTTTTGCTTTTTATATATTTTCCATATATTCATAGCTCTGTAGAATACTATTACAAAGTTATATAGGTCCTTAACTAACTGTAGTCTAGGTAATACTGTCCTACCCTTTCACTTAGATTTTAGAACAATAAGCTAATTTTCTTGGAGTCTTTAATCTTGCCTCTGTAGTGAACCAAGGAGATTATTATTATTTTCTCCATGTATCATAGACATAATACATGTGTGGTTAGCAGCTGGGGAAGGTGGAGGGGGCTTAAGTAGGGGCAGAAACAAAAATGTGGTTAATTAATTAACTATTCCTCTAATTGGATTATTTCTGTTAAGTATGCTAATTTTTTCAAACTTATGAAATTGTCAGGGTCCTGTATTATGTGTGCATTTCACCATATTTGCTCTATGAATGACCTTCATTTAAGGTAAATGCATTTTATCATCTTAATATTGCTTGGCTTGTAATTTTAGCCATCACCACTTGGATCACTTGGTTCCAATGGTGATATTCCACGGTTCCACTTCACTTGGTATGAAGTGATAATCTGCGTCAACAGAAGTTTGAAACCTGATGAAGACCCTTTTGTGTGATCCTACTGTTGGTGTTCTCTTTGTTAGTTTGCTGTTCAGGCTTATTCTCATCCCCTCTCTGTCCCTCTGAGAAGTGTAGGAGCTGAAGTGGTGCGATCTGAATCTAGGTGTTCCTTGGACAAACAAGGGGAACCCTGCTAGGTGTAGGTGTGTACCCTGATACAAAGGTTGCAATGGATCTTCTAGCTGGTCATGGCTTTTGCATACTTGCTTGCATTTCTGTTACGTGGGCAAGGACCCCCTCTGGCCCTCACTATCATTTACCCGATGGCAGTGTTGCCAGTGCCCTAAATCAGCCTTGTGCACAGTGGTGTGGGCCGGTGTGCCCCAGGCACAGCTGGCAGAAGGCAGGCATCATTGTAGTGTTGATGCAGGTGACTGATGGTGAGGAGCTTGGTGTCTGGAGACATGTAACGTGGTACCATAGAGAACTGATGCACATCCATAGTCTATGCCTGGTTTTGGTCCATCTTAAACTTAAAAAAGAATTGTGAAAGTCACCTATGATTGAAGGACTGTCTGATCTCTTTGCTTGTGATGTGACACTGTAAAAACCAGTGTGGCTTTGTATGTTTCATTCTTCTCACATCAGGTTGTATTTGAGTAATTAGAAGTTCTCTTTGAACAAAAAAATTACTCTGAAACAAATATATTTTTTATTAAATTATGACAGTGTGAATTGTGGGACAACCCCCCCCCCATCTGTACTAATTGGGATTGGTAGCAAATTTGCTTCACTTAATTTTTAAAAATAATAGCATATATTGCCAAATCATAATCCAGTTTAGATTGTACATTTGCCTTTTGAAAGGAAGATGCTCATGTTTGGTTTTGTTAGTTTTTTTCCCCTCACCCTGATAGAGGCTAAAAAATGGAGTAATTTATTTCAGAAATATAAGCCACAGTAATTAGGATAAGACATCTTTTAAACTTTTTCCATGCATGGCATTATTGCAGCTCTTATTGGAGCTGAATTTTACCTGTTTATAACTGCATCCCTATGCCAGGCTGATTCTGTGGTCAGAAGGATCTTGGAAGTCACAGGGATACAGCAGTGTCAAGCTGCTTATATTTTTTTTCCAGAAGTCAGGGAGATTTTCTTGTGGTTGTTTCGGGTTCAAGGAAGAGCTTAAATCTAAAATAATCATATTCACTTAATTTTCTTCTGAAATTATCTGGTCTATTCAAATGTTGTTCACACATGTATTATCAAACTTTGAATTGAATTTATGTAGTTAACAAATACGATCTGAAATTTCCTCAGCCTTGATGTTCAGTATATTTCTGACTTAATGTGGTGTAACAAGATAACAAAATACTATGGCCAGTATGAAAGCACACAGGTACATAGTTTGTTTAGTATGGTTAAACTGGAGGTTAAAATGCAAGTGGCAATTTTAGATGAAGTTAGATGTATAATATCAGACTGTGTTACGAAGTAAATTACAAGTTTTTTTCTTGGCTTTGAATTGTTGGTTTTTTGGGGGGGTTTTGGTTTTTTTTGGCTGTGAGGTTTTTTGTTCTATTTTGTTTAGGGGATTTTTGGTTTTTTATTTGGTTGGTTGGTTTGTTTGTTTGGGGGCTTTTTGGTGGGTTGTTTTTTGGGGTATTTTTTGATTGGTTGGTTTGTTGTTTTTTTTTTTTTTTCTTGTCACAGCATTACATTAATAGAAGAATGTAGTTTACCTGCAAATAAATGGTGGTATGGATGAAAAGTGTGGCTCATAAATGTTGAGTTAAAAAACAAAAGATGCTTTATGATATTTTTGTTGGCTGCTATTGAACAAATCTTTGATTCTTTCATAGATCTTCAAAGCAGAAAGAGTTTATCTTAAAACTTGAGGTGTAATTACAGGGATATACACTTCTTTGAGGGATTTAACTTGTTTGTCAAAAAGTAAACTTTTTCCTCAGTGTTCTCAACACTCTAATATTGTGCTAAAGCATCACAAATGACATGAAATCTGCTAGAAATATGTATTTTTATGAAGTACTTTGACAGAGTAAGCAACTAAGTTTAGTAAAAAATTATGCTTAGTTTTTGTATTTGCAATAATCTCTAGGGATCCTATTGACAAATGTCTGGCTGGGATTTAGTAATTGCTTGGATTTAAACTTTGTTTTAGTAGCAGCCACATTAAATGCTTGGATGTTTGCTTGCAGTGCTCTTAATATTGATTATCCTTTTATGCAGAGTGCATTTGACACAGTGGGGATTATTGCAATTAAAAGCAGCAAAAGTTTGGCTGAAAAGGTTGGAAGCAAAAAGAATTTGACTTAGATGTTTTGGCTAATTAAAATGTACAGCAGATGTGATAAAGGAAGGTGGATGTTCAGAGTCTTTCTGTGGGACCTCAGAAATTGACTCTGTGAATTTGTTACTTTCACCATCAGCTGTAAGTGATATTTAGAATGGGTTTTGCAAACTCTGAGAAATACTGTGCAATATGAATTAACAAAGTGAAAATGATAGCATGTCTTTAATATACTAAAGGCTGGGATTTGCAAGAGCACCCTGAAACTTGGAAGGATGAGGAATAAAATCTTCAGTGGTTTTCTTAAAGCTTTTATGAGGTTTGCTGGACACAGTGTCTTCATCATTAAAATTGAATGTAAATTTTCAAACACAATTTTTACACAGCACAAAATTCATCTTCACATTTTGTTGAAGAATTGAAGCTAGCTGTTACATGGAAATGAGTAGTTCAGCAAGATGCAGCTGGTTCTTGTAGCCTCAGTTCTGGTTGTGTAGATTTGTTGTATAAGGCACTGGAGCTAAAAGCATTTCATGAAGTGCAATACATAAGACCTGGGCTATATAAGTTTTTGCTTTTTATTAAAAGCTTGCACTTAGTTTGTCAGTCCTTTGCAACAACCTGTCCCTTAAAACCTGGGACATGAGGAGAAAATCAGGGCTAACACCATAAGACCCACTGAGCTGCTGCAGCTCCTTCTGGCAGAAGTGAGGATTCCAAAGGTCCAGCCTTTTTTTCTGTGAGAGACTCTGTGAGAGACTCTTAAGGACTCAAATAAGTAAGCTGTAGGAACTGTACCTTTAAGGGCAAACTGAAGAACAGAAACACAATATAGTGGGTACAGGGAAGGGTAAGATCCCATGATTGAGGCCCATTTCCACCTGTGTGTTTCCTGTGGTTTGTCTCTGTCTTGCAGGAGAGCATGTTGCCTGTCCCTGTGCAGGGTAAGCAAATGCAGGCTGTGAACCTGCTTGTGCTCTAAGGTTTCTCAGAGACTCCAGCAGCACACAGAATCAGACTTCACTGTAAAATATCTGTTTTCTACTGGGCCTTGACCATGTATTTCCTGCCATATATTCTATTAGGTAACTTTTTATTTGTACCTATGAAATATTGGAATATATTCTGTTCTGTCACAGACATTCTCTTGACACACAACACTGTGTGCATATAAGTGAGAATCAGACCTGGTATTCAGGGAATAATTGGCAAAGCCAGCAGTGATGTTGGGAAGTTACAAGGTCATTTGTGATATTTCCATCTGTTTATTTACCTTATCTTCAAGAGAATAAGGTATAATGCTCAGACAGTGAATCATCATTCTAGGTGTGTGCAATGGGTATTAAACGTAGAGCAAGAAAAAGAATACCATTTGTTCCAGTTTTAACTTTGTTGCACTGATAGCAGCTAGCAAAGGTGAGTGACAACAGTAGCAAAAGCCAACTTAAAAGAAATGTTACTCTTAGGTATCCTGGGAATTGTATGTATGAAATAATTTCAATTGTGTTGTGTTCTGCTGAATTAACACCAAAAATCCTTGTGATGTCATCTTTAAAAATCAGTCTACAATGGCAAAATGTATCCCTACATATCTGGGTTTCACTGGGAAGAGGAATTCTCATTCTTGCTCAGTCAGAATTGGATTTATTTGGCTGTGGCCCATGAAACATGGTTCTGCAGCTCCTGTACCTCCTATTGACAAGAAATTTTTTCTTTTCATCTAGCAATGCAACTTAAGAATGCCAGTAATTAACAGAAATTTTGGCTAATCAAAGTCTTACAAAAATGCAATGGAAAGTAGTTTGTATGTTTAGTTGATATGATAAAGAGACTTGAAAGTCAGGAGTCAGTCAGATCTAACACTGTTGCAGTGCCACACAATAAAATTCTAATTTATTTGAATACAGTATAAGACAAGTTAAGATAAATTTCTCTTAATGAAAATTCACAAGTTTCCAACATCAACTATGCATTGAAGAGGCTGTTACTCACTGATTCATTATTCATATTATGCCATAATTTAAAAAATACAGTATTAGATTTGCTTTGAAATGTTTAGTATTTCAAATATTGTAAGAACATATATGTAAGAATGTGCTGTTATTATGCGTTACTATTATTATTATTTTATAGTGTCCTATTGCTTTTGATACTATTCTTCAGCAAAAATGTGTCTTTTTTAATTGTAAATTATGTGGGAACAAATTCCTTCCCCATTTCACAGTTTTGATGTCATGTTCAGTTGAGAATATTTTTCATTTTACCACTGCATGTTAGCCACAAATTGTATTTTATAAGCTTTATCTCTGTGCACGTATACACATGTCCAGTATATGTATGTGTGCCATCAGTCTAGTGGAAGGTGTTTCTGACCTTCACAGGGAGTTAGAAATAGCTGAACATAAAGGCCTCTTCCAACCCAAACAATTCCATGATCATAATATAGCTAAATAAGGTGTAGTAGTAATAAAATGTAATGTAGACAAAATACGTAATATACGTGTATACAAATTGTGTCCGCGTGTATAAAAGCATTCTTTAACTTATCTATGAAGGGCTTTTCTGAACTCAAGAAAGATTTCCATTTCATGTATTTCCTTTCATTACAATATGCCTGCCTAATGGCTTAAAAATGTGCTTTTACAGAGATGAAAAGCATATGCTGTTTTCAAACGTCTACTCTGAACAGTGGTATTTTTAAATTCCTGTTTGTTTCTAGTAAAATTGAGGACATTGACCACAAGTTTGTGAGTACTTACAGAATAGCTTTTTCTGTCTTGAATGATATTATGGAGGTGGGGGGAATGGCTGTTAAGCAGGTAATTTCAAACAACAATTCACTGGAAAATGTGTGAATTAGGGTGACTTTCCTCTCACCCCAGTTTTATTTAGATCCTGTAAGAACTCTAACATATCTTGCATGATTCTCTAGTATTAATGTATAAACTTTACAGGTTGTTTGGCCTATAAGTGTCTGTGCTTCAACTACATGAACGATTCTGTCTTTTGCTACTTGTCCCGCTGCTACAAGGAAATCTAGATGTTTTTGGTAAGAAGCATAGTCCTTCCTTGAAGTTGTAACTCAAGAAAGCTTCTTGGAAGCAAGTTAAAATACCTAATGCACTTTTTGTGCAACTCAGATATTGAAATTGGAAAATACTCTTTCAGTTGCACCGTTGAAGCATTAATAGAGCTTTGCTGTGCAGGCATGAAACCAATAAGCACTCCCTTTTCAGATTTCCTTAGTTATCAAGAGAGGTGGGCAAAGCTGTACTCCAGATCTTTGCAAGCACTGACGGTTAAGCCTGACCACCAAAATATAAAAAATACTCTTGACTGTCATGCTGCTTCAAGAAGCATGCTGAGGTCCTAAAGCAATTGTAATAAGTGCAGTTAAAACTTCCCCATTAAGTGCACTTGAAATAACCCATTTTCATATGGGATTGTAAGAAACTGGGCTGCTTTTATGAGTTTTTAAAATATGTCCCCTCAGTGGTTATCGCTGGCCTCTCATAAAATGTTGTCCAGATAGTCCTGTCTGGAGCTACAGCATATTGCAGATACAGCCTCTGGGGCCTTCTCTTTTTTCAAATATATAATTTCTTAAATCCAGGACTCTGTTTTGAGTCTGTGCTAAACACAGCTTTAAAAACTACTATTTCAAGACAAAATAGTTTTTAAAAAGTTTCATGCAAAGTAGCACTAACTTTCTTTTTCAGGGAATTTCCTTAAATACCATTCAGAGACATAGTGCCTGTTGTTGGGTTGTGCACTACTGATAACTCATGCATGTCATTTGACAATAAAAAGTTTTAGCAGTGGAAAATCTTAGAGGGGAGAGAGAATATCAGGCTGAGGATGGTGGGTGAAAAGCCTTTCATTTTCTAGTCTGTTGCAGAACCACACTTTTCTCACCTGGCTTTTCTGCACTGCATAAAGATGCACCACTAACTCACTTGCCGGTACTTTATCTACCAAGGCAATTTTTCTAGAGTGGTCAACTTACCTCTCCTTTTTCTTGTGTTTATCTTTGCTTTTTTCCTTATTCTCCTGAGATTTGGATAATATACTTGTTTGAGGTGACATTTACAGAGATTTATGTAGCCTGGCTCCTGTGTGAGATATGAAATACTTTGGGCTTTCACTATTTATGCTCTAAAATGGGGATAAGAGAGGCATCTTATATTTGAGAATAAATACTGTTTTTATTTAAGTAAATGTAAATATATCATAAAGTATCTTTTACAAATAATAACGAGGGCTGAATTTTTTCATACTAAGAGACACTGGACTTGTACTACTTTATTGTGTTCTTAATAAGTAATGCAGCAAAATTAAGTGTGCATTTTTTTAACAAAGTGGTATGCTATTGTTTCCTTAGGATTAGTTTTGCTATTCCTGTTCTATGAGATTATTTCTGAAGCTACTGCAATAGAGGTGGGGGTTTTGTGACACAAGTACTTTCACTTTTTTTTTAATTAAAACAAAAAAAACCCGAAAAACAGGACCAGATTCTGCCAGCAACCAAGTTTCAAAGCAATTTCACTAAGGCAGTAGTAATGCAGGAAGTAAGGGAAACACATTTCTTCAGAAACAACTTGCTTCTCTTATTTTTGAGCCATTTCTAGTGATACTGAAAGTTGTTCCCACTGGAAATAATGGTGCATGGTGCCAAATGATATCAGGAAGCTATATTGAGAGAAGTTTGCAGTGACAAAGTTACAGTACAAGAAGGTAGTGGTGAAACTTTGTCATGTAGGAGCACACATACTGCAGCATACTGTCAAAATAGCATTGATTTAATGAGCTGCAAAGGCAGCTTTTGGACATGCATCTCAAATTTAGCACTGATAAAATGGTGTGTTCTGCAAAAAGCCTACTTGGAATGTATTTATGGAATGTCTTCATGTTCAAAAATATTAATAAATTTCTTTTGAGACAGGGTGTTGGCGGGGGAGGAAAATCATGCTGGTTTTTTCCCTTATTATTAAATATGTATAATCCTGGTAAGAATTATATAACAAGCTGCAAAAGGGGAAAAACAAATGTGTTTCAAGTTATCCTAAGAGCATTAGTATAGTTAATGGTGAAATGTGGAATCTAGCAGGACTGTAGGGCATTTGAAATCACAAAGATAGTCCAGATGTTAAAAATAATTTTTTTACAAATTACGCTGAGGTCACAAAGGAACAAACCTGATGAAGGACATATTTGTAGCTAGAAATTGTCATCATGTCCAGGATGAAGCAATGTGAGAAAAATTCAGGCCTCTGTATGGTGTCCCCTCTTCTGTGGGATAAGAAAAAAAGGCCTCAGGCTGTGCATGCTGATTGTGGTGCTTCATGTTTATACCTTGCAAAGATGGTGTGAGACTTGAGGTCTGTGTAAAAAACCAATAGGTGGACTCCTTCTCTGCTTCAATAAGGCATACATAGATTAGTTCTGCTAATGTAGGATGAATATAAGAGTGAGAGAGTGCAAAGCTGTTTCAGTCATAGAAATACTTTCATATAAAATATTTTGTTTGTATACAAATAGCAACTTCTGTCAGTGCAGAAGTAGGAGGAAAACAATTTCCCTATCCAGACTGCTATGAATACATCCAGTGCAAGATATGTAGAAAAATGATCAGAGGTCTGACAGGCTGAGAGAGTTGGAATTCTTCAGCCTGGAGAAGAGAAGGCTTCAGGAAGACCTTATTGCATCTTTCAGTACCTAAAAGGGGCCTACAAGAAAGCTGGCAATGGACTTTTGACAAGGCCATGTAGTGACAAGGGCAAGGCTAATGGCTTTAAACTGTGAGAAGATGGATTAGCTATTAGGAAGAAATTCTTTACTATGTGGTGATGGGACACTGGAACTAGTTGCCCACAGAAGGTCAGGTTGGATGGTGCTCTGAGCAACCTGGCCTAGTGAGAGGTGCTATGCCAGTGGAGTTGGAACAACATGATCTTTAAGGCCTCTTCCAGCCCAAGCCATTCTATGATCCTATAAACTGCTATACTAAAATTCACAAATGAATGCTTTTTGCTGGAATTGTGGCCATGAGATGTAAATAGTGATAGCCTGTGTTTATGTCTCAGGGCCTATAGTTAGGCTTCTATGCAACTTGGAAGAAAAACCTTTGCATACAATATTTGCTGTTTTGTTTATTCTGTGATCTCTTTCTCGTGATATAATTGATAGAGGAAAAGAAAGGGTGCATGAACAGTAGGTGCCCATTGTAAAGCCTCTCTGTTATAAAAATAAAAAAATGTATTGTAGAGGTAACTTCACTCACTCAAACCTTTTCTGCTTTATTGTGATTGGGCTTCTCATCTACATGAGGCTAATTTTAGACCCTGGTAACAGAGGTTAGAAAGAAATTGAAACTTATGCCTTTGTCCAATTTGCAAGAACGGTGTAACACAGAACTCTTGCCAAGTGGAGGTTCACATCTTGCTCCTTTGACTGTGTCCCTTAGTTCAGAGGTTCCTTTCATAACCATAAAATTATCCAAACAGAGAATATGCAAATGCAACTTTTTGCTATAGATCAGTGTACACCTAGACTTCCAGATGTGTCTGTTTTGCTTGGAAAAACACCATTTGGAGGATCATCACAAATGTGAACAGTAATTTAATCTTACTTGCCTGACTGGGTTTTAAAATATGCTTTACCTGCATTTCTACTAAAGATCAATGTATTTGAAATAACCATTCAGGAAGATGTTTCCCAATGTTGACAGCATGTATTGCAGTAAAAGCAGTGTTTAATATCTTGCTGAATTTTTCAATATGTGTTGTTGTTTCTGTTTTAGCCAAAGCTATGCATAAATTTAATACCTCAGATTGATCCATCTGAAAATATTGCTGTACTTGATATATTCCTCACAGAGATGCATTAAAATATGCCTGTGGGTTTTTTGCCTTTTATTTTTTTCCTTAATTAAAGAAAGGGAAAAAAAATTGTTTTCTTTGCTCTCTTTCTTACAATCAGCTCTTTATTGACTTTTTAAATGTATTTTTTTCCCTTCCCCTCAGTACCCTTTTGACCATTCAAATTTAATGGCACTGAAGGCCTGTTTTAGCAGACCAAAGCAGAAATCATTTCCTATGCATGTGTTTCTGATTAATGGGTATGTTCCTTCTACTTTGGTTCTCTTGCTCTTCATCCACTACACCTTCCCATTCCTCCTTTCTTCCCAGTTCAGTTGTGCACAGTGTCTTGTTGGGTATCTCCCTTCCTTTTTTGCCTTTTTTGCTCTTTATTTTTACTTTGTTTCCCATCCCAACTTGCTCCCTGTGCTCATTTGCACCCTTCCTGTCTGTTTTATGCACAAAAGTCTTCAAAGTGAAAGAAAGGATGCTTTTTAGCTAGATTTAGTTTTCTTCTTGCTCTGAGGACATAAACAAAGTGCAAAGGAAATGGACAAAGTGAGAGACAGAGAGAGACTTCAGAAGCCTTGGCTGATTTCTGAGCAAAGAAAGGTACACATCCTCACAGAGATGCATGCCATGCAGGTATGAAATGCCCCTAGAGATTCCCCTTCTGTCCCGCCAGCCTCATACGTGTCAGTTCTTGGGAGCTATGTTTGTTATGCAGAGTTCCTGTGGTACCTGTAACTCAATGGTATGGAAGGAGATGCCTCCAAACCCAAGTTTGTGACCTGCTGGGCCCACTGATGCAAGAGGTTTTTCAGAGGCTGGTGTACAAAAACAGGCACCTACTATAAATTTCTACCAACAATTTTTGGTAGAACAAGATATCATGGATTAGTTATAAAATTATTTTTTCTAATTAGTTATGTTAATTAGAAAACCACATCATTGCTATGATTTGGAGAAATTCCTGACAGAAGCATCTACCAAAAAAAATTGCTTGATCACTGCCTTACTGCTATAGGGGAGATGGATTTGCCATCCGCTGCTGTGTTAAGTCTGTATATCTTCTTTCTGTCATAGCCTGACTTCACCATCACCTAGCAACTCCTCCATTCTCTTGAAAAAAACTGCAAGCTCAGACCTGTATCTCCAAACCAGTGCTTTTTACTGAAAACCTTTTGCTTTGAAGGGAGATGTGGATAATGTAGTTTTTTCAGCTTTAATACCAGACCAGTGTTAGTCACTGCATGTTAACAGCAGCTTTTAAAATGTGATTACACCTTCAGACCAGCCTTGTGAGGCATCTTATTGTCTAGCCTTCCTCTCTCACTTTTCCATGTGCACGCACTGACTCGCACGCAGACACACAAGCACACCAGCCACAGCTGGTAAAACTCAGTAAAGGTTTTTAGCTGATCTAAACCTAAAGGTTTTCTTAAGCTAATGGCTGCCTTTTACAAGCATCTGAGTAATGCTGTGCTCTGCAAGAAAATTGTTCATGCCACCATCACCATTTTTGTGACAACCTGCTGCACCTGTTTCTGCAGTGAAGGTGACCATCTGTCTGTCCCCTGGCCATCCTTGCTGCTAAAATGATGATGAAGGATAAGCAGGCAGGCTTGTCTGGCTGGCTCTTGTCTTGCAGTATTCTTGTCCTTTATTTAGCAATCCTTGGTTGCTAATGCTGGGCTACACCTCAGTGCTCTTATAATGCTGCCATATTGCAAGCAAAACTGAAGACCGGTTTATTTCTATAAAGTAAAAGCATAGCCAGCGAGAATGAAATTTTAATGAATATCACTTTTCTCTTACATAGCTAATCATCAGGCTCCCTATTCCCAGGAACAAGACAGAAAACAGAAAGGTTCGGGGGCTACACACTGTTAACAACAACTCGTCAAAGGCAATTTTCTATAAATGCATTTAAAATATGTGCTGTTGAATATACCAATCTTTGTCATCTCAGACTAAAAACCCCCAATCCAGTAGCCAGTAAAATTGTAGGCTGAAAAAGGTATTTGATTTATTTAATCACATGTTCCAGCAGATTAATGCTGGATAAGGAATAATAAAATAGGCTATTGCATTGTACACCTTAAATTGTAAGAACACTCTGCTCCTGGGATAATGTGTGGCTGAATTCTTGGGGTTTTTCCACTTTAGTCTATGGAATCTTTATAATATTCATAGCCATGTTTCATCTTGTCAGAATCTTGTTTTTTTTTCTAGTTAATAATTCATAAAACAGTATACATTGAGCAAAGACTGTGATTAGTTGTGTGGGTTTTTTCTTTCTAAATGCTGAAAGCTGTATTTTTACCTTCTGAAAACTATGGTGTGGGCTGTTAACTGACTTACAGATAATACTGGATGCCTTTTCTAACCTACTTATAATGATGCTTGCAACCCAGTTATAATGATGCAGTGTGCGGTGGAGATATTGTTTCAAAGGGCTTTTGTGTGAAGGAAGGAGATTCTTATTTAAGCCTCTCAAGAATTCAGAGACATTTTAATTTGTGGGAAAACTCACACTCATTTTCTTGGAAGAGTTCACAGGTTCTGGTGTCAGGTTGTGTATGGGTCTTCTACAAAGCTACCACCCACTGCTTACTCTTGTTGCTGGTGGTAAACTGTCTTCTTTTTGTTTTAAGTCCTGCTCACGTGTACATGGACACTTTTAAATTGAAAGGGCAAATTTATGTGCAGATGTGTTCTTTACTTACAGTGGTAGCATAAGATTTTGAATTTTCCTATAATATTTCCAGCTAGGATATTTAAATCCAGCTAGTCCTTTGCAAAGAAGTTCAAGGGGAGGGAGACTGAGATGGTGCTTCTATATTGTTTGTTAACTTGCATTTTTTTAATACAAAAATGTTCAAGGTGATGCAACTATATGTGGAGTATAAACAATTTCAGAAGAATAATAGTGTTTCAGAACTGGCAAAAACATCTAGTAATGACTTCATCTTACTTTCTTGCTGCCAAAACTGTTCAGGGACAGGTTTTTCAATTTGGTTTGGCAAGTGAAAGACTATTGGAGACAATTTGTATGTAATTTGTCTGGAAATAACTACTTTTAAAGGTTTATTTGAAAACATTTTTATTGCCATTTAAAAAATCTGTGACTGTGTCCATGCCTTAAAACAGTTGTATGTGTTTCTTACCACGATATATCTCATGTTACTTGATGTCAGTAGAGTAGATAGTAGTGTGTTGATGTGGTTTGGATTTGTATATTCCAGTGCAGATATGCTCGTAATTCAGCTGAGTGCCAAAGCATACTGTTGGGGAAAAAAAGTAGTCACTTGCGCATTCTGATCTGTTCATTCAAGGCATGGCTTGGAGAACAACGATGCCTTTTACTGGTCTTAAAAATCTGAGAGCCAGACGCAGTTAAGGGATATTGGGTTTTTACCTCGGTATTTTAATAAGGATCCTTATTGGTGCACCACTTCACCAAGGTGGGATGCGCTGCAACGTGCACACACGACAGATCATGTGTACAATTTATAGACTATACAAATCAGCATATCTAACAAGGACAACCCAGTGGGAGGCCTGGATAAATGGCGTGATATTTCCTCATGCATGGAATTTCACCCGGGATGGGCCAAATCTGGTTTACAGGATATGTTCTAGAGAGGACATTGGTTTTCCAAGATAGTGTAGGGTTTTCTGGCCTAAAGGCCTCCTACTGTGAGGCCTTTAGGATGTTTGATCTCCTGGCCTAACAGAGTATAGGACTATGCTAAGTTATCATACTTAAGGAGTTACAAATATGCATGCTAAGAGTACTGAGGATACATGAAATTTATGTGAAAGGTACACAAAAGCAAAGGCAAAAAGATAATCTTGGCATGAACAGAATGTATGGTTCCTTATAAGGGCAGTAGTAACCTTTACATTTAAGCAGCCACATTCCAGTCAGAGAATGGAATAACTTTATGAAAATTGTCACAGTTCTTTTGGTTCCCACATTGCAGTTCCATTCTAGGGCTGCAACATATCTGTCCTGGTCTGATGACAGGAGCTCTGACAAATATCAGTATTTCCTTGCACGCTGAGCAGTTATTTACTGAATTGGTTTCAGAAATTCATGTTATTGTATTAATCATGTTTTTTGAGGGTTTTTTTTTTTGTCATATGTAGCTTCTGAAATGGTTTTTTTCTCCCTTGAAGCTTTCTCTGTGGTTTAAAAAGAAATATGTTAAGAGATCTCCTTTAAACCAAGAAGACTCCAGCTTTTGTACTTTATAGGGCATGTCATAAAATGGGATAATACTTTCCTTTTCTATAGCTTTTTGAGTGATTTGGGAAATGTATCTGAGGAACTTCTCCTCTATAGGAAACTGGGAGCTCTTAATTTAGTCAAAGGCATTCTAGTGAAATAGGATTTGTTCTCTGTCGAGGCTGGTACAAGACAGGTTTTTCAAATCCTTTTCAGGAGTAAAGTAAGCTTTCTTTTAAATGCTAACTAAAATTAAATTGTAGCTGTCCAAGGGAAGCGTCTAGTAATTGCAGTTATAGATTTCCTGAAGAAAAAAAAGTATGTGGGGGGGTTAATTGGTTACAACAGATATTCTTACTCAGTAGGCTAACTTAGGGTATTTTTCATCTTGAATTTATACACAACTTTTGCATTTGGTGCTTACGTCATTCTTCTATACCCATTCTTGAGTGACCTTATTTTTCACACAAGCTAGGCACCTGAAAAACAAGTTGCTGTATGAATATACATTTGGGAGCCTAATCTTACCCATGCATTTCCATTTTCTCTGAAGCTAATGTTGAACTTGGTTTGGGTGCTGTTGCCTGGCCCATCGAGCACTGCTGCTAATGCTTCTTTCCATCTGTCTCTCAGTCTTGTTTCCTGGTATTATCGCTAGTGGACTGGTGACTCTGAGGTTATGCAAAATTATGTGAGTGATTGAAACAGCTGAGGCAATTGGTCTCTCCTCCATCGTGGATCAAGGGTCTAACAGTATTCATCACCTTCCTCATTCCCTCCCAAGTTTCTTTTTGATCTTAGGGGTGACCATAACAAAGCTGTTGTAAGGGGTTCCGTTACGGCTGCTATTCTTTGGTAGGTGACTTTTTTTGTTAGTTCAGTTGTCTAGGTGAGTTGTCCTGGGGCAGGAGTAGCACTGGTGCGTAATAATGATGCTACCCAATGCATGCTTGGAAGGCAGGACTGCAGTAGCATCGGCCTGGACCAGCTGAAATTGTTGCAGATATCCAGTCTGAGTGATACATTGTGATTCGATGGAAACCAGGAAGAGTCATGGCAGTAACCAGATCTTTTCCTTCCTTCAAGACATTATCGACTACTTTTTAAAAAGTAGACTAATCTATCAAAAGAATCTCAGATACTACCTGTCACATCCTCCTGGGTAATCTCTTCCAGTCTTCTTCAACTGTCTGTTTGCAGCTGTATGGAATGGCCCTCAATTGGAGACAAAAAGGGGATTTTTAAAATAATTGAATTTCTATATAATCTTACTGCTGAACAGTTTAACTTAGCTAGCATCCATTAACAGCTATATGTGCAAAAGTTATACTCAGAGGACCTGGGGAAGAAAGCACAGAGAACTTGAAGATCATCATAATCCACTCATGCATTGAGTTCAGTGCTTCCGTGACATATCCTTCTGCAAACTTTGTTGTGAATAATTACATGCTAATATGAAAATAGCCTGAATAATTCCCAGTAGTGTATCATTTATGAGTTACCTGTGTAGAACTGATGCACACATTATGCCATCTGTTTTAGTGCATGCAAATTATTTAACCACAGTTTTTTTGTGTTGTCCACCCAAAACTCTCAATGTTCTTTAAAGCAAAGAATTCTTATTACCATTTCTTATTCTTGCCTCTGTTGTAAAGTTATGTTTGCATAGCAGTTTTGAGTATAGTTGACCTCCTTTTGAGATGGAAGAAAGTGGATGAGTAAAAAGATAAAGGTTTCAAACTAGAGCAATACAGCTATTGTGAAGTTCTTGTTATTACAAATGCATTTCTTATCAAAGTAACTTGTCCTGTGCTTTTGTGCTTTTTATCTTGCATGTTCAATCTATTCTTTTTATACTTAATCTTTTCCAAGTCCATTTGACCTATTTTTCTTTTCTCAAATGACTATTTCTGGAGTTTCACATTACTGAAGCTTCTGGGTTGGCCAAATTACTTTTATATGTATTCCCCGCCCAGCAAGGTGGGATTGTTTGCATCTCTGTTTTGTATCATTCCTTTAGAAATGAGCAATCTCCTTTTTGGCATACATGAGATTTCATTCCCCATGAATCTTTCCTGCTGCTTATTTGAGTGAAGCAGCTTGTCGTGCTTTCCTTTCAAGAAATCATGACCGCAGTGTTGCATGATCCCTGCCACTCTATTTTGCAGGTACCATCAAAGACAAATGTAGAAGAATTTTGCCTCTCCTTGTGCCTTTTTCCTTATCAACCATTTGTCTCAGTGTGCTGCAGTATTTTATTGGACAGGATGCATCATGTGGTGGCTTTATCTCAAAGTGCAGTGTCTGGTATGTGTTAGTAACAGTAGTCCATTGCCATACCAAAGCTGCGTAAAGGAGCAGAACTCTTATTCTGGGCTCTGCCAAGTCTTCTACCTGTGCCCTTCACTGTGATACTACCCTAACTTATATTGCATACTGTTGTATATAGCATGCAGATGTTTCCTTCTTTCAGTTGTTTCAAAGACAACCCTATCTTGACACTTTTATTAATTTGTAATTCTGGATGTCTTTAGAGAAAGCTTGCTAGTCTTCTTCTTCTAGTGCTGTTATTGTGCTGCTATTGTAAAAGTGCACATGAAATCAGAATAGTGAAAACGTAAGTAGCAATTGGGAAGTCTTCTTTGGCTATGTATAAATATGCCTTTCTGCTTTGTATGCTTTCAGACTGTTACTAAATAATGAGAAGTTAATGGGGCCATTTCACTTTGCGAAAGGAGGGCCTGTTAACAGTTTCTGCAAGATACACAATTTGACGTCAGTTATGTCAGATCAAATGTTTGTTCTTTCTGATTGCTGATCTGAGCTCACTGACTTGGAAAAGTCCCATGGTTATTAAGACATCAACACCATCTAGTACACAGTAGAAAGTTTGCTCTGCCTTTACAGATGGTGTTTGGCAAGATGTAAGAGATCCTCAGGTGCTTCTGGGGAAAGCAGAAGACACAGTAGTTGACACTAAATGTTAAGTAGGCTAATAGGGAATAGAGGAGTGAGGTAGATTTAAGGCCCTTGGAATGAAGCCTTGAATTTGGAAATTCATGGAGGAGGAACAAAGTCCAACTCTCCTCTTCTGTGCAGCTTATTTGTCACATGCAGAATTGACAAAATACAGAAGTTAGAAATTAAAATCTATGTGCTTTGTTGAATGAGCACAGTATGCCATGTTTCCAAGGACTTCTACACTTTGATTCCTTCAATGAATTTTCAGTTTTATTTTCATTGTTGTAAAATCATTTCCATCTGAAAGAATGTCAGCAGATTATTTTTGAAACGAAGGATATGATTTGTAGCTATAGTTTGTGAAGCTGCTCTGGTGACCCTGGATATTACAATGGTAGTGTGTTTCACCTTGAAGAACAGGTTAGTGCACAAGGACTACTACTTTAAATGGAAGAGGAAGAGACTCTTGTAGGTTGTCAAATCTTCTGGGTAATCAGATGTATTCTGAGTATTTGTAGACTTTGATGGAAGTGGTACTTTCTGAAGTTCCACATTTTCATTTTTTTTCCCATCTGAAAGCTAGAGGAGGAAGATAGATCATCTGACGTTTCTTGCAGTAAATCAAAACATTACAATATGAACATATGTTTTTTATAGTATGAATAGTATGATAAGTAACTTTTCAAATCCAGCCAACAAACTAAAAAAATCCTACTCCTATTATGACATTTTTAAAAGCCAGCCAAGTACTGTGCTGTATTCGTGAAACTGGGGGGAGGAAGGAGGGGAGGGCAACTGTAGAAATCAAACAGTATCAGAATCTTAGCATTGTGCTCAGATTAGTTGCTGAGAGACTAAAAGATCTGTCAGGGCACTGAAACTAATGTGTGTTATTAAAGCTAGGTAAATAAAGGTGGTGTGAACAGCTGACATGACTTAGAGTAGATGTACAGTCTAAATGGCAGTTTTGTGTTGGTTTTTCCTTGCTGCTTTCACTGTAGCATTTGTGCTGGGCTGATGGTATTACAAAGACCAGGAGAAAGAGGAGATTTTCCCCCCTTTTATTTTATTTGTGAATTTCATCACTTTGTGTATGACTTCTGATTTTAATCTTATTATTTTTGAGGCAAAATAAAAACCAAATCAGAAAGGTAGACTAATCAGGGCTTTTTTTTTTGTTTTGTTTTGGTTTTTTTTGTTTTTTTTGTGTGTGTGGTTTTTTTGGTTTGTTTTTTTTTTTTGGTTGGTTGGGTTTTTTTGTTTGTTTGGGTTTTTTTTGGTTTTTTGTTGTTTGGTTGGCTTTTCATGTTAGGCATCACAGGCTACACAGTTTCTGATCTGCTTTTTTTAGCTGTTCTCTGTACTCTGAAATTGTTCATTCTAGCATTAATTAAACAGCATTTTCCAGTTTTCACAAGTACTGTCACAAATTTTACATGGAAGATTTTACTTTCAGTCACCCTTAAAACCGCTGTAATAAGTTGTAGGCTGGGAGATCTTGACAAGGTTTCAGACCTAATTGTTTGGGGTTTTTCTTTTCTTTTTCCCTCCTTCTTTTTTAAATTCATATGCCACTTTTTTTTTTTCTGCCAGATAGAAAGAAATTTTTTTTTTAATTACTTTTTTAGTGACGTAAATTAATAGTGTTTAAGATGCAGTAAAAAGTTTGCTCTACTTTTGCAGTAATACACATAAGAGATCTCTCAGTACTTCTGTGAAGAGTGGAAGTCAATCACAGCACTTGACAGTAGAGATTTATTAGGCTGACAGGCATTACAGGGATTGAGTGGATTAAATGCTCTCAGATTGAAAATCCAAATTTTTTTAGATTTGAGGCTTTTAATGACTTCTAAATTATTGAGTCCAATGTAGCATGTAAATATTTACTTCATTATCAGGATACAGCTTAAAAATATGTATGTTATCTTTTACTCCTCAGATGTTTCAGATATGGAAGCATATAAGTTTGATCTTAGATGTCTATGTGTCCTTCTGATACAAAGTGAATCTATTCCACAAATAGTGTTTGGGATATTACAAAAAAAAAACCCACATAGAGAGCTGGATTGTGTATATATATATATATATATATATATTTATTTTTTTTCTTGTAACTGAGTGGCTACATACATTACCTCAATTTTTATTTGGAGGCTATGTAACTGCCCGAGCACTCATGTATAAAAAATGTTCTCTGACATTAAAAGACATAAGGCTTTTGGAGAGGGGGTTAACTTGTGATGACTGTTAAGAAAGCTGTCGGATCTTTGATATGTTGTTCCTTTTCCTGCTCTGTGCATTAAATTATGCTTCCTTTCGCTTCTTTATATCTGTGTATTGGCACTCTGCCTAGCATTGCTTGCAGGTTCCTAAATGCCACTCTTCATTGTCTGATAAACTCAGAAGGAAGGCAATTAAACCATGAAAATTATAGTCAGCATTGTTTTAAAGCATGGAGAAAAAATGTAATAAAATGTATTAGAAGCTAAAATGTAATAAAACCAATTGAAGTCCTACTATTCATCTGAAACTAACAAGTCGTTTGCCTCTTGAGCCTTCTGAAAATAGTGCTGATAGTACGCTGATACATTTGGATGGATTTTATACGAAAACATGATGTGTGTAGGCAATTCTTATGTATCTCAGAGGATTTTTTGTGTCCCAAACTCCTTAATTTACAAATAATCTGATAAATAATCCTATTGTTCAAATTCTGATGGAGAGGGTAGGGAAAAAATGATTGAAAGTTTTGTATGACCTAAGTTTGTCAACTAAATTTGACAATGGTCCAGAGTACCAGCAAGTTTCTTGGAATAATAAGCAAGATAAGATGAGATCTAATTTGGAAATCCAGTGCTGTGCATATTGTGCATATTGTATTAGTTGGCAGAGAATCCAGACAGGAGGGAGACTTTATAAATGCATCATCTGTAGGAGAAGTTTGTTCAGTGCCTAAGAAGGTATGAACTCAAATCTCTATCATTTCAAAGAAGGAGGGGAGTTAGCTTTAATAGTGCCTTTTAAACTTGGAGCTGCCTTCAGGTAGCTCCAAGAATACCATGAATGGTTTTTGGGTGCTTGAGCTTGGGGTAGGGGGAACACAAGAGGACAAGTATGAAAGGAGTAGCTTTTCATTAATGAATATGTATTCATGGATTTCTTCCACTATAGAGCATTTTTGGCTTAGAAGACTTGCCTCTTCTGGCAAAATTTTGTGTAACAAAGGTCTCCAGCTTCACATCAGGGCTGAAATCTGGCAGTGTATGACTGTTCCCAATGTGGTTTGGTGGAAGAATGCCGTCTTACAGATCTGCAAGTCCTTTTAGTGAGTTGAAGAACTGACTTTAAATGCTACCTCACAGCTTCCATGAGGAAAATATGTCTGAACAAATCTCACCAGTAACAGTTTTGCACTAATGGAATGACTATGATTTTCATAGTTGTCTTAGAAGCTGCTGCTTCAAAGTAGTAACAAAAGGGAGACAGGACTTACAAAGGAATTTCACCTGATGATTCTTTTTAATGGAATTCATTATAAATGCTGTTTGTAGGACTAGAAATTCTTGTCAGCATCCTTACATGTTGTACTGACAAGCTGCTGTGATCAAGAAAGAATGCAGTCTTGATGTGTAAAGTCCCACTTACTTAGGACAGATACAATTACTATTCTAATAATCTTTTTTTGGCTGGTTCTGAGTTAGTACCATTGGTATGAATTTAATGTAAGAGTCTTTGTGCTTTTCTGAAAAGTCACCTGCCATATTCTGAGGATTTAGTGTCCTCCTGGCAAAAGAGAACTATTCAAGGATTAAGAAACAGTTAAATAAATAGGTAATCTGACATGCACAGAACTATGAGAATGAAGTTTCTGGATTGAGTCCAAAATTGTGTATTCCATCCCAATGCATTCACTTGCCAGAAAAAAACCCAAAACCAATCCAAAGTGTTCCTGAAAATGTGTTTGTGTGTTTCAGACTGAAAAATCTGCACTGTACCATCTATTTTATTTGTATATTAATTTTAAACATACATAATTGTTTCTTGAATTCTTTGATTTCTAGTATTCTCCCTCTGCCCAATGGATAATTTAAGGCTTCATTTAATCTTGTTTTGTCTTGCTTTTTTTTTTCCTCCTCATAATTAAAATTAAAGATTACACCTGTGAGAAGTTATAAATCTGTTTTCTTTTGCGTGAGGTTTCTAACTCAATGCAGAGACCTGACAGCAGTCCATCCAGGGATATGTCTGTATTAAAAGCTATGAAGACTATTTCAATTTTAACTATCAGTCAGAACAAGAACGTGTAATTACAATTGAAAGAACATGTCATGAAAAGTTACATGGCTTTTATTTGGAGTGTGATTCCTCAACAGCATGTTTTATTAATGTTTTTTTAAAATTATTTGTTTAAGAAAATGATCTGACTATACTAAGAAATGCATTTTCCAAAAAAAACCCAAAAAGGTTTTCATGGTAATGGAAGAAAGCAGACCTGATTTTTGGTTGAATGAACTAATACATAGGCCTGTAGGAATCTAGCACTAGCTTTTTTCATGGGTGTTGGCTTTCACTGAAGTTGTTGGAAGTTCTAAAGTTAATTTAAATTTGAGCTGAGGGGCCTTTTGGGTGTAAGGTACAAATAACTGCTCATGTGAGCTGGGCCTCAGCAACTCAGGTTGTGTAAAAACAGCTGGTTATTTACAATCTGGAAAAATGAATACCTTATGCTGTTATTAAAAGGTAAATTTTGACTGTGTAAGGAACATGGAATTAAAAATTCGGGAAAAGAAATCAAAGCTGGGTAGGAAGCTCACGTTTCCTGTCATCTCTGTTCCAAAATGCCAGCTATGTGGTGGGCAGGGTGGTGTTGACACTGTGGGCTTCTGGCTGATCAGAGAAATTAAAAAGTTGTCCCTGTAGCTCTAGAGGAAAATGCACATGGCACTTTTCCCCCAGAGTGATGGAAATTGCAGCTTGTGTTAGTTAAGAAGCATGTGGTTCTATGATTCTAGTGTGAGAAACTAAACTGTGAAACACTATTTTTTTTCCCCTGAAGCATACATTGAATAGATGTGATTTTTTCAAAGTCTGCATTTAGGACTAGGAGGTGTTTGGAGCAGAAGGCTGGGACTGAAGGCTGTAATCTTGTGTTTCAAGAAGACAGTAGTTTTTGTGGCATGTAAGATTTGTGACCAAAATGTTGACTCTTCAAGAGTACTGGGGAAAACAAACCTTTAAATTCCTTCTGTACTTTAATGTTTCTCTTTCTTTGTTATCAGGTAGGACAGCATCTAGGAAGCTAAAGATGGGATCTTTATAGCTGTCTTTCACTCATGGTTTAAGCCCAGCCAGCCACTGAACCACACACACTGGCTCACTCACTACCCCCTGATGGAATCGGGGAGAGAATCAATAGAGTAAAAGTGAGAAAACTCAGGGGCAGAGATAAAGACTGTTTCTCTCTAAATAGGTAAATAGGTAAATCAAAAGCCGTGTGTGCAAGTAAAGCAAAACAAGGAATTCATTCACCATTTCCCATGGGGAGGAAGCTGTTCAGACATTCCCAGGAAAGCAGGGCCCCATAACATGTAACAGTGATTTGGGAAGGAAAACACAGTCACTTTGACCATCCTCCCTTCCTTCTTCCCCCAGCTCCTTCTTCCCCCATCATGCTAAGCATGATGCCATGTTGTCTGGAATATCCCTTTGGTCAGCTGGGTTCATCTGTCCCGGCTGTTTCCTTTCCCAGCTCCTTGTGAATTGCCAGCCCGTGCACTGGAAGGGCACAGCAAGGCCTTGATGCAGCAAGGCTGCAGAAAAGGCCTTGATGCTGTGTAAGCACTATGCAAGAGTAGAAAATATCCCTGAATTACCAACACTGTTTCTAGCACAAATCTAAAACATAACCCCACACTAGCTACTGTGAAGCTAATTAACTTTATTCCAGCCAAAGTCAGCACACTACAGTATTTCTGAAATGAAATGTTTTCTTCCTCTACCCGCCCCTACCCCACGTCTTAGTATATTGTGAGCTTTTCCTTTGTCAGACACATTTAGAGATTCAGTGCTTTAGTTACAGTAGTTTCCTACTATGGTAACAAAAAACTAAATAGTTGTGGCTTAGCCTGAAAGTGAGTCCAAGACTGTAAGTTGTGACCTGTCTTTGAACTGTTAAACCTCATCAGAACTGAGACAGTAGCTGTTGCTCTGCACATTATAAAGCGTGTGAGAAGGCACCATGTACTGCTTCAGTAGCTCTAGGGCAAGAGGAAAATACACAAAGTATTACTTGCTTTGCAAAAAATTGTTAGCATGGAACTAGAGATGGTTGTCAGCACAGATTTTGAAAGTTGTTTAACACAACCACAGTTAAGGTAGACTGGTGTGTTCTGTTTCTCAAAAGATTAGAACAAAAATAGTTCTATTCTAGATGCCTTTAGGAATTGAACTAACACATACAGGAAAAATTTACCTTCTTTATGGTGTATGAGTTTTTATACTTGCTAGTTACTGAACTTGGTCTCTTGTTGTCTGTTTCCTATTGTTGTCAGCTTTGCAGGGGTATATTTTCACGTAAGTGAAGTGTTCTGTCTGTGCTGGGGAAAAAACAGGCTTTTCTCCCACTTACAGTATGAGTGCTTTCTTCAGCTAACTTACTGCATGAAAGCTC